>NC_057711.1:126513323-126552080 GCF_004010195.1 Chiloscyllium plagiosum
GTAAACCATGGTTCCCTTACCTTATCACTTCCTCCCTGCCTGACAGGGACATACCTATCAAGGACACGCAATATCTGTTCTTTTAACCAGCTCCACATTTCCATTGTCTGCATCCCTTGCATTTTGCTACCTCATTCTATGCACCCTAATTCCTGCTTAATTGCATTATAATTGCCCTTGCTCCATTGATAACTCTTGACCTGTGGCATGTACCTATCCCTTTCCATTGCTAAACTAAACGTAACTGAATTATGGTCACTCTCTCCAAGTGCTTGCCTACAACTAATTCAAACAGCTGGCCTGGTTCATTACTAAGCACCAGATCCAATGTGGCCTCCCCTCTTGTCGGTCCTTCGACATACTATGTCAGGAAACCCTTCTGTACACACTGGACAAAAACTGATTCATCCGACGTACTAGAGTTATAGCATTTCCGGTCAATGTTGGGGAAGTTAAAGACGCCCATAATGACCGCTGTGTTCCTTTCACTCTTACCCAGAATAATTTTACTAATCCTATCTTCCACCTCTCTGGAACTCTGCGGAGGCCTATAAAAAACTCCAAGCAGTGTGACCTCTCCTCTCTGGTTTCTAACCTCAGCCCACACTACTTTAGTAGACGAGTCCTCATCAAAAAATTTCTCAGCCACCATTATACTATCCTTGACTAACAAGACCACACCTCCCCCTCTTTTACCGCCTTGCCTGTTCTTAATGAAAGATCTAAACCCTGGAATCTGCAACATTCATTCCTCACCCTGCTCTATCCATGTCTCCAAAATGGCCACAACATCAAAGTCCCAGATACCTATCCATGCTGCAAGCTCACCTACCTTATTTCAGATACTTCTGGCATTGAAGTAGACACACTTCAAACTACTTCGCTGTCTGCCAGCACATTCCTATGACCCTGAAATCCTGTCCCAGTCCTTCCTGTGCACAGCAACTACACCTCCAGTTCCCATCCCCCTACTGAGCTAGTTTAAACCCACCCGAATAGCACCAGCAAATTTTCTACCCAGGATATTAGTACCCCTCTGTCCATACTAATGATAAAAATTAGCCATGCAAAATTTTCAAGCTGTAATTTTACCCTCCAGCCAATGGAGACGCTACAGCATTTTATGTAGCAACTCTCAAACATCTAAAACATCAAAGGAATCTGGACTTCTGCGGTGCTATGAGAGAAGTCTTGAAAACATATCAACTCGAAGCACAACCAATGCCAAATAAAATATTTTTCATAATTATTTTGAGTTCTTTTTTTTTATCAAAAATGGCCCCAAATCTTCATGGACCTTGATCTCTATCATTTTTGCTGGAACCTATTTGATTATGCAAAATTAATAGGAGAGCACTTGGTTCACATGAGTTTTATTTTCTTCATGATTTGGAGGTGGAGGTGTTGGGCTGGGGTGTACAAAGTTAAAAACCACACAACATCTGTTTATAGTCCAACAGAGTTATTTGGAAGCACTAGCTTTTGGAGCGCTGATGTTGGGCAAGGAAGGAATGTTGTTTGAAACACTAATAAATTCCCTGCTATTCTTTGAAAACTACTGAAAACGCATAAGAACCAGCATATTGGCACTCTGCCTAATGTCTCAATTTATAGACACCTCTAACAATACAGAACTTTCTCAGCACTTCACTTAACTACACCGTGATGAAGGAGCTACGCTCTGAAAGCTAGTGCTTCCAAATAAACCAGTTAGACTATAACCTGGGGTTGTGTGATTTTTAATTTCATTTTCTTCAATTAATGTTCACTTTCTTCCATTGACTGACCTGTCTGTGAAGACATTGGCTGAGAATTAGCGATTAGCCAACTCAGATTAGCGATGGCCTCATTTCAAATCTCATTGAGAATTATAAGTGTTAACCAGCGCATGTTTTTCTGTTCAGCAAAAACTCAATATCAATGCATTTTAATCCCTAAATTATACACACTAAGGATACAAAGCTATCTTCACATAATACGATAACTAGATTGGGAGTCAGATATTTGGAGGTTTCTCCAGTTTCTTTGTGATTGACCTTAAGGCTTACATGCAGTTGTATCTCTTTGAGTTTTTCACAGGAAATATTTAAGCAGTGATCTAAAAGTCAGGGATCTGGGACAATCAAAGCCATACCCCAGAAACAAAATTGCCTGTTAAGAATAGCATAGGAGATACGTACATTGTGAGACACCCTTGTTATGAAAGATTCCTGAGTTGCAGCTGTTTTCTTGGATTGCAATATTTGAATACATACAAATGAAAAATTTCAACAAAAAAGCATATAAAGTAACATATGTATGAGCAATATATTTCAAATGTCTCTGCCTGATCTAGTGTTATACCTGAAATGCTTTTAGATTTTATCTTCAATATGTTGATCCATCTACCCAGGCTTTGCAAGCACAGACAATCATGGTCATTACCTAATGCATGCTGGTGGGATCTTGCTGTGCATACATTGGCTGTCACGTTTGCAACATTGTAACAGTGCTCACACCTAAAAATTATTTCATTGCCTACAAATACCTTTTGGGATTCCTAACGCTCAAATATTTCTCCATAAATATAAACTTTTCCTCTTTCGCTTCTGTATATTTGCAAACATTAACACTTTGGACATTTCAACTGTAAGTGGCAAGTATCTATTTTATTCAATTTGCATCAAGTCATAGGAAATGAAGCTCATGTTGAAGGTTCAGCAAATATTCAATATCAATGCATTTCAATCTCTAATTTATACACACTAAGGATACAAAGCTATTGTCACATAATGGGATCACTAGATTGGGAGTCAGATATTTGGAGGTAAGTATAAGTACAAAAATTCTGAAGTATTGCAGAAATTTCCTTTGAAGGTATTATGTATCAAAGATATGAATGTCTTAAGTGTCAACTTGGTCTAGTTCACAGCATTCTCAACTCTGTTGTCAGAATGTTGTGTGCTCAAGTTTCACGCAAAAATTTGAGAAAGAACACAAGCCAACACTTGAGTGTAGTGTTGAGAAAGTTCTGTGTTGTTAGAGGTGTTTGTAAGATGAGACATTTGGCAGAGTGCCAATTTGCTGGTTTTTATGTATTTTCAGTAGTTTTCAAAGAATAGCAGGGAATTTATCAGTGTTTCATACAACATTCCTTCCTTGACCAACATCACCAAGTGAATAGATTAACTGACCATTCAACAACATCAACTTGTATTTTATGGAGCTTTTAATTTCGGAAACTATTCCAAAAGTACTTCAGATGAGAATAATGAAATAAAAGGTGATATTGAGTGCAAGTAAGTGTCCATCTCAAAGGAGTGACTTAAATTTCATCAACGAGGTAACGTTGAAGGAAAAATTGAAAGAATTGTGGATGCTGTAAACCAGAAACAAAAATAGAGAGGAAGGATCACTTATCCTGAAATGTTAACTCTGAATTTTCTCTACAGATGCTGCCAGAACTGCTGAGCTTTTCCAGCAATCTCTAACTTTGATGGGAAGTCTGAAAGGAAAAGAATGTGGTGGTGCGGGGAGAGCTTTAAGGAAGAGAAGTACATTTGGTGGGACCTCATCTCATCACAGTTTGCAATGAATGTTTAATGTGGCGGATACGGTGCCAATCAAAATCACTATTTTGTCCTAAATGGTCTGCAATACAAATGTTGACTGATTATTGGAAGTACAGTATACAGACAAGGGGAAGACACTCTCTTACATCCTTGGTTTGTGCCCTGTAGTTGGTTGAGAGACTTTGGAAAATCAAAAGAAGAGCTAGTCACTACCAAAGACCAATCCCTAGGCTGGTAGAAGCACTATAGCATTTATGTGCATCTGTTAAATTCAAATAAATATCTGCACCACAGGTCATTGGGGGTGGTGCATTTGGCAATAGCAATACCAATGAATGTTGACAGGAGGGAATTGGATTGTTAATTGGCAGTTTGATTTGTTTTCTTATTCATAGTGCCATAGTGTCGTAGAGCCATATATTTACACAGCCATAGAGTCATACAGGCACAGAGTCATAGGATCATAGAGCCATAGAGCTAGAGAGTCATAGAGTCATAGAGCCGTATAGTCAGAGCCATAGAGCTATAGAGTCATTGATCCAAAGAGTCACAGGGTCATAGAGTCATAGAGCCATAGAAGCATACAGCCATAGAGTCATAGAGTCAAACAGCACAGAAATGGACCCTTTCTCTCAAATCATCCGTGATCAGGTATCCTAAACCTGAATAGTCCGAATTGCCTGCATTTGCCCCATATCCCTCTAAATCTTTCATATCCATGTACCTGTCCAAATGTCTTTTAAATGTAGTAATTATATTCACCTCTGCCACTTCCTCTGGCAGCTTGTTCCAAAAATGCACCATCCTATGTGTGAGAAAAAATTCCCCTCAGATCCCTTTACATCTTTCCCCTTTTCCCTTAAAGCTATGCCTTTGAGTCTTGGATTCCTCTATCCTGGGGAAAGAAATCCTTGGCTACTCACATTATCTATGCCCGTCATAATTTTATAAACCTCTAAAAGGTTACCCTCAACCTCCTACACTGTAGGGGGAAAAAAATCCAGCCTCTTCAGCCTCTCCTTCTAACTCAAAGATTCGTGATGTCCTATTCTCCAGATTTGACTGGAGTGTGTCTATCAAACTGGTTCCAATGCAATTCACAGGACATGGGCATCACTGGCTAAACCAGCAGTCATTGCCCATCTCTAATTGCTCAGCGGACAGTTAAGAGAAATCACATTGCTCTGGGTCTGGAGTCACAAGAATTTGTTTTGTTTTTTTTAATAGACAGGACATATGTCGGCAATTTTCCATCTTGTTGTGTAGTTGTTAGTGAAGTAAATGCATTGGAACCGTATTGATAGATATTCTTCGGTCAAATCCGGAGCATAGAACATCGCAAACTTTTTCCCGAAGTAAAAAATATGTAAAAACAGTATTGATTTTAATTGTGTTCAGCAATCCTTTAATGCTGTGTCTTTGATAACTTACTTTTGTTGTTAGATCAGTGATTACACTTCAAACCATTAATTACAACACAGCATTGAAGGAAGACCTGTGACATAAGCAGTCATCAGTTACAACATATAAATGAGAAAACCATGAAACAAGCACTAGTTCTAACTGAACTTGTTGGTTTAAATAGGCCTGGATAAGATATATAGAAAAATAAAGAATTGGAGAACCTTCTGTAATGGATCAGCAGATAAATGGTTTGATGCAGAGATGTACAACTCAGGAAGGAACAGTTTCAAATTTCTCCTGATATTCTAATTTCCTGTTCTTAAATAAGAAGTTACTTAGTGCAAAAAATGTGGCCTCAACACTTTTCTGAAATAAGAAATAATAACATTCCAGAAATCACCTGGATTGTCTCTCTTGATTGCTTTCCAGTAATCAAAAATTGGAGGCAAAACTGAATTTTGGCATGAGACCAGTAAATGATTAAACACTTTATTGGACTTCAGAATCATATTTTCACCATCATGTTGGATAGCTTGAGTTAGGAAATTACCCACTTGACACATCCATCTTGTTAAATTGTCCTGAATTGAGAGGTTGTTGCTTCGATGGTGGTGGGTGCTGAATGAAGTTGGGCTCACCAACTACAATAATAGATGGCAGGAGAACATTTGGGTGGATAAGTATTGAAATAGGCTGGTTAAAAAATCCATCTCCCTCCACTGGGACAGTCTCCAGTAGTTTCAGATGATTTTAGGCTGCAGAGTGACATGAATTTGTACCTGAATCTTAAAGGATACAGGATATTTAGAAAGGACAGGAAGGTGAAGAATTGGCTCCATTAACTAATAGCGTTAGCAGCGAGGGATGTGGAAATAGTTTGGGTAGAGATGAGAAGTCACTTTTAGGATTGATGTACAGGCCCCCAACAGTAACTTCATGGCAGACTGGTGAATAACTGAAGAAATAATGGGAGCTTGTCACAAAGTTAGTACATTGGAAAAGATTAGAGTATGAAAGAAAGCTAGCTAGAAATATGAAAACAGACAGTGAAAATTTCCACAAACATTTTTAAGAAGTTAATTAACAAAATGAGCATTGGTCTTGTAGAAAGTGATTCTGGAAAATTGATTGGAAATTAGAGAGATGACAAATGAATTGATCAGGTATTTTGCATCAGACTACATCATAGAGGAAATAAGTTATATCCTGGAAGCAGCCATGAATCAGGAAGTGGGAGTAGGAAACTTAGATAATTTATAATCACCAGAGATACTGAGCAAATTGTTGGAAGCACGGGCTGACAAGTGCCTGGGTCATAACAAACTTCACCCTGAGATCTTAAAAGAAGCAGCTGGTGATATATTTGATGCATTGATCTTAACTTTCCAAAAATGTTCAAGATATGGAGGAGACTGCGGCAGATTGGAAGACAGTAAATATAACACCTTTACTCAAATAGGACAGAGACAGAGTCAGGAAACAAAGGTAGAATCTTTCTTTTCTGGCTAAGTCTAAACTGCAGTTAGTATTTTGGAAAGATCCTTATTGCATGTCTTAGTGAGTTTTCTTGTACTATCTCACCAAACTCGTCTCATTAACTACCTATATAATTTCTCCCGTCTAATTTCTGCCACATCTTAGCACATGCTAAGAGCCGGAGCAACTCATTGCTCATCAGATTTCTACCAAAACATTGGCAACCACACTACCTTTAAAAGCCCATTATGTACCCAGACAAGCCCTGACAGCTCACAGCCGCCTTGCCCGGTTCCTGCATTGAAGTACCGAAGTGACCTATAAATGAACTGGACATACGAACTGGGGGTTCATGGAAGCTAGCACATGTTGGAGGCCAATGTCTGTGAGGCATGGGATGTGTATGGCCAGTTCCCACGGAGCATGCCCTGAGATGTCATTGCCCAATGTCCAGCATCGACATAATTTGGAACAAGTGAATCTACCAGGTGTTTGCTCTGGAATTCTGGTCATGTTTTCCTGTGTCTACCTTGTTTGGCAAGTTTGGTAAATCCAAATATTAAATAATAGTAAGAGGTGACTTGTGGCATTAACAAGGCACTCAGCAAATCATAATATCCATCTATTGGCTGCCTAATGAGAATCTTGCCATGTCAAGATTGTGAAAAGCATAAAAGATGAAGCAAGATAATCCTGAGGTTGTGAAGTGTCTCTCTACATTTGTCACCCAATTCTATCACACATCCACCATAGCCTCGACTGCTTCAACCCCTTTAAGATTCCACCTGACAAACCAATGGCTTAACATTTGTCACAGGGAAAATGCTGAAAGTCAACATTAAAGATGTTAAAGCAGGATACTTAAATGAATTCAAGATAACCAGCTACAGTCAACACGGTTCTGTGAAAGGAATATCATACTTAACATGTGTAGCCAATCGTTGAAGTTCTTTGAGGGAATAATGTGTGCTGTAGATGTACAGTATGTGCACATGCACACATTTCAAGAAGATAGGCACCATGTCAAAGATTATTGCAGAAAATAAAAGCTCAACAGTACAGAGGGTGCAAAGGGGTATATAAACATTGACTGGTTAACAGGAAGCAGAGAATATATATATAGAGTAATAGAATTATACAGTAGGGAAACAGATCTTTCAGTACAACTTGTCAATGCCGACCAGGTATCCTAACCTGAACCAGGTATCCCATTTGCCTCTGAACCTTTCCTTCATGTGTTTGTCCAAATGTCATTTAAATGCCGTAACTAAAACTGCCTTTACCACTTCCTCTGGCAGCTCACTCAATTCATGCAACACTTTCTGTGTGAAAACAGATCCCTTTTAAATCTTTCCCCTCTCACCTTAAATTATGCTCCCCTACTCTTGGAAAAAGACCTTGGCTATTTACCTTATCTATGCTTCTCATGATTTTATAAACCTCTATAAAATGACCCCTCAGCCTCTGACACTCCAGGGGTACAAGTTCCAGCCTGTCCTTATAACTCAAACCTTTCAGTCTCACTAACATCCTTATAAATATTTCTGGACCCTTTCTAGTTTAACAGTATTCTTCCTCTAGCAGGGTGAACAGAATTGTATGCAGTATGCTAAGAGTAGTCTCACCAATGTCTGTTACAACCGCAACATGATATACCAACTCTGAAATTCAAGGCTCTGACCAATGAGCGGCAAGTGTGCCAAGTGCCTTCTTCACCATCCTGTCCACACACAATGCCATTTTATAGGAACTATGGACCTGCACCCCTATGTTTACAGGTTGGCAAAATGTAATGACTGGTATGCAGATCAGCATTGGAACTTCAACATCTTAACAATTTATATAAATTTCTATTTTAAAGGAATGGAAGCTAAATAGAAAAAAAAATCAGTGTTAAAGCAAGTTGTAAAGGAGGTGTAAGGATCCCAATGGTTCTCGAAAGGTTAGTGGGAGACCAAATGTTGGGAAAATGGAGTATAACATGGAAAATGGCAGGATGAATAAAATAGAGGGAAGAGGGATTCTGGAAGTTTGCATTGAGTTATAAACAGCTTAATCACAGCAAACATTGATGGGTCCTCGAAAGCTGTTGGTGGAAAACTGCTTGTGTGAGAATGAAATGTAAACATTTTTCTTTACCAAATAAGGAACCATGGCATGTCAATTAATTGAAATACAGTATTTCAAATGAAGGACACTATCTATTGTCAGATTTTGGGATTCATTTTAACTTAAATTATAAGACCCAAGTAAATTGCAAATGTGGATTGAGTTAGTTTTGTGAGGGAACTAATTTGAAAGGTCTTGTTGTCCTGATTATTGACAAGATCCAGTCCAGGTTCAAGTACATTTTCATAATGCTTTAGAGACTTTATTAAATTTATCAAAATAAATTAGCAATAGATTCAGTCAATTCACAATGGAATGACAGTTTGCATTTTCTGACTGACTGGGCACAGTCTCTGGTTCTCTTATGTTAACGGAAGCTATCCTTTTGTTTTTGGTCTTTTTACTTTGTACTTAACTACGTAGAGTCAGTGCTTATTAACCCTTGCTAGCCCTTGTATGATCAGAGGCATCCTGCACTCTAACTGGCTTGCCAACAAATGAACAGTACTCAATTAATCTTAGATTACATAATGCATGCTTAATTTTTGATTAGCTCCTTTAAAAGGAATGGTCATCACATTGATCTCACTTCCTACCATCAACTGAATTCTCTGTTGAAGTCTTAGCGCTGGTGTGGTGCTAGTTGTGTAGGCTAAAGGTCCCAAAGACTGGTGGCTCAAATCAAACAGCATATCACTTTGTTGTGGTTCTGTTCGCCGAGCTGGGAATTTATGTTGCAGACGTTTCGTCCCCTGTCTAGGTGACATCCTCAGTGCTTGGGAGCCTCCTGTGAAGCGCTTCTGTGATCTTTCCTCCGGCATTTGTAGTGGTTTGAATCTGCCGCTTCTGGTTGTCAGTTCCAGCTGTCCATTGCAGTGGTTGGTATATTGGGTCCAGGTCGATGTGTTTGTTGATTGAATCTGTGGATCATTCATCCACAGATTCAATCAATCAACAAACACATCGATCTGGACCCAATATACCGACCACGGCAACGGACAGCTGAAACTGACAACCGGAAGCGGCAGATTTAAACCACTACAAATGCCGGAGGAAAGATCACAGAAGCGCTTCACAGGAGGCTCCCAAGCACTGAGGATGTCACCGAGACAGGGGATGAAACGTCTGCAACACAAATTCCCAGCTCGGCGAACAGAACCACAACAATGAGCACCCGAGCTACAAATCTTCTCCCAAACTTTGAACATATCACTTCACCTGTTTGTAGCAAATTCAATAAAGAGTATGGCCAATTGCTTCACATTTTCAAAACTCAAAACACATTGTTCAAATTAGATGTGATTCCACAGTTGGACTTCATTGACAAAAGAATCCCGAATGTGCAAATAATTATGCTGACAACCAATTTAGGATTGGAAGTTGGGCTCAGGCAGGTTATGACACACTTCTGGAGCACATCAGACTTGAACCTAGGCCATGTGGCCACTACCACAGCCAGATTCTGCTATATTCCCTACTAGATTCTGTACACTTGATGCAATTCTATGCCATTGTGAATGAAGAGGTAGTAGGGAAATAAAATGTGATAAACATGGATAAACAGAAGATAATTACAGCATTGTTAAAGGTGCAAATGTAATGCAGTCCAAACCAGATTCATTTTAGATCAGTGAAGCAAATAAGGCTGTAAATAGAAGAAGCTTTGGGCACATTCTTTCTTGGATATAACAATGGGAAACTGCTATATCCTTGGTTATAAAAGGGGAAAGGGAAATGCTTGGTATCCAGCAGAGTCAGCATAATGTCAGTGTTGGAAACTCTCAAATACGGGATAAAATGAACTGTCACTTGGTAAAAGGAGGATCAATAAAATAACAGCCAGCATGAGTTGGTTAAAGGCAGTTTAATCTGACATCTTGCGATTCTTTCAAATTGGTGAAAAAAAATTAATTTAGGTTGTTAATTTCAAGGCTGCACAGGAACACAGCCAATATTTCCTTGGTGTTAGTAGGCTGGAACTGGAGATGCTGACACTCATCTGTCAAGAGCAAGGTTAAAATATATCATGATCAACATGGGTTTGCTTTTAAAAGCTGTTCCTTTTCATCCAGTAACCGGGATACTGTCTCATTATTTAAGCAATTATGCAGCGTGGGAACAAGGGGGATAAGGTCTGTGACATCAAACATCAATCATTATTTACTGTGTAAATTAAAACTTGTGCATGTAGGTTTAGACATCATCTGTCAGCCATTATGCAAAGATGAATTCAACAGGGCAACAAAAATCTATCAGTGTACATGCAAGTATTACAGTTGCTGCATTGTCAATAATATCACCTATCAATCAATCACATTAACTACCAAGCAAAGGTTATTAATGTACCTAACTAGTTTTGCATGTCTAAAATAACTACCACTGCCCATCAGGGCTCTAACTGACTAGTTGTTTGTCAATCTGTTCAAACAAATAGACATATTTTCTGCACCGATTGCTGGTGCTCTGTACTTCATTTATATGGTGTGTGAGCTGCATACCAATGTGTCATAAGGATATGTGGCTTTGTCTTTTATTCTTGTCAACTTTCATCTTGCCATCAGCATTGGCTTTTGCTGTAGAACAGTTCATACTGCCAGAGCCAGGAAGAGTCAATTAAACTGAACAGTACAAATAGAGCAGTCGGCAGACCACCCATTTGTACTTCTTGAAAGATGAATCCTGGTGTGAGCTGTGAGTAGTATTTAGTCCATTTTGGAGATTAATGCTACCACCTCACCAGAAAACTGGTCATGGTGGCATAATCCACTCAAATCGCTCCTGCTGCAGGAACAGCTGTATACCTGCTGATGAATATAAGGGAAGGTCTGAGGAAAAAGAAGGGGTAACTAAGTTGCACTTTCTTGTATACGCTCGTAGTATTTTCTCTCTGCAAATACTTGTTCAGAAGCTGATGAAAGTATTGATGCATTTTTGATTAATTGACTGGAAGTCAGACTGACCATCAACATTTAAGCTGTTGACTTCTCAAAATGCCTTGCTCTGATTACATAGGTGTTAGATGTCCTCAGTGGTTGTGTGAACACCACAGGAATAAGGACTCCAAATAGTAAGCATTGCACTATATGCCAGATCTCTACTTCAAAATAAAAGGACTATCTCACAGCCCTAAAGTCCCATCAAAAATCAAAAGATCTTTTCAAAACATATTTATGATGGATGTAGAACTGTAGAATGTCTTGGTGTAGAATTCCAAAATTTAAATTGGCATCATTGTGACAAAAAGATAGCAGAGAGGTTTTTTTCCAAAAATCAACATACAACTTAATAGTTTCTCTGATTCCTTTGGTGGAGGACAGTAGATTCTTAAAATTAAATTAAGCTACTCTTGAGAGTGATATTAGGAAGCATTTGTTAACACCAAGTATAATGGACATCAAGAACAAAATGTTCTCAATAGGATGCAGTTGCTGGATTAAATCCAAATTTCAAAATTGAGAATTGATAGATTTATTTTAACTAATAGTATCAATTAATTTGGAACATAGTTGGGTAAATAGTGTTAAGATCAGGCATGAATAGATTAAATCATTAAGGAAATGAATTCCTTCAGGGAGTAGGAGCCCAAGGAATTATGGAGTGGAGTCGGCGTTTCTTCATTTGGTAGACTGAATTCAGAGGTGCTGTTTTAAAAACAATACACAAAGTTAATAATTAATGTGAAGTGGGGATTCTCAGTCCTCCACCTGGCAAATATAATTAATTTTAAAATACACACTTCCACTGAGTCATGTAAGGCAGATTAATGTGAAGGTCTGTTGGCAGTTTAATAGTGTGGTTGGTTATGGTAGCTACATAAATCAGCCAGTGTTTAGTCCTACATATGGCGGATGGCTTCCACATGGTGAATGGAAACCACTTGCACCCATAGTCACTGTTTTTTTTGTGGGACTTTGTTGTTAACAAATTGGCAACCACATTCCTAACATTCCACCAGTGACAAAACATCCAAACATAATTGACTGGAAAGCTTTTGGGCTATACTGAGTCCTTAAAAGGTGCTACATAAATGGAAGTCTATCTTTTTCTTTTATTTGTTTCGAACAAAACCTTTAGGGCTGATAGGGGTGGACAATTCAAACTGCCTTGTTGGTATTCCTGCATCGAAAGAGCATACAAATAACAATTTTAAAATGTCACAGCACAAGAATACATGATAAGTAAAACTGGAAAAGCTGTTAAGCTTGGCAAGTCTGGTTTACTACAGTTCATGCACAGTTTGTACTTACAAGTTTATTAGAAATTTAACCTTAGGAGGCTTGAAGTCTATTAAATCTCTCCTTGAGCTCAAAGGAATATATCACTGCAACCCACATTGTTGCTTAGCTCGAACAATTGTTCATCAGTTCTGAGTTTCTGTGCTTCTTGTCTTCAGCAATATTCACACAGATTTTTTAAGGAGTTAATTAATATTCTATATAAATGTTACCCTTTGGGAAATACATTTTTTTGATTAGTCATCGCTTTGAAGTTCATTTTGAACGGTGTTATCCAATCACACAT
Organism: Chiloscyllium plagiosum; assembly: GCF_004010195.1. NCBI lineage: Eukaryota > Metazoa > Chordata > Chondrichthyes > Orectolobiformes > Hemiscylliidae > Chiloscyllium > Chiloscyllium plagiosum. Next base: position 126,526,385 of record NC_057711.1, read on the forward strand.
TTACTATATTAATGTTATCCATAAGCTACAAGTGGACACAACACCTTTGAGGCAGTTCTCTGAAGCACATCTTCTGTTTTACACAATTTAAAAAGACTCATCTCTGGAGAATGTTATAACTGAATGTTTAACGCTCAACTGAATGTTATTACACTCTTTGGTGGAATAAATTAATTGGCCATATTGGGCATGCTGGAGTCATCGTGTACAGAATATAAAAATTTTACAATCAAACAGTCATGTCTATGTTAGTTTATTTACACAAAATTACTTGAACCATGAATGTGTCTGCAATTTATCTGGATTTTCAAAAGGCTGCCAGTAAGGTGCCCTATATTGACCAAACAATAGAAAATGTGGAATTAGAGGACAAGTGTTAGATTGCTAGTAAGTTTCAAGACAGAAAGTGAAAAGTGGGAGTAAAAGAGTGGGCGTTACCCAGATTGGCAGAAGGTGGGAAATGGTTTTCCATAAGGATCCATATTGTAACCACTGCTGTTCACAATTTAATAAGTCTATGTGCACTGTAGAATCTTGATCAAATATTTTTAAGTTTGCAGATGACACTGAATTGAAGGAAATAGTCTATAGTGAGGAGGAATGGATACTACAAATTAGTAGGAAGTTGCAAATAAATGGGGGAAATAATTGACAAATGAAGTTCAACACACATAAATGGAAAATGGTCGCCTATACCTGTGTTTTTGTTTTGCTGCTGTTTACCTATTATTGACTTATTTATGCTATTTAACTATGTGATTTGCCTGCCTTGCTCATAAAACAAAGCTTTTCACTGGGCCTTGGTATATGTGACAATAAATTCAATTCAATGTTTAAAAAAATGTCAATTACGATTCAGAAGCTGCAAGTCTCGATGGATAGAGATTCAAAAGCATCTCAGAATGCAAGTAATCCTCTCAATAAAAGTTGCACTGCAGGTTAACAAGCCCATAAAATAACACACACAGATTTATTGCTGGAGGGATAGAACAAAGCAATAGAGAAATTATGATAACATTACATCAAACATGGTTTAACCATATTAGGAGAAGTGAGTGCAGTTCTAATTGCCATGCTATAAAAAAAAGGATGCAACGATAATTGACAAGGATGATCCCAGAAATGTGTGGGTCTGCATTTCAGGAAAGGAATCAAGAGGCTGGGTCATGGTTCTCTTCAGAACCAGGGATGAGGACTAACCTAACAGAACTCTTTTAGATTTGCAAAGGATTTGAAAGAGTGGGTACAAATAGAATGTTTTTTCTTGTGGGGATAAACCTAACCAGAAATTAGATTAGATTATTAGATTAGATTACAGTGTGGAAACAGGCCCTTCGGCCCAACAAGTCCACACCGACCCGCCAAAGCACAACCCACCCATACCCCTAACCGAACACGACGGGCAATTTAGCATGGTCAATTCACCTAACCTGCACATCTTTGGACTGTGGGAAGAAACCGGAGCACCCGGAGGAAACTCATGCAGACACGGGAAGAATGTACAAACTCCACACAGTCAGTCGCCTGAGGCGGGAATTGAACCCGGGTCTCTGGCGCTGTGAGGCAGCAGTGCTACCACTGTGGCATAACTAGAGTTTATCAGAATATGAGAGTCACCAAGGAATCACAGAATTCTAACATTGTGGAAACAGGCCATTCAGCCCATGAAGCCCACACCTACCCTCTGAAGAGCAAACCACCCAGACCCATCCTATCCCTGTGACCCTGCATTTCCCATGGCTGATCCACTTAGCCTGCATATCTTTGGACTGTGGGAGGAAGCCCACACAGACACAGGAAGAATGTGCAAACTCCACACAGACAGTCATCTGAAGCTGGAATTTAACCTTGGTCCCTGGTGCTGTCAGGTAGCAGTACTTACCACTGAGCCACTGTGTTGTCCAATAAGAAATCCAATCACTCAGAAGAAAGGTTCTTACCCAAAGAGTGATCATAAAAAAGTATGGAATTTGCTACCATGGAACACAACTGAAGTGAAAGGCATTGTTAGAACCATCGCTGATTTCCCATTATTTTAATTTGTTTGCTTTTATCAATTTTGGATTTTGATTGGAAATGACAGGTGTACTTTGGGTTGAAAAGAAAGGAATGCAAGCTGAGTTTTTTTTCTGAGGCCAGGCCTGCAGACTGGGTTTAAAAGGTAGGCTGAGCCTGGATTAAAAGTTACTAACAGAAATAATGAAGAGCTTTGTGATTAAACAGATTGCAGAAGTCGGCTACATGGCGGCACGGTGGCACAGTGGTTAGCACTGCTGCCTCACAGCACCAGAGACCTGGGTTCACAGCACCAGAGACCTGACTGACTGTGTGGAGTTTGCACATTCTCCCCGTGTCTGCGTGGGTTTCCTCCGGGTGCTCCGGTTTCCTCCCACAGTCCAAAGATGTGCAGGTCAGGTGAATTGGCCATGCTAAATTGCCCGTAGTGTTAGGTGAAGGGGTAAGTGTAGGGGTATGGGTGGGTTGCGCTTCGGCGGGTCGGTGTGGACTTGTTGGGCCGAAGGGCCTGTTTCCACACTGTAGGTAATCTGTAGGTAATCTAATCTAATGAGGTCAGTACCTGAGAGTTGGTTCCAGTAGGCCTGAGGGAGACTTTACGTTTAAGCAGTTGGCTTTTGTTGAATGTTAGCTGAGGCCTAAGGGAGAGAAGGTCTATCTTTCAAGAACCAGAATTAAAGTTGATTTTTTTGAATATATTTTCTGAAAGATGGTTCTGGAATGCTGCGGAGACAGCATGAAGATTTAAAAGCACCTGATCTAATACAACAATGTCTAGAAACTAAAGTGAGGAAAGCTGAGTTAGAAATATTGCTGCTTTAGCCTGGGTGAACTGAGAAGTTGACTTTGCTCAACAGTTCAAGAAAGGTAGCCCTGGAGTCCACATTTATTCCTGTAAAAGAGCCCATTGTGAAAGACATTAAGTAAACTAGTCAATTTTGCCCTTTCTAATTTATCCCTTAAGTGTGTTTGTCTGTCTATGTGAAAGGAGTTGAAAACAAATGTTTCAGGTTTAAAGACCAGACATTAATCAGCTTACTTCATTATTTAATTTTCTCTCTGCTAATGTTGGTTGGTATTTAATAACTTGTTAAATCTTTTGCTTAAGATACAAAACCTGTATGTGGAAATTAATTATTATATAGTCTGGGATTGGCTATTGGCAAGACTGGTTAGGAACCATTGGAGTGACTATTTGGGGTCTCTGACTGTTTAGAATTAGAATGAGCTTTGTTGTCATGTATACTCAGATGAAAAGCACAATGAAAAAACACCGAAAAGTTTACAAGTTGCCACTTATGGCACCATTTGAAGCATAAATGTACCCAGCTTTAAATTCTTCAGTCCAAGTTCTTAGGGGAAAATATTTGGAAAAATAAGAAATAAAAAGTCCCGCTTTGCAGACTAGGAATAAATTAGAGAATAGAGATATAAAAAGTTCAGAACAATGGTCTTTCCAACCCAGTCTATGCTAGCACCTAGACTCCAGTCCACACTGGGCCCTGACTCCAGACTGTGCCGAGCTTTACCTCGAGGTTCTCAAGGCTGGGGATTTCACTCCGGAATCACCTTGAGACCGGAAGTCCACTCTGGTGAATACAGAGGTAGAAAGGCTGCTTTAGTTCAGATATCTGCATCCAAGTCATAACAGCGTACTTTCACCTCAGAATCAACACGAGCATCTGAAGGCAACTATGGTCAATTGTTATGAGGAAATTTAGGAGGAGCTCAAAAGGAACATAATGAACAAAAGGGATAGGTTGGGCTGAATCACCTGTTTCTGTGTCATATGCGCTGTGTAGTCCAATGTAGAATAATATTAATGAATGCAATTATACATGGGGGAATGTTGTTGAAATGGTTACTGAAGTGTCCAAGATTCTACATGATACTAGTAACAAGGTTTGTCTGTGATTGTCTATTCCCAATACATAGCTGAGGTGTCTGTAGATAGAAGGTCAATCATTGGGAAGAAGACAGAAATGGGGTAATATTAAAATAGACAGGACAGAAGGAATCTCTTGTACTATAATGATTCGTGAAAGAAATAGGCTCCACTGGTTTCCGTACAAAAGTAGTTCTGGATAGTCCTGCAGTTGTAATGCAAAGAGGCAAAGAGGTGGGGGGAGGGAATTGCAGGACAAAGGACTACGTGACTGAAGGGATGATCACCAATTGTTAAGCAATTATAATTGGTAATACACAAGACACTAAGAGGCATAAATCCAACCAGAAATCCATTCTAACTGTCAGAGGTGTAGGAGAATATGCTGAGTTTAGTTAATGAGTCTATACATCCTGGAATGTTCAGGTTCCCGTGTTTGACATGTAAAACGTGAGACAGATTGTGAGTGCCAACAATCTTTGAAGATTATCGTCTAAAGGGATTTTGCCACTCTCTCAAAATACCATGAATTTCAAACAGATGAAGTGATTTGAATTCTTCTAAAGACAGGATGACGCAAATATGCAAACAGTGAGTTTATAGTAGCCCAGATTGCTGAGTTGGAGTTTGAGAGTTCCAACATACTTGCGTCCAGTTAACCAGTAAATATTAGAAATATTAATACTCAGTCTGATACCTGGGAAAATACATAACTGACATAGCATTTATTTCTTTGATTCTCCCCCATTACACCTCCAACCATCCAAATACCACCTGATCCACTAACCACCCTTCCAGGCTGCCCCATTAACCAGCCAATACAACTACCCTCCCCCACCAACTATATCCAAACCACATGACTACCCTCCTGACCGAATCTGACTCCCCTCCAACCCAAACTGACTGCTCTCCAATCCAATTACTCACCTCACCCACCTAGAGTTATACAGCATGAAATACACCCTTCAGTCCAACCAGTCCATGCTAATCACATTTCCAAACTATACTAGTCCCACTTGCCTACGGTTTGACCCATATCCCTCCAAAGCTTTCCGATTAAGTACTTATCTAAATACCTTTTAAACGTTGCAACTGTACCTGCATCCATCACATCCTCTGGAAGTTCATTCCACACATGAACCAACCTCTGTGTATAAAGGTTGACGCTCATCTCTTTTTAAAGTCTTTCTCCTCTCACCTTAAAAATACGCCCCCTAGTCTTGAAATCCCCTACTCTAGGGCAAATTTCCCCCACCCTACACCCCTCATGATTTTATAAACCTCTATAAGGCCATCCAACATCCTATGCTACAGTTAAAAAAATCCCAACCTATCCAGCCTATTTTTATAATTCAATTCCCAGCAACATTGTGGTAAATCTTTTCTGAACACTCTCTAATTTAATAATATCCTTCTTATATGAAGGTGACCAGAACTGCACAAATACTCCATAAGAGGTCTCACCAACCCCCTGTACAACCTCAACATGATGTTCCAACTCCTATATTCAAAGGTCTAAGCAATGAAAGCAAGTGCTTCTTAACCACCCTGTCTACCTTTGATGCAAACTTCAAAGAATTATGCAACTGGCTCTCTCAGTTTCTCTGTTCCACAACACCACCAGGGCTCTACCATTACTTGTATAAGTCCTGCCTTGTTTGTTTTACCAAAAGGCAATACTTCATATTTACCAAATTCAACTCTATCTGCCACTTCTTGACTCATTGACCCAACTGATCAAGATTTCTTTGTAGCCTGAGATAACCATCTTCACTGTCTGCTACACTGCCGATTTGTCATCCACAAACTTACCAACCAAAAAGCTAGATGATATTGTCATCCAAATCATTTATATAAATGACAAACAAAAGTGGACCCAGATACCTGTGGAACACCATTGGTCAATGGACTCCTGTCTAAAACCATCCACCCACTTCCCTGCTTAATCAGACACACCTACACAATTTATCCACCTACTTACTTAACCACTATCCCACCTTATTCACTGTACTTGCCCTACCACCTTTCCTACCCTCCCACCTATCCACCTGCTCATCTTACCCACATAGCACACTACCTATTCACTTACTCACTCATCCACTCATGTATTTATTCATATTCACATTGAACATTTGAACTCAGAAAACTGTAGTTAGTATTACAATAAGGAGATGTGTCTTGTCTTTCTCCAACTCTACCCTGCACCAATGAGCTCCCTGCTGGACACTACACTGTATAATTCAGTTAATGTAGGGATTGGAAAATCTCAGAGGAAATGTGCAGCAAAATTTCAAAAGAAATTTCAAGCACAGTAACAGCCAGACTATTGTTGCACTTTACCTGTGTGTCACTAAGAACAGCCCTTTTAATTTCTAATATGTCCCATCTTCCTGAAATTCTCATCTGTTCCATCAGAGATCCCGAAAGACATTGATATGCATTTCTGTGATAGCAAGGGTTAGAAGATCCTGGAAGAAATTTGCAGCAGTATTGAGTCAGCTGAATTTTCCAATGCAGTGGCAATCTGGTGATCATTTTTGCCAAGATTGTATCAGAGGGTGTTTAAAAAGGTCTGAACAATTCTAGGAAGTGTAAAACATTTGATTTACATCTTTAGCAGAAATACCAACCTGAAGAAGTGTTTATAAATATATTCCCGGTCCTGCTACTTAAAGAAATATTGAAAGACAGAGTCATATTACCAGATCTTGGTGTGAAACTTTATTAAATGCTCTTCATCCAAATTGTTTACTTACTATTTTTGCTCTTCTTTCTCGTGTCACCATTGAGATGGCGAGAGGTTCACCTTAGTTCAATCATGCATGTGGCTTGGCCAGCATTTATTGCCTACCCCTAGTTGCTTTGGAGAAGGTGGCGGTGAGCTGTTATGTGGTGTAAGTCCACCCACAGTGCTGTTACAGATGAAGCTCAGGGATTTTATGCTAGCGCACGAAAGGTAGAGTCATATATTTCCAGGTCAAGATAGTGTGAGGCTTAAAGGGAAACTTGCTGGTGGGAGGCTTTCTATGTCTCTGCTGCCCTCGACTTTTAAGATGGTAGTGGTAGTGGGATTGGAAGGTGCTGTCTAAGGAGACTCGCCTTGGTGTATTTTTCTACAGCTGGCTATTGGGAGCTGGTGAATGATAAAATTCTGCAGCTCAAAATGGTGGCATTGATTTACTTAATGGCTTAATTATTAAATGTAGCATGTAGTATGGCATTGGGCCACACATGACTTTGGAAAAAAGAGATGTATAAATATTCTTGGTGTTTGAGAGGAGCAGAATCAGCTAGTGTTCATGCTTCTTACTAGTCTACAGCAATTCCTTCTGGGAACTTACATGGTTTTGCATGATGATGTCCAAGTTCAAACATTCAAAAGCCATTTACTGAAAATATGTCAGGTGGCAGATAAGTTAGCATCTCTAAAGTATGAAGGAATGGACAGAGGAAAATGATAATAGGATGGCATATGAGATTTTTACTTTCACAATTTAGTATTTATAATGGGTTCAATAAATTGCTCCAATGCCAAACTTACATTTCTCAGGAAACGTGGCTTAGTACTATCAGTAATGCATGAAATAACATTTTAATCATAGATCAGCACAGATCAAATTATTTCACTTTCAATCAGTAAAAATAATATAATGCTTATAAAAAGCTTCAAGTCATATTGATCAATCATATGGCTAAGATATTCCCTACAGAAATGTTCTAAGTGTAAATTAATTGAAGAAAATATTTGTACAGGAGAAAAATATACTTGTATCAAATATGATATCTTGCACTATACCATGTGAACAATGCATTTAAATTCCTGGAATATAGTAAAGCATCCTTATTTATATAATACCTCCCGACTGTTTTATACACAACATTGAATGAGGACAAAGGATAATTGTCATTCTAAAAACATTTCACGTTTAGAAAGATTCTATTCCTTTTCATTGTGGTTACACCAGGAGCAACTTAAAAGCTGCTGCTCAAATGTGCCATATCAGAGAGTTGGGGTCTTTCGAAAGATGATGAGGTCAAACCGCTACAGATCTGTTTTATAGTTCTGTTAAATGTAGCCAGAGCCTCAGGCTTGATTGAGAATCAAAGGAACAATACTTCTTCACCAAATTACTATTTTCAAATTCAACAAGGTTTTACAATCCATATCACCCAGAGCAAAGCAATGTCTAAATGAATTCAGTCTGCCTTCATTGGGCAATTTCTATGCACTGCTGACCATTGCGTTTGTCATTATATTGCCAATAACTCATTCCTTATTGGGTAATCCCCAGCCTTCTGTTGCATCCAGCTAATATCAAAATAAATGGGCTATTTTGAATTATGATGAACACCCTTGGCTAGAGCTTGGCCCTCTTCATGCATAGTAAAGACTGAATTATTTGACATATTCATCACATGCAGTGTTACTCATAAAAAAACAAATCACCCATAATATTCTTAAAAATCCATTAATATTAATTTCTCACAATCCAGTTTTGACTTTTGAAGAGTCCTCCTTTCCAAATGCAAGGGTATGATTTAAACATTGTATGAGTTTAGTTTAAACAAAATAAAAACTCATTCAGCTCATTGAAAATGAGGATGTTCTCTCCACGTGTGCATCTGAATGGGGTTCTTAAATGCAAATTGACTGCTGTTACAAACCCATGAATCAGTCAATGACTTCCCTTGAGACCTAAATGAAATAGGTTAAGTGCTCCCATTTCCTATTTTTCCTTTCGAAAAATTAAATCGGGTTGCTGTTACTTTAGTCAGCATATTAAATAGCTAAACCTAAATCATCTCTTCATTCTCTCATACCCTTACCCACCAATAATTATTTTAATTCAAAGCAACTTTTGAACAAAATGATTAATTTAATCCATTGTATCCGTGTAATTTAAAATGGAAGTCTCAATTTAACACAATTTTTCTTGGTCTATCCTGACAAATCACTGTAGCATGAATTGTAGATTGGGAATTGTAGTCAGCAGATATTTATTTCAAAGACTGATGGAATCTCTCACTTTGATAACTTTACTGTGAGTACTTGTGAAGAAAATCTTGCATGTAAAACAAAATACAGCAACCATCTGTTTTGCACATATCTTGACAGTAATTTCATCAATGAACACTTTTCTGAAAAACATTTCCGAGCTTCCGACCAAAAGTACTTAAACAAAACTGGGGACTTTTGTCCTAATTATATGACATTGAATTTTAAAAAATGTATGTCACTCATGATGTTTCCCCTTTTTCTCATACAGGAGCACAGTTTGAGTAAAAAATCGACATGCTCTCTAGTACCTTGCCTAAAATTTTCATGTCATGTTTCACCAAACTGAAAAGGACAAAGTGCCTCTCAGTTAAACCCAGAAGAAATGATTTGCAATGATTACAGGAGGGGATGGGAAAAAAAACCAATGAAGATTTGAGAAGGGTCATGCTGACAAACTATCTCCAGTCTGTCATACCTGTTAATACAGTAATTTTGCTAGGCTAGAATACTGGAGGCCATGTGAAAGAGCAGATTAGTTTTTAGCTCTCTGGTTCCATCGTTGAATGTACCTTCTGTTCAGGTACACCGTCATTCCAGCTGTAAGTCACGCCTGTGCTAATATTTCATGAAAAATGATTAATGTGCTTTGACAACATCACTGAATTGCATATTTAATTAGATTATACATCTGGTGTATTGCGTGCATCTGCAGTAAAGAAATCATATCCTGTATGAAAGATTTCATCAGCAAAGTCACAGGAATTCTGATCCCTGACAATTTTCATTTACTACTGAATTTACTGTTTCTCCTTTGGTGAAATCGATTTGCATTTTTCTGCCTTCCTATAACTTATTTTTTTCCTTCTCATTTTTTCTTTATGCTTTCTCATCTTAATACATAATTTCATAGACTCTAAGACATAAGAGCAGATTATTGACCCTAGTCAGTCTATACCATTCATCGCCCCCATGAGCCTTTTCCTCAAACGTAAGGACTGATTTCCACCCAACATGAATATCCTTTGTAATGCAGCAAACCTGCCCATAAGTCAGTGCTACCTCATTCAACCACTCAATCTAGTTTTACCTTCTACATTCCCATTTTTGTTTTGATGACTTGACTTCAGATTTTGGTCTGAACACATCTACAAGCTGAACCATTTTCCTTTTTTTTTACCCGATTGAACTTGTTGGTAATCTTGAAATTGTCTATCAGGTCAATTTGTGCCTATTATGCAGTAAAAGGGGGGCAGTTTCCTTGATCTCTCCTGATCATTGCATCTGGTCAATTTTGATCACTCTCTCTCAAAGACAAACTTTGGTGTTCGAAAATTCAGTTGCATCCTCTGTGAGCACTCCCATTTCTATGGCTTTATTGTGTTCATAAATACACTGCCAGCATAGAAAGTATTTTCTATCTTTATATAACTTATTTTAGGGTGAAAGGAAATGTAATGAATGTAATAAATGTTACAAGAGCAGGTTGGAGGCTAGGATAGCTATGGCAAGTGACTCACCTCCTGTCTCCCTAAAGCCTGTCCATGATTCATAAACAGGAAGTTTACTCTGTAATTTGATAAGGAGAAGCTAGAATCAGAGATGATGGCATAACAGGTGAATAAAGGCAACAACAGAGGCATGAGGGAGGAACTGGGTTGAATTGACTGGGAGAGGAGCCTAGTAGGAAAGACAATGGAACAGCAATGGCAGGAGTTCCTGTGAGTAATTCAGGAGACACAACAGAGATGCATCCTGAGGAAACAAATCAGTGGTACAGGGAGGTAGAGGCAACCATGTCTGACTAGGGAAGTCAGGGATAGCATAAAAGTAAAAGAGAAAGCATATACGTAGTGAAGGGCAATGGAAACGAGAGGATTGGGAAGCTTACAAAGACAAACAGGGGGCAACAAAAGAAGAAATAAGGAGGGAGAAGATTAAATATGACAGTAAGCAAGCCAGTAATGTAAAGGAAGATTGTAAGAGTTTCTTTAGATACTTAAAGGACAAAACAGAGGAAAAACTGGACATTGGGCTGTTGGAAAATGATGCTGGAGAGATAGTAGTGAGGAACAAGGAAATGGCTGAGGAACTGAATAATTGCTTCTCATCAGTGTTCATGGTGGAGGACACAAGTAATATTTCTAAACTTCAAGATTGGGGTTCAGAGCTGAATATGGTGACCATCACCAAGGAGAAAGTGCTAGAAAAACGGAATGGCCTGAAGGTGAATAAATCACCTGAACCAAATGGACTACACCCCAGAGTTCTAAGGGAGATAGTTGAAGAGATACTGGAAGCGTTAGTGGTGATCTTTCAGGAATCACTAGAATCACAAAGGGTCCTAGAGGACTGGAAAATCGCTAATGTGACACTCCTGTTTAGCAAGGGAGTAAGGCAAAAGATGGAAAATTACAGGCCAATTAGCATAACTCGGTCATGGGTAAGATCCTGTAATCCATTGTCAAGAATGAGATTTCTGAATAGTTGGATGTGTATGGTAAAATAAGGCAAAGTCAGCATCAAGGGGAGATAATGCCTGACAAATCTGCTAGAATTCTTTGAGGAAGTAACGAGCAGGTTAGACCAAGGAGAGCCAATGGATGTTATCTACCTGGACTTCAAGAAGGTCTTTGACAAGGTGCCACATAGAAGGCTACTGAGATAAGGGCCCATGGTGTCAGAGGCAAGGTGTTAGCATGGATAGAAGCTTAGCTGTCTGGCAGAAAGCGGAGAGTGGGATAAAAGGGTCCTTCTCAGGGTGGCAGCCAGTGACAAGTGGTTTTCTGCAATGCTCAGCATTGAGACCACAATTTTACACTTTATACATTAACGATCTAGATGAAGGAAGTGGGGGCATTCTGGCTACATTTGCAGATGATACAAAGGTATGTAGAGGGACAGGTAGCATTGAGGAGGTGGGAAGGCTGGAGAAGGATTTGGACAGGTTAGGGGATGGGAAAAAAAGTGGCAGATGGAATACAATGTGGGAAAGTGTGAGGCCATGCACTTTGGTAGGAAGAATAGAGGCACGGATTATTTTCTAAATGGAGAGAAAATTCAGAAGTCTGAAATGCAAAGAGACTTGGCAGTTCTAGTCCAGGATTCTCTCAACGTAAACTTGCAGGTTGAGTCAGTTGTTAGGAAGGCAAATGCAATGATGACATTTATTTTGAGAAGATTTTAATATAAAAGCAGGCATGTACTTCTGAGGCTCTATAAGGCTCTGGTCAGACCACATTTGAAGTTTTGGGTCCCATATCTTAGGAAGGATATACTGACCCTGGGGCATGTAAAGAGGAGGTTCACAAGAATGGCCCCAGGAATGAAAATTTTAACATATGAGGAATGCTTGAGAACTCTTGGTTTATACTTGATGGAGTTTAGAAGGATGAGGGGGATCTAATTGAAACATACAGAATACTGAATGGCCTGGAGAGAGTAGATGTTGGGAAGATGTTTCTATAGGTAGGAAAGAAAAGGAGCCAAGGACACAGTCTTAGAGTAAAGAAAAGACCTTTTAGAATGGAAATAAGGAGAAATTTCTTCAGGCAGGGAGTAGTGAATCTGTGGAATTCATTGCCTCAGAAGGCTATGGAGGCCAGGTCATTGAGTACATTTAAGACAGATTGCTTGGTTCTTGAGTATCAAGGCTTATATGGAGACTGTGGGAGAATGGAATTGAAAAACTTATCAGGCTTGATTGAATGGCAGAACAGATTGATGGGCTGAATGGCCTAATTTCTGCTCCTATGTCTTATGGTCTTATGGTGTTCAGTGAGGAGCACAATGGAATATTCCCCATTTTGCTGGATGATTGCAACTCTAACAACACTCAATATCCAAGACAAAACAGCTGCTTGATTGGCACCACATCCACAAATATTGACTCCTTCCACCACTGATGCACAGTAGCAGTTGTACAAGATGCACTGCAGAAATTCACCAAAAATCCTTTGACAGCACCTTCCAAACCTACAACAACTTTCACCTAGAAGGACAAGGACAGCAGATACATGGGAATGTTACCACCTGCAAGTTGCCCTTCAAGGCTCTCTCCATCCTGACTTGGAATTATATTGCCATTCTTTCACTATGATTGGATCAAATCCAGGAATTCCCTCCTTAATGGCATTGTGGGTCTACCTACAGCACCTGTGTTGCAGCGGTTCAAGAAGACAGCTCACTACCACCTTCTCAAGGGCATCTGGGGATGTGCAATAACTGCTGGCCAGCCAGCGATGCCCATGTTCCACAAGTGAATAAAAAAAGAGCATTTGGACATATAGCTTGTGCAAGGAGATATTTTCTGGTTTCATCTTTTAAAAAGATTGAAACAATTGCATAAATGTAATGCATTTCTAGGACATCTGTCATTTAATCCAATATTTCAATGTTTTCATCATAGTATCATTAAATGTTGCAACACCCATGGGTCAGAACCAAGCATGAAGCAGGTTAATTTGTAAATGTTAAAATATGCTTATTTTTAAAGGCAGGAAGATCAATAATAAATGAATGTTTATATTGGAAAGCACTTATTTACCACACCACCTTGGTGCAGATTGAATGGGCCAATAGATCTTGTCTATTATTAGCAGTATGTACAACACCTGCAATAAAATGTTCTACAGTTGAAGCACAGAAGTGAAACAGCTGCAAGGGATATTTAATTCAGTACAGGACTAGCTTTAACCATATATACGCACTGCAGCACCTTAGATGGCGTAATTTTGTTTTAACAAGTGTAATGGAAAGCATTTGCACTGAAGGAATTGACAGCTCTTGTCACAGATACATGCCTCGAAGAGCGTGTCCCCGTCACAGAAGGCTGGAACTGGAGGAGCACAGACATCTTGGAATGTGGAAGGCTAGAGAAATTGAAATAAATATGGATAGTGGAGATACCTTTGTACACAAAAATGCTGAGATGTTTGAGAAAGGACTACTTTTATTTTCTGTCAGTGTCTATCTGAAAGAATTTCTAAAAATAGAACCTCTAACATTTTGCCTTTCTATGGATTTAAAAAATGAACCAGCTCTTCCCAGAAGCCTCTCTGACATATATCTGGCACCCTGACAACCTCTAAGTCAATATTCCTTTTTTCCATAGGCACATGAAAAGCACATATTAACAATGTCATAACAATGTGAAATTCTTATATAACACAGAACACATAGCAAACTACTGTATATATTTCAAGAGTGCTGAAAGAACTCTTAAAGCTGGCCAATAACTTATGCTTTAAGTTGACTGAATATCAAACCACCAAAAAGCAGGAACCAATGCGCCTTAAATTAATGGGACTAAATTTAAATCAGCAGCAAATTGTAACACTCATACCAAACTCAGGCTACAAAGCATTTACACAGAAAATAATGGAGACTTGGAAGAAATTCTTGACAGATTTAAAGGGTAACATAAAAGAGTTAAGTGGAAAGTTTTTACTTGTTTGTAACTGGGATCTGATGAGAGCACATCCTTGAAATCACTCCAGAAAACCCATCTATTTTTACAACGTATATTCAACAAAGTTCACGAGGATGACATAGTTCAAACAAAAGTGTGCTTCTCCTGCCAGCAGCAATTAGCATGGTCTGAACACTGAAATGTTTTTGAAGCAATGATGCATCTGCTAATGGACTCATGATTAAGGTGCAGCCGGGACAATTTTGTTGAACAAAACTTAATCATCCAACCCTGGAAAAGCATTGTCAACATATATTGTTCAGCTTTGGTTCATTTGGACGGTAGTGAATTCAGGCCTTGCATTGCCTTTTGGAAAGATGGGAGATAGTCAGCATTATCAGTCTTTTCTTGTGCATGTTGAATCTGTGGAACAGTTAATGTATTGGTTTTGCCATGCTAATTCAAAACGACAATACCTATTGGATATTCTTAAGTGTTTTATGTTCATTAAAGTTGGATTTATGGCAATCATTTTGCCAACATTTAATTTTTCAGAAGTGGTTACTTTTGATTGCAGTTCCTCCGATTAGTATTCAAATATTTATGCTTTTAAGATTCCTACAGATGTGATGAAGTATCTTTCTACTTAGCTAGGCACCAATGGATCCTAAATATTTAACATTTTTTTTAATGTTTGTAATGCTAAACAAATTCACGTACGATGCCTTTTTTTACAGGAATATACATACATATTGATGTTAGATATTGATTCTACTGATGACATGGTCAAAATCCTGCAAAAGCATAATTTTGTAAGTCTGATGTATCAAACAAGATGCATTTAAATGACTGTGCACTGCTTCAGAAAAAAAAAATCAACATCACAATGCTTCCATTGAATTACAGTGCATTGGACATTTTGTTAACCTTCAAAAATGTATAAGGAAAGAATCTGACGCAGTACAAGCTCTCCCTTTGCCAAATGTATGACAGATCTTATTTCATGACCTAGCTACCAATAAAATGTCCCAGACTTACAACCATATCATTAGACAGGAAAGAACTAAGCTGGTTACAACTGGATCTATTCTCACAGATTGCATGTAAATCCAACAATTTAATGCAGAGCAAGGATTTCAGCTGGATCTTGTCATATTGTGTCTAAGAGTCAACTTCTTGGAATTTCATGGAGGGAGTTTTCTTCTCGATGCCCATCAAGATTTCTCATCGTACCATCCCAAATTTACTTCATTAATTAGCTACCCTGTCCCTATGGCAATGCTCGTGTCTGACGTAAGGCGATACTGCCACTCGCTATGTGCAGATTAACTCGCCACTGCTAGGAAATCCCTGAATAGATCATAAAGCCTGATGCTGGCACTATCTTTAAAATAAAACAAAGCACTGCAGATGCTGGAAATCTAAAGCAAACAAAAATAGAAATTGCTGGAAAAAACTCAGCTGGTCTGGCAGCATCGATGAAGAGAAAACAACATTATTGTTTCGAGTTCAGTGATCCTTCTTCAGAAGACTGTTGAGCACCAGATAAATTCTGTCAGTCCAGAGTTATGTGGTACAGTGACTTAAATTTACCCCGGACATGGGAGGGAAGGGAAAATTGATGCTTTGCTTCGTATACAGAAACCTGGAGGTCCTGGTGGTTGGGGTAATCCAGAGTAGTGCCATCCTCTTCCCAAGGCTGGCAGTGGAGGTCAGAGCCAGCATCTCACTTTATCTCTGCAACTGCACATACCTCCCATCATGCTGTACCACTATCACTATTGCAATGCAATGTCTTCTCTCACTCATTCTCACCCAGTGCAACACCCTCACCACCAGCTCTGCACTGCCTACTCACTCACTCTGACCAACTCACCCACTTAATCCCCCACCTCCACTAGCATTGTATCATCCTTCAGCTTGCTCAATCCCTCCCTTTCTCTCGTTCCAAGAGAAACCAGCCCTTAACGGGCAGAAAGAGCCACGATGGGTCGTGTTCTACCCAACATTCAGCTCCACATCCGGATGAAGAGAGGATCCTGACCCTGAGTGCCTCAAGTGGCCAATGGTCTGCGACCAAGGCTCTCAACTGATAATGGAAGCTGTCCTGGGCTTGCTGATCTGGGACAAGCTCATTGAAGGCTGGTTCCATTGACTTCACTGAGGGCTGCTGGCAATCATGACAATCATGACTTAGTGTCTAGGCTAAATGGCCAGATAAGACACAAGTCCTGTCAACTTGGTAGCTCTGGTTGAGGGAACAAAGTACTTAAAGGAAAGGCAGGGATGCTGTAAGCATTCAGGTAGGTGCATGGCGGGAGTGAGCAAGGAGTCTTGAGGGGCAGTGTGGTCCAGTCCATGAATTGGATGCCTCTCTCTGTGCACAAAGTATCCTTGCAGCAGCATTTTGATGCTAGTTGCCAGTCTGCTCCAAAGTACAGCTTTGAAGTGGCAAAATATCTTGTAAATGGATTGGAAATGTGCCTTGAGGGTCCTGAGAATCAGATTTTGGCTTCTATGGACACGGGACGCCTGCAACTGGTGTTCAAGGAGTGTGCCCTGAGATGTGGCTACCAGGTGTCCAAGATGGTGACCCAGATGAGCATGCGGCAAGCTGAGATCACCAGATATCCCCTCTGCCTTTCTTGGACTTCTCGACACCATGTTTCCTTGTGATGGGTGTTAGGTTAGGACACTGCTTATTGATCAGGTGAGATTTGCAGTTACTGAGGCTGAGATCAAACAATCTCAATTAATAGGTTCTTGCAGCTGCCTGGCCAGAATCATGTCTTATCATCCACATCTTTGCCTGAGAAAGCAACAAGTTACTCTTGATGTAGAGAAAGGCCTCACGTGACTTCTCACAGATTTCTCAGCGTATCTCACATAGTTTAGGCTCTTTGACATTGCACCCTTCATATCTATGGTGACTTTTTAATACTTGTCACTTTTCCCAAATGTGATTGGAGCAGATATATTTACTTCAATCTTAGTAGTTTACAACTGTGCTCTGAGACAAGAGATTTTCTTTTCAGCTGTAAATTCTTTTATAAAATAAAGAGTCAGTGCACCTGCAGGGCTGGTAATATTTCCTAATTTTAAACTGACTTGGAACGCAGGTCAAGTTTAAGTGCTTAGGGACTATATTCCGTACAGATCAGTGAGCAATCTCATGCTACAGTATACAAATATAGCTCCATAGTGTGTACTGACTTATATCCACTGAGCAAACTCCTGGCTGTTAAACATCTCAGTGAGAGCCAATAAATACAAGTTTATCTATTTATCTTGCAGCATTGCCAGTTTACAGGAGGGCAGTGTCAGAATTACATCAGCTCGGCTTTTACAAAAGATGCTTTTGACTATACCCAAGATAAATGAATATGACCCTGGCAGGAGAATGTAAATATTGTGTGGCAGGTTTACATATGGAATTTTCATTATAAATCTGAGTAAAAGGAATATATATTGGGGAAAACTTGACAAAAAAACATTTGAAAATGAGGTTCCACAGGCAGGAAGTGCACACAATCGAAAGATTTGAAATCTTTTTATATATCAGTTTTTTTATGTCAAATGGGAAAATATGTGATTTAGTATTTAAATGAGCAATAGATAAAAGCATGTACTAATATAATTGTTATGAGCTTCTTTTTGCCATTATACCACTTATCCTATAGGGTTGGTCACTCCCTTAAATGGACTGAGTGGTTTATAGAAAGTGGCAGTGACTTCCTTTTATCTACTTGCAGAATACTGAGTCCTGGGGGAGGTTAGAAAATGAGTGGGTGGTAATTATGAAACTTCCATGCAATCGGGACTGGTTACCCATGAATATTGCATGCATATTTCATCAATCTCTCCACATGTAATCCAAGTAAAACTAGGTAAGGCAAAGCTCGACTTGAATCATTATATTGCTTTGTTCCAGGTGAAGCTTTGAATGATACATTTGATCAGAGTAATTTAGATCAATCTGCACAATTTGTATTTACATACAAAATAAAAAATATCAACAGTATTTCCCACTTCATGGGTTATTTTACCGAGTCAGATTATTCGCCACGGCTCCAGTCAAAGGTCATGTTAAAGCAGAAACTTCCTCCCTGCATTCTTCTTTTAAAAAAACATGAGGTGAGATCTTCTGGATCTCCCCCATTCCCTCATAGCTTCGAGAAGGGTGGGCGAAGAAACCTGATTGGGCAGGGGCCAATATGTCAGTTTCATCAAGGCTTATTAAATGTTTGCTACTAAGTTCTTGGAAACTTCCGACTTCTGTTTTCCTAACTTTAACCCCTTTTCCAATTGTGGAGGAAACTCAATGAGATAAAGATGGGAGATTTAGAGGCAACAGGGAAATGAGCAGTGGAAGCTGGATATTAATGGGGGAGAAACCAGTGAGTATTAATGCACAAGGACACCAACTGTGATCCCAACTGTAAATCCACATTGGTGTCCGTGGAAATATTCACATATTTAGGATTGACAATTTTATTGCATAGGAGAAAGTGAGGTCTGCAGATGCTGGAGATCAGTAGGGCTGATCTCCAGCATCTGCAGCTTCGGGCATAAGCCCTTCCTGAAGAAGGGCTTATGCCCGAAACGTCAATTCTCCTGTTCCCTGGATGCTGCCTGACCTGCTGCGCTTTTCCAGCAATACATTTTCAGCTCAATTTTATTGCATATATTGGAAGATACATGTTTTAATAGTAAGGGCTTTGCTTGTTGCAGACCAAAATAAATATACATGCACTGCATCTGTTTCTACTCAAAAAAATAGATTGCAGATATTTGTTGGTTCATTTCTCACAGCAATACCTTGACTTAAACATGGCTTGGCAGATAACTGTCATTCAGCATTAATAGATGCGCTCTCCATAGCAACACTGTTATTAATCAGGTTCTGGATAGTTGTGCTGGAAGAGCACAGCAGTTCAGGCAGCATCCGAGGAGCAGTAAAATCGATGTTTCGGGCAAAAGCCCTTCATCAGGAATATAGGTCCAGCACTCTGCCTGTATTCCTGATGAAGGGCTTTTGCCCGAAATGTCGATTTTACTGCTCCTCGGATGCTGCCTGAACTGCTATGCGCTTCCAGCACCACTAATCCAGAATCTGGTTTCCAGCATCTGCAGTCATTGTTTTTGTTTGTTATTAATCAGGGTCCACTCACCAACCAATTAGCACTGCCCTCTCAAATAGTATAAATGTTGGTTTTCCCCTTGAATTGGTATTTAGTGTAAATAGTCTTGCTGAGTGAAATAAGAGAAGTTTCAACAAGATGTATTTTTTGTCGGCAATACTCTAGTTGTGTCCTACCCCAAGACTATGCATACTTGTCGCTAAAATTTCCAATTCCCACAGGGTTGTACCCTTCTAGATTAGACCTCTGCATGAGAGCACTTTTGACAATTCTGCAGCTGAGTGAATGTGATCATCGCCCCTCAAGATATTCTAAAAGACAATTTAAGCCATTAGACGTATAAATAGATCGCATGAGACAACTGGAAGAGAGAAAATTGTGGAACCTTTATTTACTTTTCAATGTTTGATGTCTGTGTACCCAAGGTTATTTCAATATTATTTCAAATTACTCTTTCTGGCACTATAGCTGGGGGCTACTTCAGCAGTTGTAACTGATCTCACCCAGTGCACACTCTGTGCAATTTAACCTGCATGTCTCTGTCTAAGTTTTTTTGATCTGTACACCCTTGCTTACTATGATCTGCTTGTACTGTTCATAAACAAAGCATTTCACTGTACCTCAGTACACATGTCAATAAATCAATCAATCAATAAATCAACTGCTTTACTGTCTTGTCAAGATAACTTTCGAGGGACTAGTGGATTCCAGCTGCTGGGGCTCTCCTGCTGAAGATGCAGCTGCAATCTCCATGGCCTGAGCTGCTGGAGGAACTTGGGTTCCTGGCAGAGGTGAGTTGGAGCGGCGAGGCACCAGTAGAGTGTCCTAAGAAAACAATTCCTGATTATCTACTTGTTGCTACTCCTCCTCCCTGGATCTGTGCAATGGCACCTTCCTCTCCCCTTGAAGGGCTAGTGCCTCTGAAATAAGGTCAAGGTCTCTTAGCTCTTTTTGTTGAGTCAGTGAGTAAAAGCATCCATGGCCTGAGTGTTGAAGTTATTTCCAGTTACTGATTGTCCCACTGGATGTAACACTCTACAATGACCAGCCACTGCCACAAAACTTGAGCAAACACTTCTGTCCTAACCTCCAGTCTATGTGCGATCTCTGATACCTCTGTCAGATGTTTCTCTGCTAGCCTCAACATCTTTGTCAGCTCATTTATAGCTAAGTCCAAAGGTTAACATCTGTACTGGCCATGATAGGGACCTATTTTCTAGCAGTCCTCTGAATATCAATGATCTCAGAGCTATTCTGTCGCCTCCAGCTTTGGGTGTGGGCTGATGCCAGTATTTTCTCACCAGAGTGTGAAGCAGAACCTACTCTAGATAGATGTACATGTCTCTGTACTGGTAGAGGATAGAGTGGAATGTCTCAACAATGCTGTCCCAGTTGTTCTTTTTTGGAGATGTACTCCTTGGGGTTTGGTGTGATGGACTTAGACAATGTGGCTTTTCCTTGACTGGCCCAGGATTGTGAGTGGCATCCATAAGTTGAAAAGTAAAGTGTATGGATTTGTTAGTGTTGTGAAGCATCATCCTTACTCAAGGGCTATTCTAGATTTTGGTTCTTGCTGTGTAGCTGTGGAAAGCAGGTAAGAGGCTTTCTCATGATATCCAACAGATATCCACTCTGCACTTGAAAGCTCCCCCATGCCAGCTCAATAACTTGCAATTCAAGTATTGTGAGCAACTTGATTTCTTGCATGTCTCTGTGTGAGCGTGTTCAAGCTGGATATGCAATCGCTTTCTACGGAAGAGGAAAAGCATGAAGAAACAGTCACAGGGGAACATGGACAATTTGCCTGTAATGATCGAAACAGCGAGAAATTTGAATTCCTACAGCTTTGACTCTCTTTGTGCAATTTGCAAGAAAAATATGTCATACATTGAATGGTATTATTGAAAGGGCTCAGAATGAAAGGTGATTGAGTGTGGGGAGGGAGCTGCATAGTGGAAACAATGAAACTTTACATAATACATTTGTCCAATATTCATATGAGGATTCATCCCAAAACTACGCTGACCTTATCCAATGCATGCCTTTGATGAGATGGAAATAATGAGCACATCTCGCCAATTCTGATGGAATGCTGTGTGAGCAACTCAGGGTTTTATTTCCTTTTCCATTGAAAGTGTGACCTCCAGTTGATGAGAGAAAGGCAGAAACATCATCATCCACGTAGTATAACATGGATTGGTGCAATGCAATGAAAGGCATTTATTGGACAACTCCGGCTTAGGTTTATATTCGGCACTCTATTTCTCAATCTCAACTCTCACCTGAGGCCGAGTAAACCTCAGGTTAAACCACCACCAGTCAACTGTCTCTCTAACGACAGAGCAACCCTATGGTCCGAAAGACTTTGGTGACATTACTTACTTACTGTATTCACATTCGCAATGTGGTCTTCCCCACATTTCGGAAACAAAGTGCAGATTCATGCACATCAGCCCTCTGAAGATGATCCCACCCAACCTCTGTATTTGCCAGGGCCAATCCACCTGACTTGCATATCTTTGGAAACTGTGGGAGGAAACTAAAGCACCAGAAGGAAACCCACACTGACACAGGGAGAACATGCAATCTCCACACCCTGTCACCCAGGGCTGAAATCGAACCCGAGTCCCTGGCGCTATGAGGCAACAGTGCTGACCACAGAGCCACCATGTCACCCTACACTGGATGACCTCTTTGCAGAACATCTCTGCTCTATCCATAAAAAGGCCCCATTTCAACATAGCACCGTGTTTCCATAGCAATATTTCTGCTGCAATGCTCCAGTGCACCTCAATGTAAGCTGTAGACACCACACTTTGACCGAAGTACCTCATATCCTTTGGGATTCAATATTGACTTGAATGATTTCAGAGTGTGAACATCTTCCTCCCATGTTCATTATTCACCCACCATCCAGGTCCTGTACTGTATTGTTTGCTCCCAGCCAAACCAACTCATTTTCAACAATTCACATTTCCCATTAGCACCCACTCAGCATTTATCTCTCTCTCTCTCAACTAAAAATCATCAATCCCTTTGTCTACTTCCTTTTTTTCCTCTCTCTCTGGGCTCGGCCTCTATCTGTCCCACACACTTCACCCCTGCTGCCTTCCCCCCCCACCCCCACCCCCTCCATTCCTCCGAACCCTATCCCCATCCTCAGCATAAATATCACCAAAGTTTGTGAGAAGATTTGTAGCTTGGGTGCTCGTTGTTGTGGTTCTGTTCGCCGAGCTGGGAATTTGTGTTGCAGACGTTTCATCCCCTGCCTAAGTGACATCCTCAGTGCTTGGGAGCCTCCTGTGAAGCGCTTCTGTGATCTTTCCTCTGGCATTTGTAGTGGTTTGAATCTGCCGCTTCCGGTTGTCAGTTCCAGCTGTCAGTTGCAGTGGTCGGTATATTGGGACCAGATCGATGTGCTTATTGATTGAATCTGTGGATGAGTGCCATGCCTCTAAGAATTCCCTGGCTGTAGTCTGTTTGGCTTGTCCTATAATAGTAGTGTTGTCCCAGTCGAATTCATGTTGCTTGTCATTTGTGTGTGTGGCTACTAAGGATAGCTGGTCATGTTGTTTCGTGGCTAGTTGGTGTTCATGGATGCGGATCATTAGTTGTCTTCCTGTTTGTCCTATGTAGTGTTTTGTACAGTCCTTGCATGGGATTTTTTTTCCCAATGGACACTGTCCACTCTCGTCATCTTCATCCAAATCATTTTGCAGACCCAGGAGAGAATCTCCCTGTGTTTGCAAACTCCTTCTGTCAGCACCCAGAGTGAGGTGATACTGAACCATGGCATTTCTTTATGCTGACTCTGCTACATTTTATGGTGGTAGATGGGACTGACAGATTGGTTGATGCCCCCAGGTACAGAGAATGGAGTACAGGCTGAATACCTGTTAAATATGACATCCAGAAGATGGAACCCAGAGGTTCAGGTTAGTCTGGGGTCACCCACCACTGAACTTTGGCATTTTACCTGCACACGCAGACAAGCAGCTTATAAGTACGTGACCACATGACAGAACCCACCCCCTTGCGGAAGAGCTTCATGTATTTTGGGCCTGACTTTACACTTAACCTCAAAAAGAAAATTTCACCTATCGAATCATAGAATAGTTATAGCATAGAAATGGAACAACTCCAGTGCACAAGCAGGACCCTGACCTTCCTGTAGCCAGTCATTTTAACACAGCGTCCTGCTCGCATGCACACACGTCTGTCCTCAACATGCTGCAGTGTTCCAGTGAACCACCGTGCAAACTGGAGGAACAACATCTCATCTTCAGAATAGGCACTTTACACCCTTCTGGACTTAATATTGAGTTCAACACCTTCAATTTATGAACCAACTCCCATTTTTTCCCTTTATTTCAGCTTGTTATCAAGTCCTCCCCTCCCCACATTCCACTTACTCTCCTTTCAAGTCTGGTAGTGAGATACATCATTGTTCTACCATTCTCACATTCCGATCAATTAAACTGAATTATCAACATCTATTCTCCATCAGCACTCTACACCCACTACCCCACCCCCACTCCTCCCAAACTATGGCATAAATACTGTCCCCTCCACACTTCATTTCAGCTTTCATGAAGAGTTACCTAGACTCAAAACGTTAGCTTGCTCTCTCTTCATGGACGCTGCCTGATCTGCTGTGATCTCCAGCATTTGTCATTTTCATGGCATCGAAAGAGGTCATAGTGTCCACACTAGCACTCTGCAATGGTAGCTCAACTGGGCTCACCCTCCAAATCCTTCATCCTAGTCTGGTAATTTGTTTTTCTCTTGGTGATTGTTTAATCCACTTTTGAAAGCCATCCTTAAATCTGTCTCCATCACATTCTTGGGCAGTGCATTCCAGATCTTAATCGTGCTCTCCAAAAAAAAAATAGTTTTCCTTATTCACCATGGATTCTTTTGCCATTCAGCTTATAATCAGTGACCTCTGGTCCTTAACCCTTGTGCCACTGGAAACACTTTCTTTCTATCTACATTTAACCCTTTGTGATTTTAAACATCTCTCTCAAATTGCATCTAAAACCTCTCTTCTCCAAGTTCTCTCTTTTTCCTGGTTTCTCTAATCTATCTCTATAGCTAAAGTTCCTCATCCTTGCAACCATTCTTATAAATCTTTTCTGTACTCCTTCTAAAGAATTCATACCCTTCTGAAAGCATCATGCCCAGAATTGGTCCTAATAACGCAGCTGGGGGGCTGAACCATTGTTTTCCACAGAATTATCATAGCTTCCTTGCTTTGGTTTTAAATACCGATATTTACAAAGCCGAGGTTCTCATGTGCCTTTTTAACCACTTTCTCAACTTGCCCTGCTACGTTCAGTGATTTATTTACAAATGTTTCATTTTGTTTCTGTATCCATTTTATAATGGTGCCCTTTTTTTTCATTTTGCCTCTCTTTCTTCCTACCAAAGTGTACCATTGCATACCCTTTGCAGTAAATTTCATCTCTCACAGGATCACCCATTCCAAGCACGTGGTTGAAGTTCATCATCATCCTTACATTTTATAATCTCCCATGTATTGACTGTTCTGAATATTTTGGAATTGTGCCCTGGATATCCAAGCTTTCAGTTCAATAATGTACATTGAGAAGCTGTAGTCCAAGCACTGAGACCTGGGAACCCCAATATAAAGCTACTGCCAATATAAAAAAAACTGTTCATCTCTACTGTGCCCTTACTGCCAGTGCACCATTTTTCCGTAGGCTTCTGCTTTGCTGACAAACCTGTTCCAACCTTCCTACATGTTATGGCTCCATAGTGGATTCTGGGGGATGGAACAAAACACTCTCTACTCATTAAATAATATTAATACACTTATTAGCAGTGATACATATGATAGATTAATAGCAATTGGTAATTCTAAGGATTACAGCAAATATATTTTAGAAAGTAAATTAATGCAAATGTATATTTTAGGTGGAAAATATGCATATAAAAGCAGCATATATGTAGCACTGAATATGT
The DNA here is from genome assembly GCF_004010195.1 of Chiloscyllium plagiosum. Classification (NCBI taxonomy): domain Eukaryota; kingdom Metazoa; phylum Chordata; class Chondrichthyes; order Orectolobiformes; family Hemiscylliidae; genus Chiloscyllium; species Chiloscyllium plagiosum. Next base: position 126,551,818 of record NC_057711.1, read on the forward strand.
ACATTTTGTTCTTTCTTTCCCGCCGTACCGACCAGTACCCTTCCACTGACACCCTCCTTCGACTGACTGAACTGGTCCTCACCCTGAACAACTTCTCTTTCCAATCCTCCCACTTCCTCCAAACGAAAGGAGTAGCCATGGGCACCCGCATGGGCCCCAGCTATGCCTGCCTCTTCGTAGGATAGGTGGAACAGTCCATCTTCCGCAACTACACTGGCCCCAACCCCCACCTTTTCCTCCGCTACATCGACGACTGTATCGGC
>NC_057711.1:126552889-126580285 GCF_004010195.1 Chiloscyllium plagiosum
TCAGCACCGCCTTCCTAACCTGAGATCTTCTTCCCGACCTCTCCGCCCCCACCCCAGTCTGACCTTTCACCCTCACCTTGACCTCTTTCCACCTATCACATTTCCGGCGCCCCTCCCCCAGGTCCCTCCTCCCTACCTTTTATCTTAGCCTGCTGGACAAACTTTCCTCATTCCTGAAGAAGGGCTTATGCCCGAAACGTCGATTCTCCTGTTCCCTGGATGCTGCCTGACCTGCTGTGCTTTTCCAGCAACACATTTTCAGCTATGTACATATTCAGCCATGTATATATGCAGAAAATGTGTATTAACAACAAATCTCATGCCCTTCCACCCACCAGGAATCGTGCTTCAGGATGGCAGATGTGGAGAATCCCATAAGTCCTGGCACTGTTCACTAATCCTGGTCCAAGACAAAGTCAGCAGCACAAAGTGCAGATGGATGGAACAACAAGCTGCCTTGTTATAGTCAAAATTACCCAGCCTAAAATGAGGCTCTCCAAATGGGGCAAAATCCTTGTAGTTTTTTTTCCAGATATACCATTACACAAAAACAAAATATCCTAGCATTTCCTACAGACAGGTTCATGCTACGTGATTAATGTTCAGTCAAACGAGGCTGTTTTTGCACTAGAGCTGTCTTCCAGTACGTTTCCACTTTATTTCAATTGCTCGTTGTCATGTCCGATTAACCATCAACAATTAACCCTTATTGTTTTGGCTTTAAGACATCAATTTTAATCCCACTACTACGCTGGAGCTGCCCGTCTGATTCTTTTATTTCTATGGTATGATTTTTAAAAACTTGCCTCTTAATATGGTGTGAAGGCTGTCCTTCTCACAGACAGAGAGAGGGAGATCAACAGGTATTCCCAACAGAGTGGAGGAGAGGTCTATTTCCAAGTACCCAGCAAATGATCATCACTTGAGATTGTGGCAGAGATAGCTTCCAGTTAATATGTTAACCACTTTTCATCTCAGTAGTATTTTAAAATAAAAGCTTGAAAGTGAATATAGATTTTTAGAAACCATATTAATCCTGATTCCATTTCCTTTTTATAGGGAAAATTGTCAAAAATTTTGAAATAAGGCATCGATTTCCATATAATTTTGTGCTATTTGCCTTGAGATTTGATATTTTCCTCAAATTTCTGCAGTCTGAACCAGTTACTAACTCATTTACATTCTAACATGGTTTTCTCTTAAAACGGTTGACTGACAGGGATTTAACCTACCAAACACCCTGCACACTGGAGAGATGAATGCCTCCAAATGCAAATGGCAGTTTGATCAGAATCCTGCATGACCTGCTCTGAAACATAATCATAAAGAATAGAGAATGCAAATTTTTCTTCTGTGCTGTGCAGTTTTATTTATATCTCAAAAAGTTTAATCCAGTGCTTGTTATGTCCATGATGGCTCAAATTATACACACTCAAGTAGGATTAAAGTGAGATTCTTGCATTTCTGGAGTAGAGACAATTCTTTTGTAAAGTGAAGAAATTAAATTGTAACCAAGCATATTTGTTTATCAAGCAGCTATTTTAACAGACTTTTGTTACAGAAATACTATACTTGGAAAGTGATTCATGCATATTTATTGCTAATTTACTCTGCATTCACAAAGAGTACAATATTTTACCTGAACAAAATAAGAACATAGATGTAGGGTGTGTGACTTAAAATTGTAAATGTGTAATCTTATGAAACCAATACCATGCAGATTTTCCGTGTCTTGGTTGCAGGCTAGACATCATTTTTAAAACATTGTTTACCAAACTGCATTACATTGTTAATTACGTTATAAAAATACATCATGGGTTGTAAAGTGCTTTGGGATGCCTGAGATCATGAAAGGCACCACATAAATTCAACTCCTTTCTTTTCTTTTTCATGAAAATATCGACAATTCATGTAATAACTTAAAATTGTTTATTATTTACTAGCACCACCAAAACTAATGAAATATGTTTACAAAAAAAGAACCTTGTTGATTGTAACAGAATCAATGGCCTCAATATTAATGACAATTTGGGGAGAATCTGGGTAACACATTATTAACATTGGAAAACGTGGAAATGTTCCAACATACCATATATATGTTTGTTGCCATGTTTACACTGATGGATTACTTGACATTGGATAATATGGCATTCATTAACATATTTTAATCAGATTCCTACGGAGTGATGGTGCACTATTTAAAACTTGCAGTTGCTGTGTGGATTTTCTAGGAATTGGGAAACAAGAAGTGAAAGGCAAGTGTAATCTTCTGATTCTGCAAATAATGTTACCAGCACGCCGTGAGGACCACAAGAAACAAGAATGATTACTTTGGCCTCTCAACAAAGCCTTTGACCCCCTTCTTGCTAATTGTGATCTCTCTCTCTCGCAATTCCCAATTGTTGACTTTTCTCCTCCTCCTCCACTTACCTTCCAGGGAATGCTACTTCTATGTCCACAGACTTCCGCCACTTTTACAACCAACCATCCTCCACCACTTCACCGTCCTAGTCCTCAAGAATGTCAGGGCCCATCTCCATGTGTCCAAGGGTGATCCCTCTGCTGCTAATCTTTCCAGCTGATAGTCCACTGGGCTACCAATTTGACTAGCTGTCAGGACAAAATAAAATGATAATCTGGTTCTGCCATTAAGTTCAGCAAGACCTCAATTTCCTTGAATTTATTGGAGAATTATCAGAGCCAGGATATAGGGTGGGTTTTTATTTTAACTATTTTGCCTGCATTCTCTCTTCATGTTAATACTGTTTAAAAAACAACCCATGGCACTGGTATCAAAAGTCTTTATTCTGCGTGTTTGTGCTTTTTTAAAAGCTAAAGGTGCTTTGAGGTCAATTTCCTGATCTCTGCTGAATTAGTAAATTTATGATTATCAAACACAAGAATTATAGGTAGCATGCAGGGCTGGAATAGAAACTGAGAAAAATCAGCCTGGATTTCTGCTGCTAATCACTATTCAGTGAATAGAATGTGGCGATATCTAGACAATAGGATCATTTGCAATACAAATAGTCCCCACGATTAGAGTACCACAGCAGGTGATATAATATGCTACCACAGTTTGCAGTTAGAACTAGATGATATAGGACTATCCTGGATATTTTGAGGAAGAAATGAATGTTCATCACTGAATTGAATCATAATATATCATTTTGGAAATTAACTGAATGGAAATAACCTTACTGTGAGCAAGAACCCATGTTATGAAGTCATAAAGATATTTTAGACCATGAAACAAAAGAGCTTGCAGAATCATGATTATCTTTCCACGGCTGAGGTTAAACATGTGTAAAATGTGCTTTCAGCGTCCCAGAGGAAGGGATGACGAGTGTCATATTGCACTATGGATCCATTAGCTACAAATGCCATCTAACCACAACACACTAGCTAGTGCCAGGCAAACCATTTTTAACTGGAATGCTTTCCCCCCCAAATTCTCTAAGGAATATTGAGTACCACTTCTGTAACAGGAGGGGGTTTCAGTAGCAGCAGAATTTTAAAAATTTAAAACAAAAAAAGAAACAAAGAATTTTAATTGGTTTTCGTTAAGTTTTTTTGTGTTCGGGCGTTGAATCAGATGAGTTTGTAGGCTCAAGGGTCTGAGGGATGCTTTCAAAAATATCATTCATTGAATTAATTCGAACAACCTGCAATGACATTGAATTTTTTTTGGTGTTGAAACATATCTCCCAAAACCCTGCATAGAACAGAGCCAAAGTTAAATAAATTGTGACAGCACTATGGCTTTAAGAGGGGAAAAAGAAAGGATGTCCTAGCAGTAGAAAGGGAGAAAAAGAGAGTTTTTGAACTTCAGAAGTTGGAACTAAGAACTTAAAGTCAACTTAAAATGGCGGTGGTAGAGGCGAAAGGACAGTGTTGAGGACACTTTTGAGGACAGTGATGGAGAGCAGTCTCATCCTAGCCAAAGGCCTGGTGGGGAACTTTTTAACTATATACAAGCATTGCCTACGTTTGATGAGAATGATGTAGAAGCTTTTGTCATATCTTTTAAGGAACAGCCAGTGACCATGTGGGTATTGTTGATTCAAACAATGTTGGTATGTAGAAATAGTGAGGTATTTGCATCACTATCAGAGGAGATACCTGGGGAGTATGATGAGGTTTTTAAAAAAAAGCCATATTAAGTATATACAAGCTAGTACCTACAGATTTTTTAGGAATCTAAGGGGGGAGTCTTGTCCATCATACATAGAACTTGAAACAAAGTAATTTTGATAGGTGGATAAGGGTATTGAAAGTAGATCAAACATACGAGACAATTATTTTGGAGGACTTCAAAACTTCATTTCCTGAAGTACTGACGACTCATGTGGAAGACCAGAGAGTTAAGACTGCAAGATTAGCAGCAGAAATGGAAGATGATCATGAGTTGGTTCATCGTTCAAAGTTTGGCTTCCAAAATCAGTTTCAATCCGTGAAGTATAGAAATTGGGGAAAAGAGAAATCCTCGGGTGGTAAGGGAAAAAGAAATCTCATTGGAGATAACAAAGAGGTTGAAAAGGAAACCCATGAGAGGAAGGAGAAGTAAAAAAAAGCTTTGGTGTTTTCACTGAAATAAAGTAGGCCACATGAAGTCACAGTGTTGGTGGTTTAGGAAAGGTATTGGGAGGATGAATGTGCGAAAATAGGAGAAGCCAGTGAGTTTTGTTGAAATGGTGAAGGAAAGCACAATGTTAGCTAAAAAGTTGCAAAAGAATGTAAAACCTGATCAGGGGTTGGTTGAGAAGAAAGTGCCAGATCATTTTAAATAATTTACTTGTGAGGGTAAGGTTTATTCACATACGCCAGGAAGAGTAGGTAAAGATATAAAGATATTATGAGATATTGCAGCAAGTCAATTTTTGACAGTGAGAAATGAGAGATATATAATTCAGAAGTAGCATTGTCAAAAAAAGGTGGTAAGATATGGAATTCATAGTGAGAAGAACAGTGTTCCATTATATGAAGTGAGGTTGGATAGTCCAGTAAAAAGTGCTGAAGTAAGGGTAGGAGTAACAGAGAGATTACTGGTTCTGGAAATACTGCCTATCCTTGATACTGATATGGCTGGATCAAAGGTGGGACTGATGCCTATTGTGGTTGAAAAACCAGTAGAAAATCAGGCAACTGAGGTGTTACAGGAAGTATGCCATGGGATTTTTCTTGATTGTGGGGCAACAAGGTCACAAAGCCATGCATGGAAAAAGGAGGAGAAATCAAAGAGTAAAGATAAAGAAGTTGAGGTTCATTTGTCAGAAACTGTGTTTGATCAAATGGTTGAGAAAAAACAAGAATGGTTAGAGGGCAAAGTGGATATTTTTAGGTTAGAGAAATTAGCTAAATTACAACAGAAAGAAGAAAAATCAAACAAATTGTATCAAAAAACATGCATAGAAGAAAAATCCGAGTGTATCCCAGAATGTTACTTTCTTAAAAATGATGTCTTAATGAGGAAATGGAGACTATCACATATTCAGGTAGATGAGAGATAGGCAGAACTCTATCAAGTTGTATTACTGATGTATTATAGAAAGGAAGTGTTGTGGGTAGCACATGAATTACCAGTTGGAGATCATTTGGGTGTAAGGAAAACTCAAGCTAAAATATAAAAACATACTTATTGGCCCGGACAGCATAAAGAATTGGTTGATTTTTACCGGACATGTTATACATGTTAGATAATTATCAGGCAGTGATAAAACCAGTGCCTTTAATACCCATTCCTGCATTTGAGTAAACTTTTGCAATCTTAATAGATTGTGTAGGACCCTTCCCTAAAACAAAATGTGGGAATATATATTTGTTGACAATAATAGATGCATCTACTAGATTTCCAGAAGCCACTCCATTATGCAGCATCAGCCTAAAAGGTTTGTAGAAGAGTTACTCAATTTCTTTACTCGACAACATATAGAAATACAATCAGATCAAGAGTCAAATTTTACATCAAAGTTATTCAAGGAAGTTATGGATAGCTTAGGAATAAAAGAATTCAAATCCACATCAGATCATCCAAAATTGCAGTGAGTATGAGAAAGTTGACATCAAACTTTAAAGACCATGTTGAGGGCTAATAGTCAAGACCATCCAGAGGATTGCGATAAAGGAATTCCATTTGTACTTTTTGCAATTAAGAATGCACTGACTGAATCTACCAAAATCAGTCCATTTGAATTAATCTTTGGGCATGAGGTGAGAGGATTACTGACATTAATTAAGGAGAAATTGGTGAGTCAGAGTTCAGAGACCACACATTATGTATATGCCAAATTTTGCAGTAAGATTAAAAAGTTTGGATTAGTTGACCAGACAGCATTCAAAAGCAATGCACCAAGTGATGAAACAGGAAACAGACAAGAAATCAAAAAATTGTAATATTGCTAGTGGAGATAAAGTGTTACTGTTACGCCCACTGATAGATAAAGCTTTATAGACAAGGTTTAATGGGCCTTATTAACCTGAAAGGAAATTGAGTGAGGTGAATTATTTGATAAGAATGCTGGACAGCAACAAATCTCACAGAGTGTGTCATGTTAATATGCTCAAAAGGCATTTTGATCAGGATAGAAAGCAAAAGCAGAATGTGGTACTGGTTACAACATAGAGTGAAGAACCAAGTTAAGATGCTTCTGAATTGCTCAGATTATCCGGTTGCTCCGGTTTCCTCCCACAGTCCAAAAATGCGCAGGTTTGGTGAATTGGCCATGCTAAATTGCCCATAGTGTTAGGTGAAGGGGTAAATGTAGGGGAATGGGTCTGGGTGGGTTGCGCTTCGGCGGGTCACTATGGACTTGTTGGGCCAAAGGGCCTGTTTCCACACTATAAGTAATCTAATCTAATCTAATCTAATCTAAAATTGAACAATGAGGAAGTTCACAAAAATTGGGATAAATTATTGAAGTATCTTCCAAAAGAAAATCAAACTGACTTGAAAGAGTTATTTTAATCATATAGAGAGATGTATGGGAATAAGCTGGGAAGTATGAATCTAATTACGCATGATCTAGATACAGGAATTGTTGTGCCAGTTAAACAACATCCTTATAGACTTAACCCTCTAAAGCTAGCACAGGTTAAAGAAGAGAGTAAGCTCATGTTCAAAGATAATATAATCAAATTAAATTACAGTGAATGGAGTTCACCTATAGTAATGGTCCCAACATCAAAAGGTACCCAATGATTACATGTGTGCTATCATAGTCACAAATTCAGATTTATATCCTATTCCACATTTGGAAGACTGTTGAGAAGGTGGCATAAGGAACTTATATTTCTAAGTTGGACTTACTCAGAGGATACAGGCAAATAAGTTTGTCTGAAACAGTGAAGGAATTTTTGCCTTTTGTGACATTGAATGGGCTATACCAGTTTCAAGTCATGCCATTTGGTATGAAAAATGCACCAGCAGCATTTCAAAGACTAACCAATAAAGTCACTTTTGGATTACCCAATTGTGTGGTGTACATGGATGATCTGGTGATTTTCAGTCACTCAAGGAAGGTACATTTGGAGCATCTATCAGATTTGTTTGATCGACTTCCGGAGACAGATTTGGTGATAAACCTGGCTGAGAGTGAGTTCACAAAAGCCCAGGTCGTGCTCCTGGGCCATATTATTGGACATGGACAAATGGACCCACAGGTTATTGGGGAGTTTCCCACGCCATCAACGAAGAGGGACTGAGTGGCTTTAAGAGATGTTTGCACCAAATTTCAGCAATTTGGCTGCTCTGCTGACTAACTTGTTGAAGAAGTGCAGATAAATTCAATGGATAAAGGACAGTCCAAAAGCATTTGACAGCCTGAAAGCTGTGTTACGTATTGCCCCAGTGTTAGACACACCTATTTATGGAAAGCCATTCAAAGTGGCTTACGATGTGAGTGATGTGGGTGTTGCTGTTGTACGCTTACAAGAAGCTGACGAGAAGTGAGAAAGGCCTATTGGGTGTTTTTCCAGAAAATTGAACAATAATCAACAAAAATATTCCACAATTGAGAAGGCATTGCCACATTTCAACAATTATATTGCCAGTAATGTATCTGAAACAATTGTATATATTGACCATAACCCCTTAAAGTTTTTGGTAAGTTTAAGGATAAAAATACCAGGCTGTTTATATGAAGCTTATTATTGCAGCCATTCAATTTTAAAATTATGCAAATGGCAGGAGGTGAGAATTTAATTGCCAACACGTCACAAAGAAAGATGGAAGAAAGATGGAAGTCAATGGCAGGATGAAAAAGAACTGAAATGGACTCTAGTAGGGAACGTTTTCATGCATGTAATGAATATGCATTGTAATGTACGAGTAGAGTAAGACTAAGGGTTTTAAAGTAAAGTCATCTTTGTATATTAATAGCTTTTTTTAAGGGGGGAGGTGTCATGATCTTATGGCATTAAGAGATGTATTTGATCCTGCATTTTGTAATGAAGAAAGGTTGAAACAGACACACGGAGAGGCCTGCTCAAAGCCAATAAAGTAATCAGCTTGTGAGGTATTGGGTGTTTTTTTTAAGTTGGAACAATAGAAGCAGCCTGAGTGGGTGGAGTCAAGCTCCCACAGAATCAAGATTTTTAATTTTAGCCTAATGTGGCAATTGCTGAGGTCTTGAAGCTGGATGTGGAAGCTTTTATTTCTCTCTGTTACAGCTGAAAGTTGGGGTTCTCCTCCTGCTGCTAGAATTGTACATGAGACAATCAATTTTCCTGAATTTTCTTATGGGATGTTATTATATTGAAACTGTTAATTAGTTGTAGTTAATCTTCGCACAAACTTTGAACTATATATTGTATATATTATTTTGTTAAGCACTTCAATAGAGTTACAGTTAAGCCAATTCTTTTTTTTTTGTTTTTATTTTGTTTGCATTTTAATTGTAACATTAAAATAAAATATGTTTTGCTTAAAGTCAAGTAATCTGACTATTTAAATTGAATCTGGAATGCAGCACATTACACTTGCCTTTAAAATAAGGAGAAGTTAAGGTCTGGGCTAGCTGCTTAATATATTTTGATGGGGGTTTGATCTGGTCCATAACAAAACCCTCAGCCAAGGGAGGATTTCTTCTTTTTCATTCATGAGATGTGGTCTCCACTAGCAGGACCAGAATTTATTGCTTATCCATTGTGGCTCTTGAGAAGGTGTCCCTCAACTACCTTCACGAAAGGCTGCAGTGTATTTCTTGTAGATATACTCACAGTGCTGTTAAGAAGGGAATTCCAGGACTTTGGTCCAGGGACAATAAAGGAATGGTGATATATTTCCAAGTCAAGGTGGCGAATGGTTTGGAGAGGTACTTACAAATATTAGGAGAGGTTAGACAAATCTTTTTAAAAAGGTGGCTACGAAGGGGGCCTTTTGGATAGGTGGAGAATGAAGGAAGGGAATTCTAGATTATGGACTTAAACAGCTGGATAACATGATAACTTACAGTGAAGGTGGGGGTCAGCAACCCAGGCATAACATGTTTAGCATCAGACAACTGAAGAGTTTGGTCAGTCAGTAATTATAGTGTTGATGGCATTTAGAGATTTAGAGAAATGGAAAGCCGATCTCTGATGGCATTGCCATGGATAACAATTTGGGTCTCATATTATTTGCTTCATATTCCCATTTAATCTTTTCTTTTTAAGGAAAAACTACCTAATTTGGTCTAAATGATGAGTAAAAATGACCTGTAAGAATTGGCAGAGAGAAGTGACTGAACTTCCATAAATGAAGTAATATGAAACTCTTAAGGAAAAAGAAATTGGAAATGTGAAATAAAAACTGCAAGTGTTGGACTTAATTGCACAGGATCCATTTGTCAGCTGAAGAAAAGTACAGGTTAACATTTCAACTGGGTCAACAATGTTACTCTGTCTTCTTTTTCCTCAGATGTTGAATGAATTGTCATATTTCAGACATTTTTGTGATCATGGTACTACCTTAACTGGACAGTGGTTACTCTAATTTATTAATTCATAGTTAACTATACCTATTTAGGTTTGTTTTATTCAGCTGCTTCACACTGGATCCAAAGGACATCCCAACATGATAATTATATCACGAGCATTAGTTCCTCCAACCTGAAATAGCCAGTTAACTAAAGAGAGAAATGTTGATATTAATTATAATATATGGCTGTTTAATTTTTATGCTGCATGCATACTGTTAAATGAATCAATCCAGTGTTAGGACACATAGATGGGGCTGAGTATTTGTGATTCAGTACACATGTCACATTAGAACAATGCACATCAGAAATGTTTACTATGATCTCTGCTGTTTGTTGGCTGGTCTTAAAGAAAACAGATGGGATATTACAGCAGTAGTGGGGAATCGGCAATGAAAGAGTTAATGCTTCTCTTTGCGATTCATCTCGTCAGCTTTGAAAAACTCAGCTTGTGCTGTACAGCATTCACTAGGGAGACAATATAGTCAGCAATAATGAATGAAAAGGTGCACTGCTGTGGTAGATTTCAGCACGCAAGGGCTATTTCAGTACAGAGAGATTTGAGTTTAACATTTTTATTGGATGAATTTTACCATTTGAACATTTCACAACCCAAATTTTTAACCAAGTTCTTTTTCTTCCCCACCTTCCTTAGGAAAGACTTCACTAAGTTGTCTGTTGTCAAAATTCTGGAATGTTGATGTAAACCCATTTCTGAGGGTAGATTCCCCAGAGGTTCAGCCTGTTCAGGTAAATAGGCTGCTTCTGAATCCCAATCACTCAAAGAACTAGTTCAGCTCATTATCAGTATTGTCCCACAGTTTCAGTCATTTTTTTTTAAATTGTGTCACGTCAAATGACACAAAACAGATGCTATATATGTTTATAAAAATAGAACATTATAGAAATATTCTCTCCTTAACAATAAAATATTGAAACAATTATTTAACAGTAACACTTCCCATCGTTGGAAATTGTGTACCTTTCTGCAATAATCACATGGACCAAACATATAAAAAGCAGATCCAACAAATCATACTGATTTTTGGACATTTTCTTGATCATAGCAAAGTATCATGACTGTGTAGTTCAAACCATTACTCCCACCCAGATATCCTGATGACTGTCCCTCTCCAACAGCATAAAGTGAAGCCAGAAGAATTAAAGACCATGGTCAACAAATTCTCCCTTAAAACACCAATAAAAGGCAGACAGTAACTCAGCCCCATACATTTTGAAGGGTAGTTGTGCCATGGATTTAAATGATTTCCAGTTATTTCTTAACAATAAATTATTTTAAGCCACAATCAGCATGCTATTCCCATGCATATACAGCATCTGCTCCAGCAAAAATTCTATTTCATACATCCAACTTCAGCAATTATTATGTCCAAATGAAATGTAATTTAGTCCTGCGCATATCATGTCACACTACTGGCATATACAGTTCTACAAGTATTGTATCCCACGTGCAATTATCCCAAAGCTTGTAGTAGTATACACACTCTTTGGTAATCAACACTTTTTAAAAATTAAGGAACCTGGTTTTAAAATGCAGCCTTTGACCCAAATCCTCTCTCCCATTCAAAATTATACTCCTTGTTGCAGCTACTATTCGAGCTTTATTCTATTTTACTCAAAGGACATGTATTTCACAATTACTTTTGTGTCCATATGACTGTCAATGATAATAATGATTGTACATTTCAATGGGCATAAAAATACACCCTACCTGAATAATCACTGCTAATCATTGAAACCATGGTTAATCCATATCACAACTTGATTTATCTGCTTTTGTTTGCTATCACCAAAACTGATGAAAATCTATCAACCTCAGCCTTGAGAATTCCATTTATCCCAGAACCCACAGCATTATGAGACACAGAATTTCAGATATACTTAATGTGAAAAGGGGTTGCTTGAATTCACCCTTAAAATGGTGTGTCTCTAATTTTAGGATTGCGCTTTGTTATTCGGAATTCTTCCACCGGTGGAAATCACTTTTCTGTATCTCATATTGAATTCAGTTATCATTCTAAACACCTCAATTAGATTATTCTTCAACATTCAATAGTTTCAGTTTTATGCAACCTGTCTTATAGTTTGAACCTTAAAGTCCTGTATCATTCCAGCATTGCATCTGCATTGCACCCCTTTCGAAGGGTAAAATATCCTACCTGACATATGATGCACAAAATTGAAAACTGTAATTTCTGCTTGCCCCCTTTTTGGGCTGAATTAGAAGGTAAAAAGCAAGGAGCTGAATAACTTAGCCTTGTACACATTTCTCAGACCAGAGATTCTGAAACAACCTCTGTGACTACTTTACAGCATCATGATTTATTCCAGTCACTGATGTCAATCGTTTGGCTGTGACCTAGTGTGATATTTTGATCACACATGAAGAATAACCATGAGGCTCTCAGAAATACCTTTAAATGATTATTATTGAATGCTGGTGCAATTGGGTATAATTAAACACATTGTCAAATGATTACAAAATTGCAACAGAAAATCATGGCATCTTCTTGCAGCGATGCCAACCCAGGTGTTTCATTTTGCATGCTCATTTTCATTTTGGAGGTGTAACATTTCATCCTTCAGCCTCATCATTTTCTCAGTCTATCAATCAGATTCGCATATTACGTAGTTTAAGTAGGCAGACAATTTGCTTGATTGTGTTGTGATTAGTTTCTGCTTATTTCCTGATTAGCCACTTGGATATGTGCTACTCTCAATGTTTTTGAACAAGAGTGGCTGATATCCAAGAGTTAAATTTTACATTTGTCAGTCTATCAATTGAATACTCATGAGATACTTAAACATTTTAAGGGCTACATTTAAAATCTTTCCTTGCAGCGGTGCGATCTCAGCAAGATTCAGCACATTCATTGTTATGCTTCTTTGTGTAACACTTTCCTTTCCAACAAAATGACATCTACATTGATTGACAAAACTTCAAATATATTTCATTTTGTGGTGATGGCGTATTTTCAGGACTAGTCTCTTCCCTCACTCATAATCAGTTTAATTACAAAAGATATTTTATTTCCCTGAACTAAGAAAACATCATTGCATCTCATACTTTATTAAAATAGGGCACTACCAACTTGCAACCACTTTGAAGTGATTTGATGTTTTCCAAATTGAAAGCCTTCCTGTATCAGACAATATTCCCCAGCTAAGGCAGCATGACCTGCATACTTCATTGTACAGTTAGAAGATGCATGACAGCAGCTTGGACTGACTTATCAATGTTTTGCTTTCCTTCTTCACATTGAACTTCATGAATTTCTAAAACTGGTCTTCTCTTTTAATGCATTAAACCAATAGCACTTTCTGTTCTCAAGCAAAACTGCTTCCAGATTGAAAATAGGAAATTATTCAGTAACTATTGAGTTACTGAATAATCTCTGTTCTCCAAAAATTGCATGCCAGCACTGGTGGGTATTACTTCCAGTCGTGCTGTTGCAATTAAACTATTAAACCAGGCTGTCTATTTAGGTCATTACCTATATTTGGCTTAAATTGTTAGCAAGAAATGCAATTGAACCCTCTAGCAGTCTCAGCAGTCATTCCAAAACACACTAAATGATAGCCTCTTAATTCTAAACTATGCACTCATATTATGGTTTTGAATTAATAAATCCTCCAACGGAATATATCTTATCAGATGCTTTTACAAGCATGGATATATGATAATACCATCCTTTCATCTTCATCACTGAGACTGGGTTTGAGTCAACCCTAGAAGCAAAATGGTGCCTACCCTGTTCCTTTCTCTCTCATTTCCTTTTCAAGGGCTGCAGCGAAAATTGTTCAAGTGGTCCACTCGCATTTCTGAGAATAACTGTGCCTGTTAGTACACAACTGGACACTGTATTTAACTGATTATTTGTTCCTTAATAATCTAATACAAGAGGAGGACTTGCTGATAAGGCTACTTTACCAATGCACTGGAAGACACTTCTTTGAGATTGCAGCAATGGTGTGGGGGTAATGTTTCTAACATATTCCACTCCTGACACAGGAATTTGTAATGCTGTCACTGGTTGAAGAGTGGAAAGCTGTTCCATTCTCCAAAACTGTCATCGCTTACCTTGATGTCCACCCTCATCGCCCTTTCCCATAGGAATGAGAAGATGCCAGCCCAGTTCTGCATTATTAAAATCATGATTGTATTTTCCTTCCTGTACTAGCAAACAGAATTTGAGATTTTTTTAAAATAAACTAGTTTATGGTTTAACTGTCCTGAGAACATTTGACCTAATTACAACCTAATAACATCCTGATCAGAGAGAATTATTCCTTGTGATCATTCTGTACAATCTAAAGAAGTTTGAAAAATAATTTAAACATTGAAAAGCTTTTTTTAAAAAAAAATATAGTGCCAATAGAGATTCAGTTTAAATTTAAACTCCTTGTTGCAGATGTACAGCTAAATCAGTAAACTTTCTGGTTTGGTGGAATGTGTTTACAAATGCTTGAATGACTTGTGACAGGCCGTGACAAACCTTTCTCAGCAAAGGTCAACGTTGGTACTGGTGGGTCGTGCCTCGCATTTTCAACTGAAATGAATGCACATGATGTTCCCATGATCCAAAGCAAATGTCCCTCTGTCAGGCCACTGCAAAAGGAGGGAAGAATGCAAGGTCAACCACAGGTCATGGTCATTCACCAAATCCTTCTACAGCAAGCTGATACCCATCCCGTTAAATATGAAAATCCACTCATTGTCTAAATACTGATTGTTTCCTGTCAAGTGACATTGCTCGCACTGTAGCCACGGCAACTAAAATGAGACAACGCAGGGTGTAGAACATCATTAGCAAACCTGGTGTCCTGCAAACAAGGAGCATTCAAATCTCCCTTAAAACCGAGTGCAAAGCAATAAGCAAAGAATAAAGCCACATGTTCCCTGCTACACGTAAATAGAGGTACCTGATTTTAAAGATAAAAGTCCCCTAAAAATGTGGCTTAATCTTACACAGCTAATTGATTGTGGACATCTTTCATCTATGATCCTCTTCTTCCAATTTGCAATCATCTGGCCTGCTGCATGTCATTTTATTCAGATTTAAGGTGGGGGTGGGGAGGAGAAATGCGCCTATTTTTTGTCGATTTCTGGGTTGCTGAGCCAGAAGTGACAGCAAAGTGGAAATGGAATTGTGTGAGACACACAGCCCTCTTCAGAGGGAAACTTGGCCATGAGTTTCACCTCTGACAGTCAGATGTACGATGTTTCTGAAAATAAGGTCACGATGTCACGACCTATCTTGCCAAACCCAACGGTGAAACGGCGGCACAATATTGTTGGAGCGAAATTCCATACTGCAATTGCTACTGTAGCATGAAATCACACTTCTACAGCAATGGATTGCTGGATTGCCTGAACTCCGTCCAAAGAGAGGGAGGAAAAAAGCTCAATCTTTAAAGCACAGGTAAGAAAATATAATTTGAAAAGAAAATGACGTTCATCACAATGTGCATAAGCCTTGGAAAGAGACAAGCTTAAAAACTTGAAAGGCAGAAGAAATATTGACAAAATCTGTTTTCTAAACCAGCCCACTTCTGGTAGTTATAGTCAGAAACATGGCCCTTTATGAGAATGGAAGAGGGAAATGAATATTTAGTGTTGAAGCTTGTACTTAGTAATCAGCATTAGATTGTATTGCCACATATATTCAAATACAGGAGTACAGTGAAAAGTGTACAATGCCTGTGCCATCTTAGGTACAAAGGTACCCAGGTACAAAGTCTTAGGTACAAAATAGAAAAATAAAGAAATAGTGTGAAAAGATCAACATTACGGTCCTCAATAGCCATGGGCTTGCAGTTTCTCTACCCTGAGTTTTCCCCATGAGGGCACACTCTCTCCCACGCTGGGCCCACACTCCCCAAGAGGCCACGCTCATCCCCCACTCTGTAGTATGATCTTTCTTAAATTTTATGTTGTGTGAGGGAGGAGTGGAAAATCAACGATACTAGTGAATCTAGTTGGTTCACAATTATTCACATAATGGCAGGAGAAGAAACTGAATTTCTTGGGCATTGTTAATTTGAGCACCATATTCAGCTTAATTTCCCAAATGAGATTGGAATGCTACGTTTCTTGGTTTCTGAACAAACTACCGACAGTTCTCATTTCAAATTTCTAGAGAATAGCTCTGATAGAAATTTTAAATGATTGAAAACGTTGAACATATTTATGACATGCCAATGTGCTTTATAACAAATGTAAGAAATCAGTATTCACTGTATTATCTAAAGCTGTGAATAGAGCTGATATATTTCAAATTTCTACCATCAAAGAATGTGGCACATATAGCCTATAGTGTATTTTTTGTTTCTGTCCAACTTGAATTAATTTCAACCTCTACCTGAATGGATACTAAGCAAAACCTTTCATTTGTTATTCGATACACATTTAACAATTTGCTCAGCATTTCTAAAGCTCTGATGGTGGAAGGAACAGACTGATTCAATGTATCTGTTCTCCTTTTGCTTCCTTTTCTTGATGGATGAGAGGGGCAGTGGTGGACGTCTCCCTGTCTGTTGTCGATACTCATCACAGATTCATCATAAGTATCCTAGCTTTCACAGACTGATACTGGCCAAATTTTTCTTATTTCAAATGAAAGCCTTATTTGGATCTAGCTATGTGACCAAGTCGCCAGTGGATGATTGACATTCCTATTTGATGCCATGGGAAGAATTCAAAGTGTTTAAATTGAGTAACATATTCCCATTTTAAGATGTAAAGGTTCAAGCAGTTTTGAATATTTGAAATGGGTTAGCACCTCTGTTAGCACAGCAGGCATGAAAACGTTATCTGCACATGTTAAGCATGCAGATGTGAATAATATAAAGATATTTTCATCCTTAGATGTTATGGCAGCTAAAATCCTTGTCAGACATCATTACTATACCAATACTTTTTCCACTCTGACTTTGTTAATTCAATATTAGATTAGATTCCCTACAGTATGGAAACAGGCCATTTGGCCCAACAAGTCCACACTGATCCTCCAAAGACCATCCAGACCCATTCCCCCTGCCCAATGTACCTAACATTATGGGTAATTTAGCATGGGAATTCACCTTATCTGGACATTGTGAGGAAATTAGAGCATCTGGTGGAAATCCACGTAGACAATGTGCAAACGCCACACAGACAGTCACCTGAGGTGGGAATCAAACCCAGGTCCCTGGCACTGTGAGGCTGTAATGCTAGCCACTGTGCCACCCATTGTGGACCCCTGACAATCCCTCATAGGCCCACTTCAATGTCCTACCATGCAACTCTATAGCCCATTGGAGAATTTCAGCTGTTGAGATGCTTGAAATAATCTAAACAGCTTTCAGACATTTTACCTGGGTTTTATATTGGGTGGGACTTTTACTCATCCAGTTTAGAAACGGTGGTGTTCATACATCATTGCTGTTCTCATCCTTCTCACTGGTAAATGTTACAGAGAAAGGAGATAATGTTTAGTTGACCATCAGCTGCTACACCTATAGGTAGCAGATAATAAGGCCTATTGCACCAACAATGAGCAGGTTACTTATTGAGTTCAGTTGGCTGGGGTGTGTTTCTATTACCTGCTTCATGATCCATGGCATTGAACTTCATGGGAGCTATTGCAGCTGCATTCATCCTGTGGTAAGTATTACATTATACTATTAATGCTGGAAAGATTTTTGGGGATGCAGGGTATGAGTCAAATTCAGCAGGCTATTCAGATTCTGTACCGACCTTCCAACCTTATTGTTGGTATGGGTGGTCCATGATGACCTCAAAGATGTTGAAACTATGAGATTTCATGATACTGGTCATGCTGCGGGTCAGTGAGCGTGGATGGACTTTGAGATGTTGATTAGCCACCATCTTTCTGACATAAATGTCACCTGCAATTTGTTAGTCCAAATGATGCCATCTGATACAGAGTGCTTTATTATTGGATAAGTTGTGAATGACACTGAACACTGATCATCAATGAATTGCAATATTTCTGTTTACTGTGGAGACAGGTCATTGATGAAATAGCTGAAGTTAGCTGGCTGTAGGAGCCGGGCCTGAGGGACACAGTTTGCAATGTTCTGTGGCTATATTGATTGGTCTTCAACAATTCTGATCATTTTATTTTGTCCGATCTAATTTCAACATTGATGTTTATTTCCCTTTGAATCTTCTGGGCCTTAGTTTTTCCAGTACAACTAAATAGCTTGCCTGATTTATTAATTTCCATAATACCTTTACCACAATCTTATTGTCCTTATTGTAATCATACCTATATATAGGGCATTTTTAAATATTATTTCATACATGCTGTTGATTTTCTTCAATTGCACAGCTTTGCTGATAACAACCAAGTCTAAGGCAACAATAAAGAAATTCTTCCCAAAATCGCTTTTAAATTAGCTTTTTATTAATCTAATTTAGATCTCTTAATTCCAGTAACCTGCCCTACACTGAAATAATGCTGTGGGTCTACTTTACACCATTCAATGGTTTGTATTGCTCACTGAGCTCCTTTAAAAATCTCTGCAGAATATAGAACCTGAGTTTCTCAGATTGTTTCTTTGAACCAGTTCTCTTTGTGCTAGAACATCTCATTACTTGGTTCCATATTCTACTCAGTCTGCATATATTTCCTATTTGTGATGTGACAGCCAGAATTGAATTCTATGCATGATCTAATCAATACTTTTCAAAGCCGACATTCTTTGCATAATTCCCCTAACTGTAGACTTGAATCTAAATATCCCAGCACACTATACACACATTATGTTACATTATGATTTTATCTAGTTATTAAAAGTGATCAGTCTCCTGTTTACTCATAGGTATATTCATCAGGCACAAAGACTAATGAGAAAGATGAATGAAATAGCCTTGATAATTAGCATATGAAGTGAGGAAACTTTACTGTAACTGCACAAAACCCCAGTTATGCCAAATCCGGAGAACTGTGTACTGTTTAGGACACCAATACATTGGCCTTGAAAGGATGGCAGTGAAGATTCAGTAGAATGTAAACAATGGTTCAAGGTTTAGATATGAGGGTACATTATATAGCTACATAACCACCTGGGAAATATTTAAGGAAAGGGATCATTTACTTAAAGCTTTTAGGACTTTGAACGGAAATGATCGGGAGAAATGTTTTCTGCTGGTCGAGAATTCTGGGGTGATGGGACATGACCTGAAAATCAAAACCAGGCCATTCAGAAAAGAAGTTAGGAGATATTTCTTCAGACAAGGAATGACAGAGGGATTGAACTCTTTTCCATGAAAAGGTAGTTGCCTACTCAATTATTCATTCAAATCTGAGATTGATAGTTTATTTTCTCGACAAAGATATTAAAGGGCATACAACCGGGGAGGTGGATAGGTACAGATCAACCATGATGTCATTACAAATGCTAGAAGGGCAGAATGTTCTGTTCCTCCTGTTTCTGATTTTGTTTTCTTAATAATAATTGTAGGTTTCGCTCCATTCTCTCAATGCCTCATTTGTATTGTCTTTTGTTAAAATTCAATTCTTTAGAAATGCAGGATGGAAACACATGTTTAAACCAATGCTGGACAGGCTTTGCAAAATTGCTCAGATGCAGAGCAACTGTTTCATAATTATCTAATTAATTTGCAATTTAGGTTCAACCTTGGTTGTCCTATGGTCCTATTCCATTTAGCGTCATGCAAGTCCTCACCACTTGCACCTCTGATTATTAAATGTAATTAATCGTGTACTTGGCTGGTTTGATGATGCGACCCAAATCTTTCCACAGTCCTGTGTTCTGTGCCCCTGTTTCTCTTCAAATGACTGCACCTTCCAGAGAAACTTTGGAACTGGTTTTGGAATTCAGTTTCTATCTCTGATAGATTGCTGTTAATATTAAATTGACACTTTTGTGTGCGATTCTATTCTGACGCCGAATAAGGCAAATGATTGGAGGTCTTACTGTTTATAACACCTATGCCACCTCCAACATTGTAAAACATTCAAAGGGGCTTTTTTGTATATGCAAACAAAAAAAAATACTGTGACTCAAAAGCCAATGAAGTGACAGGTAGATGCTAAAGATTATGGTCGAGGGATTTTCCCTGTAATTTTGTTGATAAAGTATATTTGTGGGCATCCAACTTAATCAAAAAATAAATGAGGTTCTTCTATAGCATTTTTTTAAAAAATCGTACCGTGAGATATGTATAACAATTTATAGAGCAACAGATAACTGAAATTGAAGGCGATTTCACAAGCAGAAGTATTGTAAACAAGGACCTTTAGCCTTTACAATCAATTGAGAGGCACTCGTAACAATGTTCCAGAGCTGAACAGAAAATGATAGGGAAAATCATATTCATTGTCTCAGCATTTTCGTGACTGAGCCGTTTAGCCAAACGTGAAGCGTTATTGGTTCTAAGTGATTCTGACATTCTTATATGAATAGAATACAGCAAGTACATCCTTTTCAAGAATGCTTGATTGCCATTAAGCACTTCTGATTGCCTAGTGCTCAATTTACTGGCATGGAGCATTGTAGATTTTTGTTTCAAAATAGCTTGTTGATAAATAGTTGATAATCCTAATGGAGAAGCTATAAACATTAAGATATTTTAGCCATAAAGCGATACCGGTTGTATTATTTTAAAATATTATATCGGAATAATATTTTCACGACAGTTAGATTGCGTTGCTGCTGAATATTTTTGAATTTTAAAAAATCCAGAGCAATAAAATAACACAATCTGGAACGAGAGTAGTTAATGTTTTGCTTGTTTATTTTTCTCTGAACGAAAGAAATGGGATTAAACCGATAGTCAAGGGAATGGACCTTCCCAATTTCATGAGTGAAGCTTCACTCCACTGTGGACTGTTTGCTGATTAATAGATTCTCAAACGGGTTTGTGCGTAAGACGAACGTGCAATATGTATCGATTCAGAACTCGAACAGGGTCAATACAGGAGGATTCCAGGCTGATCGATTTATTTCATCCTCTCCAAGTTGAATAGTTGTTCCATTGTGTGAAGATTCCACCAGCTGAACACCTTGACAAATGCTCAGATTGAAACATTAACCTCGTTAGCAGAAAACGAAGTGTTTTTCTTTTCAAAAAATGCGTTTTCAGACAAAAAAAATGACAGAAGGCCGCTTGAAAATGTTTTGTTTTGACTGTCAGAAGTCAGTGTGCTGTTCTTGGGCTCGGTTCTCAACACTTTGAAACTGATCATCCTTTGACACAGGGTGGACTTTTTTGCCCAGTCGTTCATGTCAAACATCACTGAACTCATTTGCAAAAGGGGAAATCATAATTTGTGAATTGTGATTTTCTTTCAGGTCTAAACATACAGCTTTTAAATATTTGCTATTCAGTGTAAAAATGCAATTTATTTTAATTTTATTAATAATGAAGAAACCCAGTCATAGCCAGAAATCCGGCTAAAATATTGGTTTAATTGATCGGGACGGTGTCACCTTTTAATCGCCATCTGTGTTGTTTGCAAACACTTGAATAACCTTTGTGTTAATCTGAAAATCAAAGGTGAGGGGAAATCCGTTTTGAGAAATACAGTATAAATGCGTGTCCCGAGAAGGTTGTGAGAAACTTTGGTTTAATAGCTGCCCCTGGAAAAATAGAAATTCGGTAACAAAGAGGCGAATGAAATATTCCTGAAATTGCGGGTTTGCGGTTCTTTTTAACCTGGTGTTGTTTGATTTTTTTTAACTTTGTCCACCCCAGTCCAACACCAGCACCTCCTCGTCATGTTCTTTTTAATGAAGTTGTTTGTTTTTGAAATTATATTAAATCAAATGGATTGTGTTTTTTAACTGAACATTTAAATGTTTAAAAAAACCATTTCCATCCAATACTTAGAGCTGGATTGAAATGTATACCAAACGCGGAGGTAGCTTTCTGCATTATACTCTCAAAAAGAAAATATACGAAAGCAGAAATTCTGCCTATAATGGCAACAATTCAGTCGTTGCATCCAGTGTAGTTTATCATGGGTATCGTACCTCTCTTCGATTGCCCAGTTTAAATGCATTGTGTTGCTACTGCTTTCTGAACATGGATATCTGAACCTCCCCAAAACAACTTGAATCATGCATCAGTCTTAATCAATCAAAATCAGGGATTAATGAAATATAATTTTCTCTCTCTCTGTGAAATGTTTATTTTTACATTTTAACTCCAAGCTTGCTTCCAAAAGCAATCGGAGATGTGAAGAGCAGGAAATGTTGTGATTTTTGTTTTAAAGAAAAGACAGGCAGAACTCTCAAAAGGTTGACGCTGAAACGAATCCTTACTGTGATTCCTGAAAATAAAAGCAAAATTCTGTTGGGAATCATATACATCGAAGACGAAATGTTACTTCTGTTTCTCTCCCCGCAGATGCTGAGTTTCTCCAGCACTTTGATGTTTTATCCCTCAGTCTGGGTCGCCCTTGGTCAAGCTAAGGGTTCCTAACAAAACTGTGCTTCCTCGCCAATATTGTGATGCAAAGGCAAAATATTGAGTGCTAGAAATCAGAAAAAAAAGACAGTACAGGGAATGGGGAGATAGTCTGCAAAGCAGACAGCGTCGATGGAGATAGAAACAGAAATAACGTTTCGGGTCGGCGAATTCTCATCGGAACAGAAAGAAGGTTAGGAAGGTGAATAACTTTTTAATTTGAAAAGAGGCCGGAAAGAGGGAATGGGTGAGCAGAGGAATGATAAAGGGTGAGAGGTCTGTGATGGGACAGAGGCCGGCAAATAATTAAATTGCACAAATAATGATGTATTCTAATAAGTGCAATGCTTTCTCGTACCCTTAACAAAATCTAACACACACGCGGAGATGTATTCATTCAGATGTTGCAGAGTCCATAAAGATGGATATAGACGGTAACTGTTGGCCAGTGAAATTCAGCTGTTAAAGGGCTTGACAAAGGCAAACTGAATCCCACACTTCGCATTCGTAAGGAGTGTTCTGCCTGCCACCACCCATTTAGCAGATCCGTGAAACAGCTTTGTTTAGGTGTTTGTCCCTGAGAGACAGCTTGTTGCTGTGGCCCATTCAGGAGAGGAGCGGTATTCAGGCCGTACCGTTCATGCAGGGCAATGTTCCCCAGTCTAACACAATGTTCCAGTTCATCTGCATAATCCCCGGGTCCAGGCAGCGAGGAGCAGAATGGATACCGTGTATGTCAGTGCTGACAGCTTCATTAAACTGGAAAAGCTTCAATCGCTGCTGACTGTTGGTCTGCCATTGAGTGTCGGAGATCTGCAGACGCACTTGTCTTTTTTTATGCAATTCATTTTTTTTAAAAAAACCCTCCCCAATACCGAAGGGTTATCAGTGCTACATTGTGTTTAACTCATCTAGATTTTTTAAAATAAAAATTGCCAAGATTTCTCGCGGGCTGCTGTGAACTTGCTTTTTGCAATTTGGGGCGAAATCACGGGACTATTGACTTTCGGGGTCCCAAATTATCAATCAGGAATGGGGTGGGGATGAGGGGAGACAGAGGTTACTGAGATTTTCATTCGGAAATGTGAGGCAATGACTGAATATGAACCAGACAACAGTAACATCATCTGACTGTTTTTGAAGGTAAGGATACCAGTAATATAACATATTTATAAGTAAAGCCCATATTAATCATCTAAGTAAGCATTTCAAATAGACAGCTTGTTGGGATTTATTTAAGTAATTGTCCCTCCTAGTCCATAAAACGGTGATGATTGAATAATCAATCACATATTCTGTTGACACTTTTATACATGAATCTCCTCTGTCTTTTAAAGCATTCAAATTCTTAAAGGCTTTTAAACACCTGTTTTGTTACACTTGTGTTTATTGATGACACTGCACCACAATAGATTAGGACCCTTTATCACGAATGAATTGAGGTGCCAGTACAGTGCAGTTGTACCCTGGTTATGCACGGATTGATAAAACACAGGCATCAATCATTTGTCATTCCCTCCAAGTAGCCCGATGTAACATTTTAAATAATTGTCCATTTATCCACGAACATTGCATGCATCAGTAGCCATCTGGTGCACCCATTCAATCAACCACAGTGAATCTGTACTAAGGAAATCTCGTTCAAGTCCTTTTCAGCTTGGACAAGGGAAAGGTTTATAAAAAAAAAAGGGGGGACTGAAGTATTCTACTCCAAAGCATGTTAAAAATAATCAAGAATCCAAAATAGTAATTTACTGGAGCAGATCCATGTTGTCGGGAAAATGACACAGGCAGCGTAAGGTCGAGGCTAACTAGAACTTCGATCTGAGTGAAGCAGAGCATTAAACATCACGCATCCACGTCTTTACCTCATAACACTCTTGTCGTTCAAGGGGACGTGCTGGAAAACAAACCCCATAGAATTTCCAGTGGATGAAAGCTAACTTGGCTAATGGACAGGAAGCAGATAGTCATGGTTTTTAGACTGTAGGAGAGTGTACAGAAATGGTCAGTGTTGGGCCACCACTCTTTCTATTGTATATTAATGAACTGAACATGGTCATGAGCCTTTAACAATTGGGTTAGCCTCAAGCTGTACTCGTCACTAATATTAGAAGAGTTGGTGACCCAACACCCACATCCTGCAGTGTTTGAAAAACCTCCTGGTCAAGCTAATGAGCTGGTCACATTAGGAAAGCAAAGCATGAAATGACAGTAAAAGCATTGAGACAATGAATAGCCTCAGGTGTAATTAGGTACAGTGCAGAAACAGATTCTTGATTTTAGCATAATAGAAGTTAGAGTGGACAGGATCAGACGTAGTAAGTGGGACTATGAAACACAATACAAGGATATTTCACTGCATACCATTGCTTAGCAGTGAACATAATGAGGGGACACTAGTCCGCTATAAATCTTTAATCATCACCACTTGCATATCTTCCATTTGATGAGGCAATATAATGAAACTCCAAGTTTGTGGAAAAATCTACTTTCCAGCATAACACAGGATCTATTTTGAATGCCCTGGAATTTAAATGTATTTTTCTGCTAGTTATTGCAATGGAATTATAGAAATTATCAAGTTGTTCAGGTTAATTTCCAAGTGGAGTTACAGATTTAAAAAGTCTTGATCTCTGTAGGAAGTTAAAAATTACTATAGACTGAAGATAAAATAGTTTGACTGGTTGACTGCACTAATAATTTCCATGCAATGTTCTGAAGTCATCACTTGTCTCTTTGCATATTTGCCAACTTTGTAGTCCATCTCATTATATAAAACTTTAGTTTTCTGCTGTGACCTGACCAACTGCATTTATGTCACATAATTTGAACTGTTTTCAAGGTGTGCAATTTCTGACAACACCATGCAATCTGAAAACTCTGTTCCCCTCCCCCTCCCCACCAGCATTCAGAAATGTCAGGCATCACAGCTAGAAGGTCATGAGTTCAAATCCCAGGTCTGTCACCCAGCAGAATCGATGCTGAATAAATCATGAATGTCCATGGAAACTTCATGAATTTTCATGGGTGATTGTACCTGAACATGCATAACAGTGTGCCAAGTAGTTCATGGCCTCTCATATCTTTATCTGTCTATGAACACTAAATAGCTCTTCTCCAGTATGTGGCAAATCATGATAAAAATTGACATTTGCAGTTCATTAAATTCCATGAAAATAGAGTCTCAAACAAACTGAATTTCATACATTTCTGAGTGAAGCAGTGCATGTATGTCCACAATATACTATGGTTTGCAGAGTAATTCAGCACTTGTGAGTCTCTTTCATTCCACAACATCTCATTTGAGACAAGGTATAAATGTGCTGCTCGTCATAACTCCAGATGAAACGGATTTTTAAAGAGAGTTTGCAAAGTGCAGTGTGCAAAATTCTCTGAACTATTTGACAAAAAACACAATAACAAGATCTGTAATCCTGATCAGTTCCCAAATATCTGGTGTTTTTGAGTAAATGTTTACCCATGAACAATTGAAGAGCCATGAAACATGCAACCTGTTAGTTGGATTCTAGTTTTGAGTGGTATTTCTAATGGTCATCCTTCTGAAATCAGTTATCCATAAGTCTGCATCAGTAAAAACAAAATATAAATGGGAAAGCATCAGTGGAAAGATCTTCTTGTGAGACAAGTAATGAAGCACAATTCCCTTTTTTGCTACCACTGAGGAGGAATCTGTATAGCCATTATCATTAAGCAGTAAAATTAGTTCCATGGAAACCTTAATCAACATTTGTTGTGTTAACAACTCTTAAGCAGTTTAGCTACAGCACTCAACAAATTATTAGAACCCCTATAGTGTGGAAACAGGCCCTTCAGCCCAACAAGTCCACACCAACCCTCTGAAGAGTAAGCCACCCAGACCCATTCCCCCTACCCTATATTTAGCCCTGACTAATGCGCCTAACCTACACATCCGTGAACATTATGGGCAATTTAGCATGGCCAATTCACCTAACCTGCACATCTTTGGATTGTGGGAGGAAACCGGAACACCCGAAGGAAACCCACAGAGACATGGGGAGAATGTGCACTACACAAGCAACCATGTGGCCGAATAGCTTGACAGATAAATGTCCAGATTAGAGAGGAGGAATTGTGCTGGATGTCTTGAAACGGTTAAAGTGGATAAATCCCCAGGACCTGATCAGGTGTACCCAAGAACTCTGTGGGAAGCTAGAGAAGTGATTGCTAGGCCTCTTGCTGAGATATTTGTATCATCGATAGTCAAAGGTGAGTTGTCAGAAGACTGGAGGTTGGCAAACGTGGTGCCACTGTTTAAGAAGGGCAGTAAAGACAAGTCGGGGAACTATAGACCGATGAGCCTGACATCGGTGGTGGGCAAGTTGTTGGAGGGAATCCTGAGGGACAGGATGTACATGTATTTGGAAAAACAAGGGCTGATTCAGGATGGTCAACATGGCTTTGTGCGTGGGAAATCATGTCTCACAAACTTGATTGCGTTTTTTGAAGAAGTAACAAAGATGATTGATGAGGGCAGAGCAGTAGATGTGATCTATATGGACTTCAGTAAGGCATTCGACAAGGTTCCCCATGGGAGACTGATTAGCAAGGTTAGATCTCATGAAATACAGGGAGAACTAGCCATTTGGATACAAAACTGGCTCAAAGGTAGAAGACAGAGGGTGGTGGTGGAGGGTTGTTTTTCAGACTGGAGGCCTGTGACCAGTTGAGTGCCACAAGGATTGGTCCTGGGGCCTCTACTTTTTGTCATTAACATAAATTATTTGGATGCGAGCATAAGAGGTGCAGTTTGTAAGTTTGCAGATGACACCAAAATTGGAGGTGTAGTGGACAGCGAAGAGGGTTACCTCAGATTACAACAGGATCTGGACCAGATGGGCCAATGGGCTGAGAAGTGGCAGATGGAGTTTTATTCAGATAAATGCGAGGTGCTGCATTTTGGGAAAACAAATCTTACCAGGACTTATACACTTAATG
>NC_057711.1:126580531-126608240 GCF_004010195.1 Chiloscyllium plagiosum
GTGAGAGGGGAAAGATATAAAAGAGACCTAAGGGGCAACTTCTTCACGCAGAGGGTGGTACATGTATGGAATGAGCTGCCAGAGGATGTGGTGAAGGCTGGTACAATTGCAACATTTAAGAGGCATTTAGATGGGTATATGAATAGGAAGGGTTTGGAGGGATATGGGCCGGGTGCTGGCAGGTGGGGCTAGATTGGGTTGGGATATCTGGTCGGCATGGACGGGTTGGACCAAGGGGTCTGTTTCCATGCTGTACATCTCTATGACTCTATGACTCTATAACTAAATCAATCCAAAATAATCCATTTTATTCCAAGCCAGATATCTGTTTTGTAAAGTTTAGATTGAAATGGCTTTTACTACCCTCGCATGAAAAAAAACCAAAATGCATCGTCTGCTAGTTTGGAAGAATGACATTTTATCATGTTCCTCTGGATAGCTATTATTTCTGGTCTTATTCTCTTCATTTAACCACTCTGGTCTGTAATAAAAGTCATCAGCAACCAGCTGACTGTAATATGACAGGAAGTGCAGACGCATTGATAGAAAGTTGATTGACAAGCAACAAAGCACAATTCCACAGAACCATAGAACGATATGTGAAGAGATTATTTAGTCTGTCAAAGGTAGCCAAGTTGTCTTCTTCCCCATGCTTTTCTCATAGTACTGAAGATCTTTTTACGTCAACTATTTATCCAATTCCTTTCTAAAATTGATTTTTGAATTTACTTCCACCATCATCCTGCACAGTACATTCCAGATCATTAAACTTCAATGTGTATACTTTTCCTCATGTCATTCTTTCCCACTACCTTAAATTGTTTATTGCCTAATGTCTCCTAGCTTCGTCAATGAAAGCCTTTCATGATTTTGAACCTCCCAGCCTAATCTTTCTTTTTTAAAGTGTGAAGCATAGGTTGGTCACAGTGCTGCAGTTAGGGGCCAGCAGGCTATTTGTAAGCAGTGCTGGCATGAAGAGCATGCTTTTGTATTGCATACCTTTATTATGAAGTAAAGATTCCATATACCTTTATAACAGTTTTTAATTCATCCTGCCATTTTAAAAATTGTGCAAATGTGTACCCAGGTCTCTCTGTTCTGCATTCATTTCAAATTTGTACCATTTAGTTGTATGCCACTCCTCATTCTTCTTACCAAACTCAATCATGTCATTGTATTACATCTTGCTGCCTAGATCTCTGCTTATTTCACCTGTCTGGCCATGTTCTGAATTAAGTCACTATGTTTTAGAGTTTTGTGACCTCTGAAAACTTTAACGTTATGTTCCCAAGTCCAGATCAGTAATGTTCAACGAAAAGAGCATTGGCCCAACATTAACGCTGAGGATTACTGCTGCATACTCCCCTCCAGTTGACTGCTTTCTGACTCTTAGACAATTTTGCTTCCAATCACTTTTAATCCTACAAGCTTTAATGTTTTCCACAAAGTCTGTTGTGGAAAGTCCAGCTATTATGAGGAGCGGCAATCACAGTCATACACTTTGGCAGTTGCTATGAGAGATAAACATGAAAACTGGTTGTAGAGCTAGTGGTAGTGGCACTGCACAGTGACAGGTGGGGAGGGAGACAGATATGTACAGTGCTAGGTGATAAGGGTATCAAGTAAGTACAGCATGATGGCTTCAGGAAAATGACAGAGTTCTTAGGGTAGGTCAGGTCAGGGTTGGAGATGGATTTTGCATTCAGAGGTGGCGGAGGGGGTGTCAGGGGATGGCAGCAGAAAGAGTGTTGGGGTTGGTGGGGAGGTTGGGATCATGATAGGTGGAAATAGGGGGAGTGGCCTTGCCTGAGGTCCAGGAGAGTATTAGGTCGGGGGATGTGCAGCTAAAGAGCCTATGGTGAGTTGGATGGGTCTGCTTAATAGTTATCCAGCACGTAGGCTAGGCTTTTATTGTCTAACTTTTCCTGAGTAACCATTAGCTTAAGTAAAGTGGAAACATCCAAATCTCCCACCTTTAATGGATGCATTTGGAAGATTCCAGGCAGAATTGCCCATCAGAATCTTCAATTTTCCAGGCAATTCTGACAGAGTTCACTACATCTCGAATTCTGCGTGGTTCCGCCACACAACTGCATTCTGTGCTGCTGGAATGATTAACTGACTATCAAGATGTCTAGATACAAAGGATCAACCACACTACACTCACTAGTGCTCAATCAGCTTCCTCTGCCAAAGAAAAGCTTTCTAGATTCTGCCAATTCTGAATGACAAAGTTACCCTAGCT
This sequence comes from Chiloscyllium plagiosum, assembly GCF_004010195.1. Lineage (NCBI taxonomy): Eukaryota > Metazoa > Chordata > Chondrichthyes > Orectolobiformes > Hemiscylliidae > Chiloscyllium > Chiloscyllium plagiosum. The sequence goes on from NC_057711.1 coordinate 126,582,777, forward strand.
CTCTTCTGAATTATTGACTGATGATCTTTGTTACAATTTTTAGGAGCAGGAGTAGGTCACCCAGCCTTTCAAGATCGTTTGTGCCATTCAAGAAGACCATGGTTAATCTGATTATTCCACGTTCCCACTTATTCCCCAACCTGTATCCTCTTGCCTATAAAAACATAATCTGTCGTGTCTAGCTATAATTCACTTGCGAGTGGAAATAAATTTGCTCTATTTAGCCCCGAAAAAAATGTTTCATGGATTGTGGGCATCACTTGCATTTCAGCATCTGTTGCCAATCTTTAATTGCGAGTGCGAAGGTGATGGTGAGCTGCCTTCTTCAACTGCTGCAGTCCACCTTGTGCATGTGAACCCACAGACCTTTAAGGAAGAGATTTCTGTTATATTCAACCAGTGACAATGCAGGAATGGTGGTACAGTTCATGGTCAGGATAGTGCATAACTTGTAGGCAATGGTATTCCCATACATCTGCTGCCCTTATCTTTTTAGGTGGTAGAGATCACTTATTTGGAAGCTGCCGTTAATGGAGCCTTGTTGAATTAATGCTCTGTTTATAATATAAATAGCGCACACTGCTGTTGCTCTGTATCAGCGGCAGATGTTGAAGGTGATGGACGGACTACCAGTCAATTTCGAGGGAACATCAGTGAAGGCGAGAGAAAGGGAGAGAGAGAGAGAGAGACAGTGATGGCATCTGTGGCAGTGCAACATAACCTCCTTACTAACATGTTAGACTTGATTTTTGCACTCAAGACCTAGAGTAGGACGTTATCCAAAACCTGGAAACTTAGAGGCTACCAGAGCTGAAATATGAGTTATTCCATTTTTGCAATGTGCATTCCACTTAAAAAAAAATGAGTTAATAAACCTTGAAATACATTTTTTTTAAAAAGAATGTCAGGCAATTGAGATTTTGGTTAAGAAAAAGAAGGAAGCATATGTCAGGTATAAACAGGATAGATCGAATGAATCCCTAGAGTATTAAAGGCAGTAGGAGTATACTTAAGAGGGAAATCAGGAGGGCAAAAAGGGGCCATGACATAGCTTTGACAAATAGAGATAAGGAGAATCTAAAGAGATTTTGCAAACACATTAAGGACAAAAGGGTAACTAGAGAGAGAATAGGCCCCCTTAAAAATCAGCAAGGCAGCCCATGTGTGGAGCCACAGGAGATGGGGGAGATACTAAATGAATATTTTGCATCAGTGTTTACTGTGGAGAAGGATACGGAAGCTAGAGAATGTGGGAAAATAGATGGTGACATTTTGTAAAATGTCCATAATACAGAGGAGGAGGTGCTGGATGTCTTGAAACGCGTAAAGGTGGATAAATCCCCAGGACCTGACCAGGTCTACCCTAGAACTCTGTGAGAATGTAAGAAGAGATTGCTGGGCCCCTTGCGGAGATATTTGTATCATCGATAGTCACAGGTGAGGTGCCAGAAGACTGGAGATCGGTCAGGGAGTCCGGAACTAGGGGGCATAGTTTTAGGGTGAGAGGGGAAACATATAAAAAAGACCTAAGGGGCAACTTTTCCATGCAGAGGGTGGTACCTGTATGGAATGAGCTGCCAGAGGAAGTAGTGGAGGCTTGTACAATGACAACATTTAAAAGGCATCTGGATGGGTATATATTAGAGTGATATGGGCCAAGTGCTGGCAAATGGGACTAGATTAGGTTAGGAGATCTGGTCAGCATGGACGAGTTGGACCAAAGGGTTTGTTTCTGTGCTGTGCATCTATATGACTCTATGACTCTGCATGTTATTTTTAGATACAGAATTTACTTATCTTAAATACAACTTAATTCTTCCACGTACGTTTATAAACTAATCATAATGCACTCCAAAACCAGTAGTCATGGCATTGTCTTAATTATCCAATAACCTTTTTACGGCCAGTTAACATATGACAAAAATGAAATGGGTGGCGCTGGGTTTCTTGGTACCCAATGTGGCTCTGCTGTAGATTACTGCTTCCTGGCAGAAACAAAACGTATTTTGTGCACCCTGGTGTCCTTTGTAAATTCATTACTGCCTTCAAAAGTGGAGAGCTGATTTGTGTGGACAGCATTGAGTCATTAGTGTGAATTGTTCTTGATCAAGGGAAAGCATCATAAATTTTGATCCAACTTGCTGCTAAGTGTTTCTCTCCCATCGAGGCATCAGTCTCACATTCATGTACAGCAGTATCCTTTGTTTAAAGCTTGTTAAAGAACTTAGTTGTGTTTTCGTCCAAACCGGTACCAGTGCTATGTACAATGTTATTTTTATGGTACCTCCCTTCTGTTAAAAAAGGACACACAACCTCCATAGTGAGACATTTACACAAAAATTCCAATCGGCAGGATATATTACATCGGTGGTAATTGAGCAGCAATTTCCAGAGCTAGAAATCGTTTGCGTTTCTCATCAGCTGGGCATTGGAGGAAAAACTGCTGCAAGGCTTTTCAGCAGCTGATGATGTTTCATGCAGGGACTATGCGGTACGGTTTTCTGGTATGCAGATCGGGGGCCTGTTGCTACTTAAAAGGGAGAGCCTGCAGTTTTGCTGTCTTCGTACACTGTGCGCTCCCATATGAAATAAACTTTTGAGTCCAGCAGGCTTTTATATCGGGAATAATGAGCTACAGCAATAATGCCAATCATTTCTTTCACTGGCAGGCAGTGAGGGGGAGAAGGCAGTTGTCACTTGATTTAATGGAGGAGGCCAAGGAGAAGCAGGGAGCTCACGCCAAACATACAAAACAGCACCACAGGGGATCTGCTCTCACCTGCCAATCTGCTGCCCACTTTCTTTTTACAGGCCCAGGCAAAACCACCTGCCAATGATTGAGGAGAGCTCCCCACTGCCTCCTAGGTTAATTGGGAAACAGTTACAGAGCTATAAGGCCAGCTGATGATTCTTAATGGAACCCTTCTGTTGACTGTCAAGGTAGTCAAGATCCTTAATATTTATGCCTCTTCCTTGTTCCAGGATTGTATATGGGATATAAAATATTGTCACCCCATTTGCTGCTCAGAAATATTTGACTTTACAGGGATAACGCCTTCAGCTCAGTTTCTGTTTGAACAACAGCAGCTGGACAGGAATATCTAATTTTACAGGAGTGCTATCTTTTCAATGAACAAGGGCTGATCGATTTTATACATTGACCATCTGACTTCCTAAAATAAAACTTAGCATCAATAAAAAATAATTGTTTCCTGAAAGCCATCCTCCTTTCAGTGATAGCTATTTTACTCCGAAGTTATAAGATTGTGGGTTTAAGCTTCACGTCTGAAACTAGTTTGAAAGTTCCAGCTGGGTATTTCAACCCATGTTGTCAATACAAAGCATGAAGTAGAAATTCATCGATTCATAATTGATGTGCCTTTTAATTCTGATATGTTCAACTCATAAAACACCTCAGTCATATACCTTCTTCACTGGAAAATCTGGTGACTTAATGAATCATAACCCAGTTATACTGTACCTCTTCCACTATCCATAATAACCATACACTTGGTTAACCAATAAGAGGTGATTCTTGATGAAGGGCTTTTGCCTGAAACATCAATTTTCCTGCTCCTCGGATGCTGCCTGACCTGCCATGCTTTTCCAACACCACTCTAATTTTGACTCTGAACTCCAGCATCCGCAGTACTCACTTTCACCTAACCAGTAAGAGGCGCCATCCTGACTGTTTTAGTCTTTCTGCTACATGTCACTAAATAAACAATAGTTTGGCTGATATACTGTCAATATGCAGCAAGTAAGTTATTTTAAATTTTATTCGAAGGTGACAGGCTTTACTTCCACATATTCATCTTCTACTATGTCGATATTTCCAACTGCACTTCCCTTTAATATCACACTGATTTAATGTTTTCTTTATTGCACTCAAATTGTTTTCCTTGTCTCTTTCTATCATTGAGTTTGGCTGCATACCACCATGATATTTTCTCTCTCTCTTGCTAAGCACAATTTCGGACCACCTTTATGATTATTTTTTTCTGAATGACGATATCTCAGCATCAGTATGAATGCTTTCTGCGTGTTTAAACAAACAGTCTTACCCTCTCTAATTGACCAAAAAGTTTAATTGCCTCTTGTTTTTCTTTCCTCTATACTTGTTATTCTTATATTTCTTTTTTTTTCTCTCAATACTGCTCAGTCTCTGATTAATGATTTGCTCACCTTCTTTCAGCCTACTCATGTTTTTGATCTCCTTGGTCTTTTATTCCCTGCAAACATCTTACTGACATTTTTCTTTTCAAGATTTCCAAGTCTCAGTCTTCTTGAATTTCCCTTGTGTGAGCTCGTTATTTTATATGGATTATTATTTTTGTTGCTGTCCCTTTATTTGGTCCTTAATTCTCACCTTTCTTTGCCTCCAGTCCTTTGACCCTTTCTTCCCTTTAGTTAATTCCTTTAATTATACTTTTCTGCTTCCTTCCTTTTGGCATGATATGTCACCTAATCCCCTGTTTGATTGTATTCTCAATCAGGAAAGATGTATTTGCGGTAGCCTGGTGATATCTGAATCAGAAAGTGATGGGTTTCCAGACTTCAAAACAATTTTCATCAAGAGACAGCTGCAATGCTCAGGTTGTAATTTTCTTAGTGAGTAGTTACACAGAGGCCTCATTTGTGCTCTCAGGTGAACCTAAATTATTGTGTGATATAGAAAAAGAAAGATTTGCATTTGTTTTCTAAGGGTGTTTTATGTTCAAATAAGATACTTTTGAAGTCTAGTTACTGTTCTCAAGTAGAAACGCAGTGAAGAAGGAGATGACACAGGGCAGGGTGACACTAGGCACACGGACGTGCAAGATGGCTGCTGAGCCATCAGTTAGCCAACTCGACACACAAGATGGCTGCCAGATCACAATATGGAAAGAAACTGCCTGAGGCCACCAGAATGCCAGCACCATGCACTCACAGCCCAGTTGATTAGTTTAAGGTGGGTGGGGGAGAGAAAACACATGAGTACAAACACTGCCTGCTGCAGTAATCATCCTCAGGAAGAGTGATTAGCGCCCATTACTACAGCAATGGATTTATGTGCCAACATTGAAACTGACAATGTCTTCACTGAAACTGACAATGACCATGCAGAAATTAACAAAGGCTGTGCTGGAACTGACAAAGACTGTATTGAAATTATCAATGATACTGCAATGATTGCCATAAACAAACCATGTTCCAAAGACAATAATCTCATCACTGACCTATTGTATCACAAGACATATAAAGGTTTCATGACATGTGCTCTGGGTCAAGAGAAGACTTGCAACAAACCACTGTGCTGTTGGTGTCTTTCTCTCACTGTGCTGTTGGTGTCTTTCTTTCCCCGGAGCTCCGGTATTTCCTTGTGCAATAAACTCTGTCATTGAACCCCGATTCTAACTCCGCCACTGGTGTTTTTCCCCACAACAATGGCCACCAATTGCTCTTGACAAACTTTTGCAATCAGTTGGGTAATAATGTCAAGGTAATGTTTTTGCAATGTAGGGTAAAGGATAAGTATTGGCAAGGGCACTCAGGATAATTTCCTTCTCTTCTCCAAATTAGTGGAGAAAACATCCACATTAGAAAGAAGCAGAATCTTAAGTGCAACCATCCTTTTGAACCACACTAGAGTATTAGCCTAGATTTTGAGCTTAAATTATGGTATGGAACACAGATCATTTGAGACCAGATATACACTAAAAAATGTGTCTTCTTATAAGTCCTGGTACATTGACCAGGGAGTTTCAACTTCCAGTGGACAATTACCTAGCACCTGGAACCATCTGATAAATCAATAAATCCAATTTAGTTACTTTAATGATTACCCAAGAAAGATTAGAGAATTGAAACCTGTCACATTCCTGGATAAACAAAAAACTGTCCCACGATCCCCCATCACTCACACTGTAACCCCATTCTTGACAACTCTTCCATCCCCGCAAGATATTTGACCCCACTGGCAGCCAACTACAAACCCCCACTCACCCAGCTTCAGCAACCTTACCATCCAACTCCAACCTGAACACCTAAATCACAATTCCCTTAGCCACCTGCCACCCTACCTCTTCATCTACCCATCTGCCACCCTATGCTCTCACCTTCCAACCTCCCCTCACTCACATGTAACCCCATCCTCTTACCAATGTACCTGCCACCTTACTCCCTCACCTTTCCACTTGTACTGAAAATGAAATTGGCAATTGCCAATCAAACTGACAGGCAGAGATCCCAAGGTCCTTCCAGTTTAATTTGGTCGTTTTCATGTATTTGTTTTTCTGACCTTGCTATGTACAAATGGGCTGTATTTCCCTGCATTATAACAGAGCAAACGACTAAAATGTATGTTATTGACTGTAAAATGATTTAGCATGTCATGAGATTGTGTAAGTTATTATATTAGTGTAGATCTTTTTTTACTATTGGCCCAGAAAAGCCAACAAGTAGTGATTGGAAATATCAAGTTCATTCATCCCAAACTTATGTGAAAATATTCTGACATTGTCTTAGTTGGTTAGCGCAGCGAGGCGTGAATTAATTTGAACAAAGCAACAAGGTGTGAAGTCACTTTCTGACCAGTGTTGAATGAACTGATGTTGATAGTGGAAATGTTATAGTAGTCGTCAGATACCGTGTGGTAGGAAGAGTTCACACAGGACCCTTGCTACAGTCCATGTGGACAACATCCAATACCCTGCCCTTATCAATCATCTTTGTCACTTCCTCAAAAACCTTGTTTAAGTTTGTGAGACATGACCTCCCCCAAACAAAGCCATGCTGCCTACCACTAATAAGTCCATATTTTCCAAATTGAGTAAATCCTATCCCTAAGAATCTTTTCCAATAATTTCTGTATCACTATTAAAGGCTCACCAGCCTGTAATTTCTCAGAATATCACCGTTGCCTTTTTAAACAAATATTGGCTATTCTCAAGTCCTCTGGGATCTCTCCTGTTACTAAAGAGGATACAGAAATTTCATACAAGGCCCCAGCCATTTCCTCCCTCAGTATTCTGGGATAGCTCCCATTAGGTCCTGAGGACTTGGCTAACTTAATGCTTTTCAAAACATCCAACACCATTTTTTATTCAAAGAGACATTCTTATTATTTTAGTCATAAAAAAGTACATGGTAAGATTGAGTGTCGGAATTTGAAAAGCATATCAGTCTCTTTGTTACAGTTGCATTGTCCCTCCAGAGTGAGTAAACCTTATATAAAGCGAATAGATTCTCCTTTGTTCACTGCCTCTGTCTGCTACCATTGGCAGTGAACAAAATCCCACTGACCAGTGAGTTGCTGGGGAAAGAAGAGGCTCAGGTTCAATGTGGGATCCAAGCCACATGTAAATGTGTGGGGTGGATATCACATGGAAGATGTCTGCTGTTTAGATGGATACAGGGGGGATCAAAACAAAATGTAGGAGGCTGAATCTCAGTCAATCCCTTCCTCCCTATTCTGGATATATTGGTCAGGCATTGAGTGCCTGACAATGAGGCCCCGCCACCCTGACTTGGGAGTCCATGAATGTATCCAAAAGGGATTCCAGTGTTATGGCTACTACTTCACCTGTTCCTGACTGATTACCAGCAGCAGCACTATAAGGCCTGTAAACAGGGATGAATCACACAGTTAAAGACCTCAATTGGCATTAGGACCAAATTAAATGCCCCACTGCCTCCAAACCCACCTGAGACACAGCTTAAATTCTGTTGAATATGTTCGATATTAAACTCAATCATGAAAGGAACCAGGTTACAAGTTGGACTTATACTTGTGACATTCGCCATTTGACATTAACTTGGAAGAACAGAATTAATTTAACTGACGTTAAAGCTCTACACATATCTATTTGTTAGATAGGATTAATCCAAGGAAAGGGCACCAGATGGCCAACTCTAAAGGAAGCAAGACAATTCATAAAGAGATTCATAAAGATATAACACTGTTTGTTTTATACAATGCAGGAGAGTTTCCATTTGTGGTACAATGCAAATATTAGAAATGTTATTTATCTCCAGGTCAATCCACAGCCATTTGTATGAAATTGTCCGCAAGTGGAAAATTTTGTGACTAAAAATGATGTCTTAGTATTATAGCATTGATATTTTCAAATACGTCTTAAAAATGCAAACTCAAAGCCTGTTAGTGTACACATTGAACCAAGGGCCAAACTAATGACAAATGGTTTTACTGTTGTAATGATCACCTTGGGATTGTCTTGATGTTAATTGCTCACTATTGAGTTTAAATCAAATGAAGAACATATATCATACATTGTTCCAAAGCCCATGCTGTCACAATGTGTAACTAAAACTCAGGGTGTCATTTTGACTTGGAGCAATAGAGCAAATCAGTGGATATTGAATGAGATGTATCACATGAAAATGAAATGTCTTAGTGTAGAGGCTGGCATTAAAGTGGGGAGGTCGTCTGCTATGGGCGGGGGACGTGGGGGCAGGGCAATTTCCATTATGGGATTACATTCTTAAACTCATTACATTCATGATGGTCAAGGTGGTGGCAGCAAGATAGGAAGTGTTTGGACTCCTAATTCTGTCCGCTTCTGATTTCCATGACTTGCAGCATCCTCTTTTTTTTAATATTCTTTTTCCGTTTATTATATTTAATGACTTACCTTCTTTTGGTAGCTTTGATGGAAGAAGGATGTTTTGGGTGGCTGGTGTGGCGGTGATGGCAATTCCTTGTGGCCATTGCGGCATACCCACTGGGGGTCTTCTTCAGCAGCAGGACCTGGAATTCTATTGGTCCAGCTTGGCAGCTGTTTCAGTGATGGTGGTTCCTCATGGCCATTGCAGCCATGTCCACTGGGGATCCTCTTTGGTGGCAGGACCCAGGATTCCATTGGTCCAGCTTGGCAGTAGTGGCTTCAGCGATGGGATGGTTTTGACCTGGCACCTGGCAGCCTGGGATTCTTTTGGGTGGCTTCTGTAACAGCTCCTGGCCCGGGATTGGTGAGTCTTCAGGAATCTGTGGAGTCTTGTGGCCCGAGATTCCAGTGGCCTGGCATGGTTGGATTGCTTCGGTGGCGGCTTTCGGCTCGGTGTTCTTGCTGCAAGGTGGCTTCGACAACTTTCTCCAGGAATACTGTTTTTTCCCAACCCCTGGAGCGGAGAATTGAACTAAGATGAACTTTCTCTTAATTTTATTTTCTTATTTATGCCTTCTGTTATTAATTTAGGCACCATGGAGAGGAGACCTAAACACTTTTCACTCTAGTTATTTTTGTAAAAGATATAAGTGATCATAAATTATTATTCTATTCTATTCTACCTCTGTATATGTTACTAAATATCAATTTTCAGTGGCCATTGGGCAGAAGATTTTATCTCCCACTGGGACCCTTTGGTTTCCGATCTCCAGGGTGATGTATTTGAAAAGGACTTGTGGATATGGGAAGCATTGCAGTGGTGATTAATATTAGTCTTGCAGTGGGATCATTACTCAAACCTCCAGGGGTGTTCCTCATCACCCATAGAGTCAGCCATGCAGATGATGTGGCAGGGGCATGTTTGCAGAATTTGGGAACATATTGACAGTTCCCTGGATAGTGGGAGCACACTTGTAGGAATAACAGCCTGTGATCACAAACAGGCTGGATATTGTGGGAGTGATATCCCGTCTCTATTCAAGAATCTGGCTAGAAGATGCTATTGGGCTCTTGGTGACCCAAGCACACAGTCATTGGCTTCTTGCACCTGACGGAACCCACAACGACTGCAAATCCCATGGATCAGGTAGCCATGACTTCTGCACTAAAATACTGGACCAATCATCATTGACGATTGAGTTACTGTAGATCCTACTCCTTCAGTGTGTTGTTTAATTGTCCACCACAGTTCATGACTGGATATGGCCTGGGCAGAGAGGTTAGATCTGATCCATTTTTTATTGAATATCTTTGCCCTGCTTATACTCTTTGGGCATGAGTAGTCCTGTGTTGTCACTTCACTAGGTTGATATTTTTAGGTACGCATCATGCTTCTGCTGGCATGTCTTCCTGCACTTTTCATTGATCCAGAGTTAATTCCTTGACTTGATGGTCATTATAGAGTGGGGGATATACTGGACCATGAGGTTACAGATTGTGTTGGTGTTCAGTTCTGCTTCTGCTGCTGATGGATGCCAATATTGAGTTGTCAGGTCTGTTCAAAGTCTATGCTGCTCAGCATACTGTTAGTGCCACAAAACATGATGGAATATATTCTCAATGTGAAGAGGGTGTTTCATCTCCATAATGTCTGTGTGTAATGACCATTCTTATCAATACTGTCATGGACAGATGCATCTGCTGTAGGTCCTTTGCTGAGGATGATTTCAGATTTCTCCCTATTGTTGGTGTCCTCACCACTTGCAGCATTTTGAATCTAACAGACATGTACATTGAGACTCAAGTAGCTGTCACACTGAGCCACTTTTGATAATGGACATGAAGCTTCCCCACCAAGAGCACATTCTGTGCCCTTGTGTTAACAATGTCATAGAATCATAGAGATGTACAGCACAGAAACATATCCTTCGGTCCAACTTGTCCATGCTGTCCAGATATCCCTAACCAATTTAGTCCCACCTGCCAGCACCAGCCCATATCCCTCCAAACCCTTCCTGTTCATATACCCATCCAGATGCCTTTTAAATGCTGCAATTGTACCAGCCTCCACCACTTCTTCTGGCAGCCCATTCCACACACTCACCACCCTCTGCATGAAAAAGCTGCCCCTTAGATCTCTTTTATATCTTTCCCCTCTCACCCTAAATCTATGCCCTCTAGTTCTGGACTCTCCCACCCCAGGGGAAAGACATTGTCTATTTACCCTATCCATGCCCCTCATGATTTTATAAACCTCTATAAGATCACCCCTCAGCCTCTGTCGCTCCAGGGAAAACAGCCCTAGACTATTCAATCTCTCCCTATATCTCAACTCCTCCAACACTGGCAATGACCTTGTAAACCTTTTCTGAACCTTTTCAAGTTTCACAACATCCTTCCAATAGGAAGGGGACCAAATGTCCCCCAAGTAATGTTGAACATAAAGATTTACTAATTTTGCAGCTAAAGAGTGGTCGGAATTGGGATGGCATTGGTTGCAGTAGGTGATAATAAGCAAGAGGTTTCCTTGCCAATGTTTGACTTGATGCAATACGACTTCATGGGATTTGAAATCAGTGTTCAGGGATTCAAGGGCAGCTCCTTTCTGACTGCATGTGATTGTGCTGCCACCTTTGTCCCGAGAATGGAATGGGATGTGCTCAGGAAATGGCTTCAGGTACATTGTTTGCAAGTCTGAATCTGTTATGTCATGCCATCGATTGATTAATCTGTGGACGTCTCTCCCAGTTTTCTCAGACGTCCCCAGATTGAAAGAATTTTGTGATGTCGATGGGGACTGAGTATGCCATCAGACACTGCTGGGTGATCTGTGCAGTTTCACTCTTTTTAACCAGACTTTGTAACTGGTAGATATATCTCAGGGACTTTTCCTTGGCCATTTCAGAGGGCATTTAAGAGTCAATTGCATTGCAGTAGATATGGAGTCACATGTCGGCAAGACCAAGTAAAAATGGCAGATTTTCCATTCCTAAATTACATTCATGAACCAGACGGCTTCATTGGCACCATCCTGGGAAGGATTTTGTTTGAGGCATGACTCAACCAGAGTAGACTCTCCACTGATTGAAAAGTTTGAAATATTGTCCAAATTCTTTTTAGCTGCTGAATCTTCATCTCAGCGTTTCATATTTAAGGCTGGCATGTGACAATTTATTTGTGACGTGATTAACATTGGCTTCCTTGCTTCCTGGAGAGTCTAAACATTCCTTCAATATTTGATTGGAACTTACCCCCAACTTTACATCTACTCTGCACCCCACCCCCCCCTGCCAAATTATTTTAAAACACCCCCCAACAGCAAAAGCATTTTTCCGGGAGGATGTTGAACCCATTCTGATTCAGGTGCAACCCAGTCCATCTAGCCCAGAAGATGGTCCAAAAATCTAAATGGTGTTCCTCCGACACCATTCTTCAGACATGCATTCATCTGACCTATCTTCTTATTCCTATACTTGGTAGCATATGGCACTGAAATTAATCTGGAGTTTACAGTGCTTGATGATCTTCCTCTTTAATACTACCTTACCATCCAAACTCCTGTTGCAGAATCTCATTTTTGTTTTACCCTTATCATTGGTGCCTATATACACCGCGATCATTGGCTTTTTACCCTCCTCTTTCGGCACACTCTAAGGCATTTTCGATCCTGACTCCAGGAAGGCAACACACCATCTGAAAGTCTTGTTTGCTGCCACAGAACCGCCTAGCAGTACCCCTTCCAAGTGAGTACCCTATCACGAAAGCTCTCCCAGTCTTTTTCTTCCCCTGCTGTGTAGCAGAGACAGCCAAGATGCCACAATTTGGCTGTTGCTGCTTTCCCAAGAGGCCAACCCCCAACACGATTTATGTGTTTGGGATGGGGCTGGCCGCAAAGCACTCCTACACTGCCTGCCCACACTTACTAGTCTTCCTGGTGGTCACCCAATCTTTTTCCGCCTGTGTAGCCCTGACTTGTGGTCTGACCAGCTCACTAAATGCACTAACCATGATGTCCTTGTCCTTTGCCAGCTCCTCTCTGATCTATTTTACCTTCTTCTACCTGGGCTGGCAAGAGAGAGAAGAATGACTGAGTGTTTTTTACTGCATGTAGGTGGTTTGCCTTTTATTGTTGAGCGGTTAAAGACATGTGGATGCAGTAAGAGGTGATTTAAGGTTGGCAGACGATGAGCAAGGGTCAAATGTCTAAATGTGTCTGAATGTTAGGCATGAGTGCTGTGTTTTAGGGTTGCTTCTGGCTGAATGTGTGGAAGTGTGACAGTGATGCATTGACCAGCCTGAAAGTTTAGATAAAAGATGTCATGTGAAAATGCATTCATTAAGCATGACCACCTGCTTGAAGTCACAAGACTTCTTGTTGCACTGCTGCAAAGTTCTCAGGTACAGCTATCAGGAATTGAACTTCCTGTCCATGTACTTCCATTCCCTTTTAAAGGTTATCATCTGCAGCTTTACAGCACCCAATAGAACCCAATGGAACTCTGTCCACTTCTACCTCTAAGGCTCCACCATTATTCCATGGCTCAGCAGCCAGCTCTCTGCACCAAATGTTGCATTATCTTGTTTGGAATTGCAGTAATTGTATTCAGTGACATGCTCTTGTTATGATGTGGAGGAGCCAGTGTTGGACTATAAGCTGGTGTAGTGTGATTTTTAACATGCTCCTGTTAATTGGTGCAGGGGTAGCCAGCAACACACAGAGGTAGCCAGCAGCATAGGGGTGTTTGCCTCAATGCTACTGTTGGGGTGGCAGCAGCAAATAACATGCTGCCAATACCACCAGAACTGACAGGGGCAGATTGTGAGCTATGACACCACACACAAATAACAGAACAATCTCACTTCTTGGCCTTAAATGTCTCCACCTCTGTGTCTCCCTTTTCTGTTCTTAAGAGGCAGTTTGAAACTCAAAAGAGTTTGACCAGCCCTACTAATGCCTGCTTCTTTGGCTCAGTAGCCATTTTATATCTGGTATAATTTTGCAATATGTCTTGAGGTGTTTTTGTGCATTATTGTTCCTGTAGTTTGAGTTGCAATGATTGATCATGCATAGACTGATAATGGTTCATGAGATCACTATAGTACGATAGCACTGAACCACAGATTATATTGGAATATTTGCAAATGTGTTAAATTTAATGTTTTAGTCCTTGGGGAAATTTTAAGAATTGCATGTGGACTTGGTTTCTTATGTTTAACAAAACAATCCAACACAAACCTATAGAAAATGCAATACATACATTCTGTGTCACTTGACATCTGTTTAATATGTGTTTGGAGCGATGATTCTGTAATATATCTTAAGATAAAAATGTCCATCTTTTAGAATTGAGAAAAGCAAATGGCAATATCACATGAACAAATACTGAAGATAGCCAAGGAGAACTGAATTTAAAACATTCAATATTTGTCTTATATCAGAGAGAATGCAGAAGAGATATATAAGAATGAGATCAGGGATGAGGAGCTTCATTTATGCAGAAGGACTGGAGAATTTGGGATTTTTCTCTTTAGAACAGAAAGGGTAAAGCATGATTAATAGAGTTATTAAAATTGATGAAGGTTATTTTGGGTGGACTAATGTTTAAATGCCAATAATCTTTAACTGAACAGTGATTTAAGATAATTGGAAAAAGAATCAGGAGGGGTGGAGAAGTTATTTTGTGTAACTAATTAAAATTCGAAATATCTGAAAGGGTGGCAGAAGCAAATTCAAGTGTAACTTTATAACATAAAAGTAAAATTAGTCATACATATCGATAAGAATGCAGAATATGCTTGAAAAGGAACAACATAAGGCCTTGGGAAAAAGTAGGGCAAAGGAATGTTTGGGCAGTTCTTTCAAGGGGCTGAGGAAAGCATCCTCTTGTGCTATATGGTTCAACAATTTCAATAAATTAGTAGATTTCAGTAAGTAGGCTTTGTTAAATATGGAAAACCCATCATCCTAAGAGTTGGGTGTTTGATAGGACTACAAATTTGTATCACTAGACTTTTTGTCTCAGTTGTGGACGCTTTGAGTTTTATCATCATTGTGTCATATTTGAGACTTCTTCAGTTAACTATGTATTACTAGAAGTAAAACATGGATTTAGACGTGGATTATCAGATTCAGGCAGTTCACTTCCTCCAGCTGCTGGCAAAGACCTGTTGCTGTCACTGAAACATTTCTTATAACAGATATTACTCTAAAGTGTAAATTCAGCAGCAATATGAATTTTTCTGTATTGTTTAATTAGATGCCACCTTTGGCAGTACAATGCCCAAGTGATATTATTTTCCTGTAAAATCTTACAGTTATTTAGAGTCATAGAAATGTACAGCATGGAAACAGACCCTTTGGTCCAACTCATCCATGCTGACCAGATATCTAAATCCAATGTAGTCCCACCTGCCAGCACCTGGCCCATATTCCTCCAAACTCTTCCTATTCATATACCCACCCAGATGCCTTTTAAATGTTGCAATCGTACTAGTCTCCACCACCTCCTCTGGCAGCTAATTCCATACACATACACCCTCTATGTGAAAGTGTTGTTCCTTCGGTTTCTATTATATCTTTCCCCTCTCAACCTAAACCTATGCCCTCTAGTTCTGGATTTCCCACCCTAGGGAAGAGACTTTGTCTATTTATCCAATCTATGCCATCATGATTTTGTAAACCTCTATAAAGTCACCCCTCAGCCTCCGACACTCCAGGGAAAACAGTCCCAGCCTATTCAACCTATTCAAGATGGCACAGTGGCTCAGTGATTAGCACTGCTGCCTCACAGTTCGATCCCATCCTCAGGCAACTGTCTGTGTGGAGTTTGCACATTCTCCCCGTGTCTGCGTGGATGTGTTCCGGTTTCGTCCCACAATCCAAACACATGCAGGCCAGGTACATTGTCCATACTAAATTACCTACAGTGTTCAGGGATGTGTAGGCTAGGTGCATTGGTCAGGTTAAATACAGGATGATAGCGTAAGGGAATGGTTCTGTTTGAGTTATCCTTTGAAGGGTGGGTGTGGACTTGGGCTGAAGGGCCTATTTCCACACAGTAGGAATGTTTTTTCTAATTTCTCTCCCTATAGCTCAACCTCCAACCCTGGCAACACCCTTGTAAATCTTTTCTGAACCCTTTCAAGTTTCACAACATCTTTCTGATAGGAAGAGACCAGATTTGCACACAATATTCCAACAGTGGCCTAACCAATGTCCTGTACAGCCGCAACATGACCTCCCAACTCATGTGCTCAATACTCTGACCAATAAAGGAAAGCATACCAAATGCCTTCTTCACTATCCTATCTACTTGTGACTCCACTTTCAAGGAGCTATGAACCTGCACTCCAAGGTCTCTTTGTTCAGCAACACTCCCCAGGACCTTACCATTAAGTGTATAAGTCTTGCTAAGATCTGCTTTCCCAAAATGCAGCACCTCACATTTTATGTGAATTAAACTCCATCTGCCACTTTTTAGTCCATTGGCCCATCTGATCAAGATTCCTGATGAAGGGCCTTTGCCCGAAACATCAATTTTCCTACTGCTCGGATGCTTCCTGACCTGCTGTGCTTTTCCAGCACCACTCTAATCTTGACTGTCCATCTGATCAAGCTCCCACTGTAATCTGAGGCAACTTTCTTCACTGTCCACTACACCTACAATTTTGGTGTCATCCGCAAACTTATTAACTATATCTCTTATGCTCACATCTGAATCATTGATATAAATGATTTACTTAATCCTGTGATTTTCTAACTGCACAAACTGTGATTTTACTTGGAACAGATTATTTATGAATAGTCTTGCTTACATATTATTTGATGAATAACTAATTGGCTGTTTCATCTCTAATAATTGGCTTTACCAAAAATGGACGTGCAGGAGTTAATAGAAAGATTCTGTAACTTTTAGAAGGAAATAAATGTGGCTGCTGCAAACTTCAGATCAGTTTCCGATCTGTTGCTTGTGGCATTAAGAACAAGTGCTGGTTGAAGTGAATGTCCAGTTTGCTTGTTACACAAATCTGTGTAAGAGCTGGCAGGAAAACTCAAAAAGGAATTTTTGTTGGACAGCTCTCTAGCACATAAAGTATTGCTAATCTTTAAAATTTCAATTTCTTCCCTAGTATTCTGTCTGATATTTCCACCCACCACTTTCCACCCCCACATACTCTATTAAAACAAGCCTCAGGCCAATGTATGTTTCCAACTAGTCACAGATCTCTTGGTTTTTGCCCATCTGGCATTTCTAAACACATGAGCCCACACATTGATTCTGAATCCAATTATGCAAAACATTTAGTTGACTTCCAATTCCTCAGAGTCGGGTTCCTGCAAGGCTTTTCCTGATCTCTTTTTTTAACTTTGGCAGGAAACTCTATGCCCATGTTATGTTAGATCAGCACAGTGGCTCAGTGATTGGCACTGCTACCTCACAGCACCAGGCACCCAGCTTTGATTCCAGCCTTGAGCTATTGTTGTAATGGAGTTTGCACATTCTCCCTCTGTCTGTGTGGGTTTGCTCTGGTTTCCTCCCACAGTCCAAAGATGTGCAGATTAGGTGTGTTGGTCATGTGAAATTGCCCCTAATGTCCAGGGATATGCAGGTTATGTGGATTAGCCATGGGAAAATGCAGGGATTCAGGGAAGGGAAAGGGTCAGGGTGGGATGCTCTTGGGAGGGTTGCTGTGGACCGAATAGCCTATTTTGACAATGTAGTGGATTCTATGAGCAGGAAATCAGGAGAAGCTGTATGGTAATCCTACTCTGTGCTGTACACTGATGAACCAAAGTCATTGGAATAATCTCCACATTATTTTGTGTGTCCTTGGACAACAGTAACATATTCAACATCAAGTGACATTTCCAATGTTCAATATCAAGCAAATTTATTGCCTAAAAAGTGAGTAAATGGCTAAAAATATTGATAGGTATAGACAGAGTTAGCAAAGGTTTATGGAAGTGAAAGCATGTTTGGCAGGTCTACTAGATTTTTTTGAGCATGTAGCTAATAAGAGTTGAGTCATGAATATGGTTTATTTGGACTTTGAGAAGGCTTTCGATAAGGTCCCAAATAAGAGATGTAAAATTCAGGTGCATAGGATTGGAGGTAGTGTACTAAAATGGATCGAGAACTGGTTGGCAAACAGGAAACAAGTATTAGGAACAAACAGGTCATTTTCTGAGTGGCAGTTAGTGTCTCATGGGATTCTACAGGAATCAGCGATTGGACACCAGCTATTGACAATGTATATCAATGGAATAAAATTGAATATCTTCACGTTTGTGGATGACATAAAGCTGGGTGAGAGGATAATCAGTGGAGGTGATGCAGAGATGCTTCAGTGTGGTTGGACATGGAATCATAGAATCCTACATTAATGAAGAGGTTTTACAGCCCATTAAGTCAGTACTGACTGAACTACTCTGAATCTGCATTCGTCTCACTTTCTAGGATTTGGCTCACAGCTTTGAATGTTAGGAAATTTTGGTTAGGGGAGTTGGTGGAGCATAGAGATATGTTGATAGCTGAGCCAGAGCCCAGAGAGAGAGAGAGAGAGAGAGAGAGAGAGAGAGATGGCTGAAAGGGATAGGTAAGCACACCATCATGTTCCCACTCCAACATTTCTATCACAGGTCTACTGCAGTGTCTCGTGTGCCTCAGCGGAATTTCAAAGGACTACAACTCACTTCCCATTTGGGGACGCTATAGTCTCACTGACTCATCATTGAGTTCAAGAACCTTCAAGCCTGATTCCATTCTTTCATATTTTTTATCCACCCCGCACCGGGTCCTGTTATGACATGGGTTGCTTTTCGTATACCAACGCATTCTCATGTACTCATATGTCCATTATCACATTATTTGGGTTGCATTCAGCACAGTTAGCCGATTTTCTCGCTATTAGCTCTTATTATCACTTGCTCAGCTTTCCTTCTGGCCTAGCCTGCTATCCATAATCTTCTTATTTATCTACCCATTTCATATCTTTCACTTTGAATTCCGTGCCCACCTATCTGCTCACCTCCCCATCATCCTCCTCGTCCCCACCACTTTGGCTTTAGCATATATACCACTTTTTCCTAGCCGCTAACAACATTCCTGGACTCAAAATATTAACTGTGCTTTCTGCTATAGATGCTGCTAGACCTGCTGAGTTTCTCCAGCAATTTTTGTTTTTGCTGCAATATAATCTTCCTGGTTTTATAATCGATAAAGGCAAATGTCCCGTATGCCTTCTTAACCCTCCTATTAATGTGACCTCCAGGTATCTGTGTACAAGCATCTCAAGATCTTTGTTCCGCTGAGCTTTCTAGTGTCCTACCATTCATTGAGTACTCCCTCGTCTTGTTACTTGTTCCAAAGTGCATCACCTCATCTCTCTCAGGATTAAATTCTATCTGCCACTGATCTGCCCACCTGACAATCTGTCCTTATCTTCCTGTAATCTAAGACATTCTTCCTCATTTTCAACATCCAGCCAATCTTCATGCAATTTGCAGATTTACTTATCATACCTCCCACATTCTAATCTACATCATTTGTGCAAAACATGAACAATAAGAGACGCAGCACTGATCCCTGTGGTGCACCACCAGACACTGGCCTCCAGTCACATAAACAACTTTCTACTACCACTGTCTGTCTCCTAGCACAAGGCCAATTTTGGATCCAGCTTGGCAAGTTACCCTGGATGCCATGTGTTTTTACATTATTTATTAGCATATTGTCCTTGCGGGACATTAACAAAAGCTTTGCCAAAATCCAAATAACTACTTCAACCGCACAACCATCATATGGAAACATGGTCACCTCCTTGGAAAATTCAATCTCATTTGTTAGGTTTGACCTCCATCTGATAAAGCCTTCGATACTGAGTTGGAAGATCAGCCATGATCGCATTGAATGGTAGAGCTAGCTCAAAGGGCTGAATGGCTTACTGGTCTAATTTTTTGTGTTTCTGTGTTTAAACAGCAGTGATACACTACAATACTAAATATAGAATTCATTTGAAATTAATCAGCTCTTTGAACGTTGACAATAAATGTATGTGCAAACACTGTAGACATTATACAATTAAGATTTCCATACAAGTTATTTTTATACTTTTCAACTGTTGGAGTTTTTTTTCAGTCTCTCAGAAAATTCCAAGCTGATTCAATGTTTTATGCAGTTGGACCTCATTAAATGTTGCATAGAAAGTTCTTACAACTTGTTGGATTTAAATTAGTCTCAGTTCAATTGAAAATGTTAATAACTGTTTCCAATGCATTTGACAATCACATAACATTTTTCAGATTGAAATGTGAGTCTTGGTTCTTTCCTCAAAAATATTTGATTAAAGATGGCGAAAGGACACCATACTGTTTTGATTGAATTTTGCTGCCTGTTTCTGACCATTCTGTCTGTGCTAGGCTTTGCAACTGAAGAAAGCGATGACCATCAATTCAAAGCTGGACAGAAAAAGACACTCTCACATTTATTAAGCCATTGCACAGAGGCAAGCTGTGTGAGTCTCTCGCTCAGTACTGATAAATTGTTTTAAAACAATTCTTCCAGACCATTGATTGTCCCTGCAGATGTTTACTCAGGGTTGTTCATTTTTGCTGTGGGTCTTCACATGACTGGACCTACATCCTTTGGACAATTGGGGCAGGACCTTGTATGAGGTAGTGAGATCTGGAATGCAGGATTTGGTTCCTTTCCTTTCCTTCTCCACCTCATCACAAGGATATTTGGATTTAAACCAGGATACAGCATGGTGGGCAAGTTATCACAATTTTGAGTGACTGATAATAAGTGCCCCCACGTAATTAATTCCTCATTCCCGGTGAGGGGCTCTGGCCCGAAACGTCGATTTTCCTGATCCTCGGATGCTGCCTGACCTGCTGTGCTTTTCCAGCAACACACTCTCGACTCTAATCTCAAGCATCTGCAGATCTCACTTTCTCCCATGTAATTAATACTTAACTTATAAATTAGATTATCAGTTAACTAATATTCACAGGTTAATATTAATTAACCTCAGCTGAACACACATTTAACAGTTAGAAGGAACCTAACTCTGCACAACCTACTTTCATATGTTTTGCTGATTGACTTTCTATTGGCTCTCGGTGTGATTCTGCAAGTGTTTGTGGGCTAATAGAATACTCCAAGAAATGCTTTGGTATATGCTGAAGGATTTTGTTCTTACTTTAAGGATTATGCACAGATCACTTACTCCTCGATTTGAGTGCGATCGTATGCAATCCATTTGGAATATGGCATGACAGGAAGAATGAGCAAGAGCACAGTCTGAGAATTCTTCAGTTTAATTAGCTTTTCAGGCTGTTTGATGACTTCACTTTTTCTGGATACCAAAAATATATTAAAACTGGCACTTGAAAGAAGTTGGTGCTGTAAAGGGGAATTCAACTCCACAGAGCTGAATAGATCATTGTGGCATCTTTCTTCAAGGTCAGCAGACATTGACAATCTTGTTGACTACAAAAGGATCTACTAATAATATATATTTCTGAGAATGAATGTTTTCCTGTCTTGTTTTAAGGAAAACCTTCAACCTGAGTAGCTTTCTATTCCTCAGGTATTATATTCTTCAGTCACATTTATATTGACTATGCTGACTCGCATTGCAAATTAATGTATCTTTTCATCTTTGGCTAAACTGGAGAGCATGGAGACCAAATGAAGAACACTTTCTGCCAGACTAAGTAGATGCTCATTTACGTTGTTGGATAAAAGTGCACAAGGACAAAATGAATCACTCTGAAACTATTCAATTTACTTATTCTGCTGTTCTATTTTTTCAGAAGCACTTCCACATTTATTTTAGTTAGAAATCACACAACACCAGGTTATAGGCCACCAGGTTTATTTGGAAGCTTTCGCTACCTGACGAAGGAGCAGCGTTCTGAAAGCCAGTACTTACAAATAAACCTGTTGGACTATAACCAGTGTTGTGTGATTTTTAACTTTGTCCACACCAGTCCAACACCAGCACCTCCACATCACATTTACTTTAAACAGCTTCAGAGTTTCTGCACTGTTAACTTATAACTGAGCTTCAAAGTCAGGGTGTTTGGTTTAGTTTGTACAAATTTGGCCTAAAGTTGTGATGCAGCCACATATTTATCTCCTGCTTGGAAAAGCAAGTCAACAATTTACCAATATTAAAATAATCCTGTTTCACATGACATTAACTCATCATTTTGGGAGTCAATATTGAACGTTACTAATGAGGAAACGGTACATTCTTCCCAGCCCATCCCACTAGGACGGTAGTTTCCATTTTAGGATTGCACCGGCTAAATTTTCTCATTAAAATGAGCCAGAGATTTTTCAATTTTCATTCCAAACTCACACCATAAAATGACACTTTCTAGTTAGATAAAAGAACATTGATATCTTCCCTGTGATCTTTTTAGTCAATTTGTTTCATTTCTGTGACATACAGACAGATTTATTTATTTATGTGCTTATACTATAAAGAACATATCTAATCTAAGTCAAATATCTAATTTGCGTTAAGCTGTCAATTGTTTCTGGCTGGTCCTATTGACATAATGTTATGAGAGGTTAAGTTTAGTTTCAGTACATTCCCTCTTTTATCCAATCATTCCACGTTCTATATGACTTGCTGACCTTTTTGTTAAATGTAAAATGCTGAAGAAGAAAAAGTCCAGAACATCTACAGAACGTCAATGATTTGGCCTTCCATTGAGAATTATGCAACTCATTTATTTTTCTAAGGGTAAATTCTCTGTTTCCCAAGGTATGTTTTGCTGTCTTCATTTTGACTAATCAAATAAAAATGGCTGCTTTCCAGAGGGTGCAGAGAAAGTTGGTGAGAGGTCCCAGGTCTGAAAAAGTAACTTTGTTTTTGTCTCTCCACAGATGCTGATTATTTCCAGAATTTTCTTTTTTTTTGTTTGAGAAAGAACAATTGTTTCATATCTATCTGAGAAGGGACATTTTATGGCCTGGGCTTGTGATGGATGTTGAAAATATTCAGCTAATTTTACAAAAACATTTGACCCTGCAGCTAAAAAAAGTCTTTATAGCCACCTGCCACAGTGCTTTCCAACTCAAGCACCAGCCCATAGATTTAACAGTCGAGAATTTTGTTGAGATTGAGCTTTGTTATCAGTATGCATGTGAAATGTAATGCTTTTGGACGATGCCAGTCAGAGTTGGCAGGTAGCTAAGAAAGAGGAAGAGCCCAATATAGATCCTTGATGGACACAGGGGCAACACGGTGGCTGAGTGGTTAGCACTGCTGTCTCACAGCACCAGGGACCCAGGTTCAATTCCTGCCTCGGGCAACTGTGTGGAGTTTGCACATTCTCCCCATGTCTGTGTGTTTCCTCCGGGTACTCCGGTTTCCTCCCACAGTCCAAAGATGTGCAGGTCAGGTGAATTGGCTATGCTCAATTGCCCGTAGTGTTAGGTGCATTAGCCAGGGGTGAATATAGGGGGATGGGTCTGGGTGGGTTGCTCTTCGGAGGGTCAGTGTGGTCTTGTTGGGCCGAAGGGTCAGTTTCCACACTGTAGGGAATCTAAACTAATCTAATCAGAGGAATTGTGTGAGAACAAGTTAAAAGGTTAATGCAAATGATGCATTGACTATAAAGAGATAGATAAGAGTGGAACCATGTCTGAGCAGTCCTACTCAGATGATAATGAAGATTAATTTTCTTTATGTATATATTTATTGAAACATATTTTCACTCTTTTACAAAAAAGACAAACCAAAAATGTTATAAAAGTATGAAAGTACAGGAAAGTAGAATAAATATTGTACTATTATATTATATTACAATAATGTTGACAATAAACTGCCTACTATTCTTCAAGATACAGTCGTCTCATATTTACTTAACTTAAACCAAATTAGCATAAGCTCAAATTAAATAAAATAACATTAAATTAAGTTACAATCCACTAAAATTAAATTACACTACATTGTGCTATATTCCATTACTCCACTTGCCACACCTCCATCAAGGCTCCTGTCCACCCGTATTGACTAGGCCTCCCCTCCCCCCCCCCCTCCTCCCACCACCACCCGGGGTCCCCAGACCACCATATACGGCCCTTGTGGCTATATAAAGGCCCTAATCAGTACCGCTGATGGATCCATATCTCTTTAGTTTAGAAAGGGCCTCCATGTCTTATAAAATTGCTCTGTTCTGTGGTGCACCATACTTGTCAAGTAATTTTGACCGACGTGGATACTGTTGGGGGGGACAGCCTAGCATGGGTAAGCTGCAGTGACCGGGTCTCTGGCACGAGGTCCGGATCTGAGGCTCAGAAGGGAAAGGGGGCGAGGAGGAGAGCGCTAGTTATAGGAGACTCTATAGTTAGAGGGACAGACAGGCGGTTCTGTGGACATGGGCAAGACCCTCGGTTGGTTTGTTGCCTCCCGGGTGCCAGGGTCCGAGACGTGTCGGACCGTGTCTTCAGAATCCTTAAGGGGGAGGGTGTGCAGCCAGAAGTCGTGGTGCACATTGGCACCAACGACATAGGTAGGAAGAGGGGTGGGGAGGTCATTCAGAAGCTCAGGGAGTTAGGCTGGAAGCTAAAAGCTAGGACGGACAGGGTCGTTATCTCTGGGTTGTTGCAGGTGCCACGTGACAGTGAGGCAAGAAATAGGGAGAGAAATAGGCTGCAAGGATGGTGTAGGAGGGAGGGCTTCAGGTATTTGGACAATTGGACTGCATTCTGGGGAAGGTGGGACCTGTACAAGCAGGACGGGTTGCACCTGAACCAGAAGGGCACCAATATCCTGGGAGGTAGGTTTGCTAGCACTCTTCGGGGGGGCTTTAAACTAATTTGGCAGGGGGATGGGATTAGGACCTGTAGTCCAGCAAGTAGGTTAGCTGTTTTTCAGGATGTCCAAGAATGTAGGGAGGCTGTGGAGAAGGTAGCACTGACAGGGAATACTTGCGGACACAGAGATGGGTTCAAGTGTGTATACTTCAATGCAAGGAGTATCAGAAATAAGGTGGGTGAACTTACGGCGTGGATTGGTACTTGGGACTACGATGTTGTGGCAATCACAGAAACGTGGATAGAAGAGGGACAGGAATGGTTGTTGGAGGTTCCTGGTTACAGATGTTTCAGTAAGATTAGGGAAGGTGGTAAAAAAGGAGGGGGTGTGGCATTGCTAATTAGAAATGGTATAATGGCTGCAGAAAGGCAGTTCGAGGGGGATCTGCCTTTGGAGGTAGTATGGGCTGAAGTCAGAAATAGGAAAGGAGCAGTCACCTTGTTGGGTGTTTACTATAGGCCCCCCAATATCAGCACAGATGTGGAGAAAAGATTGGGAAACAGACTTTGGAAAGGTGCAGAAGCCACAGGGTAGTAGTCATGGGCAATTTCAACTTCCCCAATATTGATTGGAAGTTCTTTAGATCAAGTAGATTGGACGGGGCAGTGTTTGTGCAGTGTGTCCAGGAAGCTTTTCTAACTCAGTATGTAGATTGTCTGACCAGAGGGGAGGGCATATTGGATTTGGTACTTGGTAACGAACCGGGACAAGTGATGGGCTTGTTAGTGGGTGAGCATTTTGGTGATGGTGACCACAATTCTGTGACTTTCACCTTGGTTATGGAGAGAGATAGGTGCATGCAACAGGGTAGGTTTTACAATTGGGGGAAGGGTAAATGCGATGCTGCAAGACAGGATCTGAGGAGCATAAGTTGGGAGCATAGGCTGTCAGGGAAGGATGTCGTGGAAATGTGGAACTTTTTCAAGGAACAGATACGACGTGTCCTTGATATGTATATACCTGTCAGGCAGGAAAGAGATGGTCGTGTGAGGGAACCTTGGTGGACGAGGGAGGTTGAATG
>NC_057711.1:126609578-126631900 GCF_004010195.1 Chiloscyllium plagiosum
TTGGATAGAAAAGTGGCTAACCGGTCGAAGTCAGAGAGTGGTGATAGATGGTAAATGTTCAGCTTGGAGCCCAGTTACAAGTGGAGTTCCACAGGGATCAGTTCTGGGTCCTCTGCTGTTTGTAATTTTTATTAATGACTTGGAAGAGGGAGTCGAAGGGTGGGTCAGTTAATTTGCAGACGATACGAAGATTGGTGGAGTTGTGGATAGTGAAGAGGGCTGTTGTCGGCTGCAAAGGGACTTAGATATGATGCAGAGCTGGGTTGAGGAGTGGCAGATGGAGTTTAACCCTGTCAAGTGTGAGGTTGTCCATTTTGGAAGGACAAATAAGAATGCGGAATACAGGGTTAACGGTGGGGTTCTTAGTAAAGTGGAGGAGCAGAGAGATCTTGGGGTCTATGTTCATAGATCTTTGAAAGTTGCCACTCAGGTGGATAGAGCTTGTAAGAAGGCCTATGGTGTATTAGCATTCATTAGCAGAGGGATTGAATTCAAGAGTCGTGAGGTGATGTTGCAGCTGTACAGGACCTTGATAAGGCCACATTTGGAATACTGTGTGCAGTTCTGGTCGCCTCACTTTAGGAAAACTGTGGAAGCTTTGGAGAGGGTGCAGAGGAGATTTACCAGGATGTTGCCTGGAATGGAGAATAGGTCATATGAGGATAGGTTGAGAGTGCTAGGCCTTTTCTCATTGGAACGGCGAAGGATGAGGGGTGACTTGATAGAGGCTTATAAAATGATCAGGGGAATAAATAGAGTAGACAGTCAGAGACTTTTTCCCCGGGTACAACAGAGTGTTATAAAGGGACATAAATTTAAGGTGAAGGGTGGAAGGTATAAGGGGGATGTCAGGGGTAGGTTCTTTACCTAGAGAGTGGTGGGGGCATGGAATGCACTGCCTGTGGGAGTGGCAGAGTCAGAATCATTGGTGACCTTTAAGCGGGAATTGGATAGGTACATGGATAGGTGCTTAAGCTAGGACAAATGTTCTGCACAACATCGTGGGCCGAAGGGCCTGTTCTGTGCTGTATTGTTCTATGTTCTATCACATGTCTGTGCCACCCTGCAAGACCTGAAGGCTTTTCTGATATCCAATTCATGAGAATGTTCTCCCTTGCACAGTGCATAAGAATGTTGAATAATCTCTTCCCATGCTCACCTAAACAGGGAAGATTCGGTAGTCCCAAAAGGAGGGACACTGGATCCTCCCTAATGTCCATTCCAGGATTCTGTCCAGCTCATTCACTATGGCTCTTCCAGTATCCATGGATCTTGTAACAGGACCAAAAGCAATGTGTAACGGTGCCAATACTGTTTTTATATTTGGGACATTTCGGTGAAGATTCTTTCTTAAACTTTGCTAATCTTTCTGGCACCTTATGGGCCCTGTGAAGGATATTCAATTGCATTGCTTGTGCCTTATTGCATTTTGACATTTTCTTTATATTCCCCCATTTATCCTCCCATGTTTCCAATGAGATTTCTTCCCCTAACTTCTAATTCCAAATCTCATGGAATCTCTCCATATCCACCAAGGCATTCCCTCTCTGTAGATGATATATGGTATGAACTAAGAGACCGCCTCCACATAGGAGCACTCTTTGTTCTGTATCTAACTTGTAGGGCTGGGTCAAAAGCATGGTCTTCTTCTGTATGTAATGCCTAACCTGAAAATATCAGAAAAGGTCCCTATTAGGGATTCCATATTTCTGACCTAATTGGCTGAAAGACATCAAGACCTCTCCTTCAAATAAATTTCCCAGACAGGAGATTCCTTCACCCTCCCATATTCTGAAGCCGGAGTCCATTGACTCTGTTCTAAATCCTGGAGCGCCCACTAACTGGGTGAACGACAAAGTCTTAAGCAAATTGCCCTCACCCTGCCACATTATCCTCCATGCTTTTACCATATTTATGATAATTGGACTCTCACAGTGCTCAACTACAGATCTCATCTTATCCATGAACAGTAAGTTTATGAGGGGAACATTCCGCCTGCGAGGCCACTACATCAAGCCATATCAACTTTGAGTCATTGCGCACCCATTCACCTACATATGACAACAGGATGCCTATTTGGGATCTCGTCAGATGTGGGAGGTCCACCCTCCCATATCCTGTGGAAGTTACAACTTGGTATAATTAATTAGGGGGCGCCTACAGCACCAAGTAAATGATCCAAGCCATCCCGCAACCCTCCACAGCACCTAGTTGGGTAATAACAATGGGAGCATCCTCATAGGATATAACAACTGGGGAAGAACATTCATTTTAGTCAGGCTATACGGCCTAGCAATGATATGGATAGTCCCTGTCATCACTGCAAGTCCTGCTTTATTGTCTCAAACAGCTGCACAAAGTTAGCTCTGTAGAGCTGCCGGAAGTAAGGGGGTACTACAAATTCCCAGATAGAGAAAACCTTTCTGTGACCATCTAAAAGGAAATCCCACTCTGTCCTTCAGCTTTGGTGCTTCCATCTATCCCCCAACAAGTATGACATCTGATTTTGTGAAATTAATCCTGTATCCTGAAAAGCTGCCAAATAATTGAATGTTTTTGTATTAGCTGGGGTGAGGACTTTTCGGGGTTAGCCAAAAACAGAAGGACATCGTCCACATAGAGAGTGATATTGTGTTCCCTAACTCCCACCTTTGATGCCATTATTGCAGGCTCCTTTTGGATAGCCTGCACCAGTGGTTTAAGTGCCAAGGCAAACAGTAGCGGCAACAGGGGAAACCACTGATAACCGCCACCTTGGGGTCTTTATATAACACTGCCACCCATCTGGCAAAGGCCCTTCCCAGACCAAAACAATCTAGAACAGCAAAGAAATACAACCATTTCACCCGATCAAAAGCCTTTTCTGCATCCCGGCTGACCACCAAACCTGGAATCATTCTCTGCTGACATATTTGCACTATATTCAATACCCACCTGATATTGTTGGAGGAGTTGCGACCGTTGGTAATATCTGTCTGGTCCTCTTTTATAATAACGGGCAGCACCTTCTCCAACCTTAGAGCCATTTGATAGAAATTTAAAATCCACATTCAACATTGAGGTGGGTCTGTATGATGTGCAATCCTCAGGGTCCTTCCCTTTCTGTTAAATAAGGGAGATATTGGCCTCCCTAAGAAAGGGCAGAAGGCAGTCCTGGCTATACAACTGACTATACATCTCCAGCAGTGGTTCAGCTAACATGTATGAACTCCTTGTAAAATTCACTCGGGGTCCTGTCTGTACCGGGTGCCTTACCACTTTGGAGCTGCCTTATCATCTCCTGCATCTCCTCTACTGCTAGAGGTGCATTTAAGAGGAAGGCCTGATCTGCATTTCTACCAGGGAGGTCCAAGTTTTCAAGAAAGGATTCCATTCTCGCTTCTCCATCCCCACAGCTCTCTGACTGGTGTAGTTCTGCATAGGACTGACAGAATTTGGCATTGATCTTCCTCAGTTCACAAGTGATATTGCCAGTTCTCTCCCTGATAGATACAACGGACTGTGGAGCACTTTTCTTCCTAGCCAGGTAAGCCAGGTATCTACCTGGCTTATACCCATAGTCAAACAGTCTTTGCTTTGCAAAGGAGACCCCTGTCTTTGTCACTTGTGTCAGCACTGAGTCCAAAGCAGCCCGGACAGCCATGGCCTGTTGCAATTTGACCACAGATAGCCTGGTATAATATACCAATTCAGCAGCCTTTAGCCGGGCCTCCAACATCCGCTGCTGCTCTCCTGTCTGCCTCCTTCTCGTTGTCGAGTATGAAATAATCAGATCCCTTAAGAATGCTTTGGTGGACTCCCAGACCATTGATGGATTACTGGCTGTACCCCGATTGATGTCCCAAAAAGCCCTGAACTCCTTTGTGTCATCCTTCAACAGAAACGGATCCATGCGCCAGTGTCGCGTGCCTACATCACTATATCTAAATATACTGACACATGGTCCGAAATAGTTATGCTCCCAATTCTGCAGGCTAACACCAAGTCCAAACAAACCAACAAAACAAAGGGCATATCAATTCTTGTGTGGCACTTGTGCGGGTTGGAGTAAAAGATAAATCCCTCCCATTCGAGTGGAGGTACCTCCAGACATCCACTAGCCCCAACTCCCCATACAAGTCCACTAATTGTCCAGACTGTTGAGGTGTACCCCACAGCCCTCTTGGCATCCTGTCTATCCCAGGGTTCATGAGACAATTAAAGTCTCCTCCTATAATCGTGCGGCACACCCTAAGAGCCATTAATTTAGCGACTGCATCAACTAAAGATTTGAGATGATGCGAGGGGGACAATAAATGTTCAGGATGCCGTACTCTTCTCTGTGTATCAGTGCCTTGAGAATGATGAACCATCCATACCCATCCTTTATTTGATCTATCACCTGAAACGGGAGATTCTTTCATACCAGTTTGGCCACTCCTCTGCTTTGGAGTTAAAGGAGGAGAAGAATACCCTATCATATCCCCCCTTGCTGTAACTTCATATGTTTCCGATCAGTCAGATGTGTCTCTTGCAACAGCGCAATGTCAACCCTTTCCTTCCTAAGATTTGAGAGCACCTTTTTCCTCTTAATTGTGGGAATGGCTCCCCTTTATATTCCAGGTGCAATACCTGAGCAGATCGCTAGCCATGACTGCACACTACAGCCCGCACTCCCCCGAGAAGAAGAAGCCCATCCAATGTGTGACGAGTGGAGAAAAAACACGCTTTATCAAATCTAAAGACTATTCCTACAAACACTACCAAAACTATTAAAACTAAGAAAAACTAACTTCTATTCCTAACTTGAACAAATAAACACAAATCTCCAGAGATTTCCCCCCTTGCCCATAGTGGGCATTCACCCCCAACCTCACAACCATTCTAGCATCTTCCAGTTAAGGCTGAGCCCCAATACCAAGCAATGGGGAAAAGACATATTATTTACACTCCTACAAGTTAACAATGGACGCCAACTCCTCCCCCTCCTCATCTCAACCCCACACATCTTTACATCAAAGGAGTAACCACCCCTCACCCAGCAAAACAGAGCAATAGAATAACTAATAACCACCAAACAGATATAATATAAAACATACAGGATTGTACACCAAAGCAATACCAAGTCCATTAGGCCCCAAATGGGCAAAGAACAAAGAGAGAGAAGATTAAAAAATAAATTATATTATGCCATTGTCCACATGCACCTTATCCTCCTTCCCCCTTGGCCAAAGTCTATCATTTCAGTGAGTTCAAAAATTCTTGTATTTTTTCCACCGTGTTGAAGTTGTAGACAGCTCCCCCATGATTGAAACGTAGCACTGCCGGGTACCTCAGAGAATATTGAATGTTTAAACCTCTTAATTTTTCCTTTACATCATCAAAGATCTTCCTTTTCTAAATTATGGCCCCAGAAAAGTCATGAGTAAACATTATCTTCGAACCTTTATAAGCCAAAGCTGTTGAATTTTCTCCCAGTCTTCTCGCTGTTTCCATTATTAATTGCTTTTCCTTGTAATGCTGGAGTCTCACTAGGGCTGGGCGGGGGCACTGAGCCAGCCCAGACCCGCGGGTCGCGATCTGGTGGGCCTGCTCCACACTCACCCAGCCCGACTCAATCTCCAGCCCCAGCAACTCCAGAAGCCACCCCTCGAGAAAATTGGCAAGGTTTTCACCTTCTTCACTATCCAGTGAGCTCAAGATCCATGGATTTTTTTTCTCTGACCTCGATTTTCGAGATCATCTACTTGTTCCTGCAGTGCTGAACCTGGCCTTCCAAAATTCGGATCTGCCCCTTGGAGCTGTCTGTCATGGCCTCTGAGTCCACAGTCCTCTGTTCCACTGCTTTTATGTGCTGATCCTAGGCCCGGATCTCCCGCCCATGGTTTGTCAGCATGGCAGTAATTGGCTCCAGCACTCCCTCGATGTTTTCACGGAGTTTTGCAAACTCCATTAGTCAATGCTGTTGCTCCACTGAACTCAAGGGTGCCAACTCAGGAGTCAATGTAACGGCTGTTACATCGTGGGCGGCACGGTGGCACAGTGGTTAGCACTGCTGCCTCACAGCCTCCCTCGATGTTTTCACGGAGTTTTGCAAACTCCATTAGTCAATGCTGTTGCTCCACTGAACTCAAGGGTGCCACCTCAGGAGTCAATGTAACGGCTGTGGGTGTGCCCTGCCTGCTGCGCTTCCTTTGCTCCCTTCCCTTCATTTCAGCTCCAGATCTGTCAAATCTTAATTTAAAAGGGCTCATTCCATCGACTTTACATTACAAAGTTGCCTCGGGGCGGCAAATGGAGGAGGGGGGAGCTGTTGGAGTCTATCTTGCCTGGGGAATGGCACAGACCCTAACACAGCAGACAGTTCAGACTGCCACCATCTTGAATCTCCCACAATGAAGATCAGTTAAAGGTGTACAGCAAGTCAAAGATTGTAGATAGGTTAAAAAGGATGATGAGGGACTGTTTCATTCATTCTGTGATGATGCACTTTAAGAGGTTATTTTGTCCTTTTTTAAGAGAAGTTGTAAGTTGAAGTTCTGAACTGTCTCTAAGAAAGTAAACAATTTATGAAGCCTTGGGTTTTTCTTTAAAAGTTGAAACAATGAAAGCACCCTGGGTCTGGGCTGGGCTCTCACAGACCAGGCTTCCTAGTTTTCTTTTAGTTTGAACTTTAAGCAGAAGCATTTGGGGTCTCAAATGAGTTGGAAGCTTCAGTGAATGTCTCCTAACCGCTGTTCTTTCTAAATCTCCTCGATGTTTTTTTTCTGCCTGGATTGGAGAACGGCATTGAAAATCTGGGTCTGAATTTGCCTTTTTGCCAAGAGGTGTGTTTTGGGGACGTTGCTCTATTGGAACAGTTAATTAGTAATAGACACTGTGTCTATTATTTAGTTAAGCTTTACAACAGTTTAAGTTATTCCAAATGCCTCTCCTTTTGTTTGTATATTAACTAAAATTGTATTTTGCTTAACATCTGACCAGTCACATCACATTTGGAATACATATATACCTTTAAAAGAAGAAAAAATTAGGGGTAGGTTATCTTCTTAAAATATTTTGAGGGGGTCTGGTCTGGTCCATAATAATTCATCGAAGGCAGAGTTGCTGATGTGCAAGGAGATGACAAGGAAGACCCTAACATGGATCTGGGATGAAATAACTGAAAATGGGTGAGAGTAGAAGTGCAGGGGATGGGACAAACATAGCTGTGCAAAGTCTCTTTTCATGCCTTGCAGCACTGTGAGGACACCTTTGCCACTGAGTCAGAAAGTTGTGCATTCAAGTTTTAGTCCAGAGACTTGCTCACTTCATCTCGATAGATATTCCCCGCCATGTTCAGGGGAGCATGCATTATTAGAATTAAACCACCGTTTGATGAAACAGAAATGAAAATCTCACTTGACCGCTCAAGTGAATAAAAAATATCTCCTGGCAAGAGGAAAACAAAGATCTGTGAATGCTGGAAATCATCAACAAAAACAGAAACTGCTGGGAAACTCAGTAAATCTGGCAGCATCTGTAGAAAGAAAGCAAAGTTAACACATTGAGACTAGTGACGATCCCTTGGCATTTGATAAAGATTAGGAGAGAAATTATCCCTCAGCCAATATTAATTACAAAACAGTTTCTTTACTGTTTGTGGAGCTGCACTGTTTACAAATTGCTTGTCTATTCATCATTGCAATTGTGATCACACTTCATTGGTGAAGCATTTTGAAATTGCCTTAACTCGTAAGCGGTGCTATGGAAATGAAATATTCTTTTTCTTTCATGATTAGGAGGTGCTGGTGTTGGACTGGGGTTGTCAAAGTTAAAAACCATACAACACCAGGTTGTGGTCTAACAGGTTTATTTGGAAGTGCTAGCTTTCAGAGCTTTGCTCCTTCGTCAGGTGGTTGATGAAGATGAAGATGAAGAACCAACTGATGCAACAACCCTCTGAAAGCCAGTGCTTCCAAATAAACCTGTTGGACTATAACCTGGTGTTGTGTGATTTTTATTTTTTTCTTTCAGAAGCCATTGGACAGAATTTTCCCAGTCATGCAAAGGTGGCTTTGGTGATATGGGGGAAGCCATTAAAACTGTACTTTCAGATATCAGACTGACTTCATTTCCACAGAGCTGGATGGACAGTGCTATTAGCAACTTATCTATCAGTGGCTGGATGTATCAAGCTCTTTGAGAAGCCAGTCAATGGCAATTATTAAAGCAGAACAGCAATTCTTCCAGTGTATCACTGGCCCCTTTTTCTGTCTGCCTGCTGCCAAATGGGAAGGAGTGGCTGCACATCAGGAGGTTGAGGCTGGGTTACAGCTGAAAGAGACTGAAATGTTTCTGTAAGAAAATGGCAAAGCTTGCTGTCCTTCTTTGTCAAAACCTTGCAAATTGTTGTGGAATTTCTCCAATCTCCTGATATTTCTACTAGCTTCAGTGCTTCCCTGCCACTCCTGCTAACTTGGACCTAAGCAGCTCTCCTACTCGTCATTCAATGAAGGTGGCCAGCCTCCTTCATAAGGGGCCACACTATCTGTGGTTTCCACCTTTGCAGCCTGTCCACTATCTTAAATGGACAGCAAATGCAGAGGTTACCCTTTGGTCACGTCCTGTAAAAATCCAAGCAAGTGTGGTGTTGTTTAATAATTTGGAAATGACCCTGACTTTGAGCTCCCGAGGCTCATGGCAAATTTCAGTCCAATGTCATCTCACGTAAGATTTATCCATAACACATATGTCTATAGCCTCTGATTCATTTCCAACTTGTGATTATTTCAGCTCCTGTTTTGAATGAGTTAACATGCAATATGAACTACTGTTGCTAGGTGTCTGATTCACATGTAAGAGGCTGCGTGGGAATATGAAAGTTTCCTCTAATCTGTAGTCTTGCTTGAGGCTTGTTAATTTTAAACCTGTGTTTGTCCTTCTGTTCTCACAGCCGATCACATTATACCCTTACATCTACATCATTGAACCCTCCACATTTAAAGACATCTTAGCCTTTTTCTTCCTTTGATGAAAAAACACATTGTTGACCCAAAATTGTTCTAATTAATTGGAAATCTTAAAAATAATGGATTAGAAGCATTTGGGAAGTTTCAGTGTATGTGCTATGAATCTAAGATTAAGGGAAAGCCAGATAGAGTGCACCAGATGGGGTGCTGGGGTTTCATTTGTTCCATGAGAGCTAATGTTCACATTAAGCATGATTAAAGGTGCAGTCATGAACAAGGTTGATTGCTAACTTGTGCTTTTCATTGCCGAATTTCTCCCATGGTAAGCAGGTTGATGTTCTAACTTAAAATTCAAATAAAAAAAAAAATAATTTTTAAGCAATAACTATGAAAATACTTGCATTTGTATAGTACCTTCCACATTCTCAAGACATTGCAGTTTTCAAGCAATTAGGTATTTCCGTTCTCAATCACTGTTGCAAAACAGGAACTGTTGCACAGCAACAACAAACTCACAAAAAAAGGCAATAATAAGACAATTCATTTTAGTGGCATTGCTTTCCGGACAAATATTTATCAGGACCTCTTGTTCTTCTTAAATATCATATTTTCTTTTCATGTTTGCTCTGAAGGATGGACTGTTCTTAGTTTAATATCTCATCTAAAAGATGGTACTTCTGGCAGTTGCACATGGCATTTTTTTTATCCTTTCTTCTGTTCATTTTGTGGGATGTGGGCATCGCTGGCTGGGCCAACATTTATTGCCTGTCCCTAGTTGCTCTTGAGAAGGTAGTGTGAGCTGTTGCAGTCCATGTGCAGGAGATATTCCCAAAATGTGTGCAGGGAGAGAGTTCAAAGATTTTGACCTAATGACAGTGATGGAATGGCAATATATTTCTAAGTCAAGATGGTTAATGGCTTGGAGAGGAATTTGCAAATAGTGGTGTACATATATAGCTGCTGCTCTTGTCCTTCTGACATAAGTAGCCTTTGGTTTGGAAGATGTTGCCTAAGGATCTTTGGTGAATTTCTACAGTGCATCTTGAAGATAGTCACTCATTATTACTGCTGAGAGTTAGTGGTGGAGGAAGTGGATGCTTGTGGATGTAGTGCCAAAAATGCAGGCTGCTTTGTCCTTGGATGGCGTCAAGCTTCTTGAGTATTGTTGGGGCTGCACAGTGGAGAAATATTCCATCACACTCCTGACTTGTGCTTTGGAGATGGTGGACAGGCTTTGGGCAGTCAGGAGGTGAGTAATTCACTGCTGTGTTCCTAGCCTCTGACCTGCTCTTGTAGCAACTGTATTTATAATGTGGTTCCAGTTGAGTTTCTGGTCATTGGTAATTTCTAGCATGATGATCATGTAGGAATTCAATTATGGTAATGCAATTAACTGTCATGTGGCAGTGGTTAGATTGTCTCTTATAAGAGATGGTCATTTGCAGGGCATGATGTTCATGACCACTTGTCAGCCAAAGTCTGGATATTGTCCAGATGTTGGTGCATTTGGATCTGGACTGCTTCAGTATCTGAGGAGTTGCGAATATTGTGCAATCATCAGTGAATATCCCTCTGACCTTATAGTGGAAGGAAGGTCATTGATGAAGCAGCTGAAGATAGTTGGGTCTAGGACACTACCCTGAGGAACTCCTGCAGATGTCCTGGAACTGAGATGATTGAGCTCCTACCACCACCCTCTCATGTGCCAGGTATGACTTCAACCAGCGGAGAGCTTTCTCCCTGCTTCCCATAGATTCCAAGTTTACTTGGGCTGTCGATGCCACATTCGATTGAATGCAGCCTTGATATCAAAGCTTACCTCACCTCTGGAATATAACTCTTTTGTCCATATTTGAACCAAGGTGGTAATGAGGTCAGGAGTTGAGTGGCCCTGGCAGAACCCAAACTGGGCATTGCAGGTTATTGCTGAGCAGGTGCTGCTTGATAGCACTGTTGATAATACCTTCTATCATTTTACTGATGATTGAGAGCACCCTGATAGGTTAGTGATTGGCCATGATGGATTTGCGTTGTTGTGTACAGGACATACCTGGGCAATTTTCCACATTTGTTAGGTAGATGCCAGTGTTTTAGCCATTCAGGATCAGCTTTGCTTGGGAGTGTGGCAGTTTCTGGAGCATTAGTTTTCAGTACCCTTGCCAGAATAGTTTTAGGCCCCATAACCTTTGTAGTATAAAGTGCCTCCAGCCATTTCTTGATATCACATGGAGTAAATTGAATTGGCTGAAGTTTGGCATCTGTGATACTGGGGACCATTGGAGGAGGCGTGAGATATGCGTGTCATTGGTAAAGCCAACATATATTGACAATCTATCATTGTCCTTGAGAAACTGGCGGTGATCCACCTTCTGAAATTGCTGCAGTTTGCTTGTGAAAGCAGTTCCACTGTGCTATTAGCTGGGATGTTCCAGGACTTGATCCAGGACAACAAAGGAACGGTAATTTTATTTCCAAGTTAAGATGGTAGATAGATTAGATTACTTACTTACTTACAGTGTGGAAACAGGCCTTTCGGCCCAACAAGTCCACACCGACCCTCCGAAGAGCAACCCACTCAGACCCATTCCCCTACACCTACCACTACAGGCAATTTAGCATGGTCAATTCACCTAACCTGCACATCTTTAGACTGTGGGAAGAAACCGGAGCACCCAGAGGAAACCCACACAGACACAGGGAGAATGTGCAAACTCCACACAGACAGTTGCCCAAGGCTGGATTGGAACCCAGGTCACTGGCACTGTGAGGCAGCAGTGCTAACCACTGTGCCACCGTGCCGCCTGTATGTGACGTGAAGACAAAGGTGCAAATGCTGGTGCTAACATGTACCTGCTTCTCCTGTCCTTCTCAACAGTATTGGTCTCTGGTTTGGAAGGTATTGTTGAAGAAACCCTAGTGAATAGCTGCATTGCCCATTGTATATATTGCTTGCTGCTGCCACAATGTGTCAATGGTGGACGGAGTGAGTATTTACAGTGGATGACGATGAGTCAATCAAGCAGGCTAATTTGTCCTGGATACTTATCTATGTCCTTTGCAACCTTCATATGCCCTCTTCACAACTTACTTTCCACCAGCCTATGCCACCAGTTGAAAAGAGTGGTGCTGGAAAAGCACAGCAAGTCAGGCAGCATCCAGGGTGCAGGAAAATCAACATTTTAAGCAAAAGCCCTTCATCAGAAATCCTGTACTTTTCCAGCACCACTCTAATCTAGACTCTGGTTTCCAACATCTGCAGTCTTCACTTTTGCCCATCAGTTGAAAAGGATGCTTTTATTTCTTTTTGGACTGTGGACTAAAGTTGGGAGAATGTTCTGTTTTAAACTAAGAAAACTGTACAAGATGTTTGCAAGTTAGTGGAGCACATTGCAAGTTGGATTTAAAAGATTGCCACATTGGAGCAAGGAGGGAAAATAAAATCCACTTTTAGAGGCACCGTCTGTGTAAGTTCAGGACAGTTTTGCCCAGGCACAGTCTATTGATTGACTTTTCAATCAGCACCAGTTATTATGAGCTCAGGATAACTCAGCATAACAATAACCTTTAGACTAATTGCTGGCTACGATCTTGTGTGTGACTAAAATGGCAGAAACATCCAGCTTGCAAAGTGAGACCATCTGTCTCTCTATCTCCCCCACCTTGCCTTTGTGAGCTGCTCCCTCTGCAAATCCCCTGTTGAAATGAAAAGTGGAGAAACCACCTTCAGAGGTATGGAAAGGGTAATTACTCAAACAGCGACTGAGGGACTTAAAATCAGTGCATTAGTCATCAGCAAAGTCAGTGGGAATTAAAAGGACCCAAAAGAAAATAACCCAGAACAAATGGGATCCAGGCTATTGCCAGAACTTTGTTTCTCTGACTTATTTATTTATTATATATATATAAAAAAAGACATGACCCTCTCTCACTAATATCCTTACATATGGATGAGAAAGGACACCACTTCGATTGAGACAATACATCCATCTTAGGACAAACCAAACAAAGACACGCATGAGAATTCCTAGAAGCATGGCATTCCAACCGGAACTCCATCAACAAACACATCGTGTTAGACTCCATCTACCACCCTCTGAGAAAAGGAACAGAAAGTGACTTCACCACAGGAAATAACATCACCACAGGAAATGACATCATCAACCCAAAGAAACCCAAGCATATAAATAGAAAGCAGGACTTTTCAGCATTGCTTTGCATGAGATCCACTGAAGATGTTACCTAGTAAGCTAACAAAACATCTGGAAACGAACCTTCCAGCTCAGCGAGCAAACCTACATCCAAAACCTCCACCTGAGCTACAAATCTTTTTAAAACTCGTTATTTATTTCATTTCCCATTTATCGTACTTTTATTGTGTGTCTATGGCTATGCATTTCGGAATTTTACGAAACATACAAAGTTTAGATATTTTCTAATCAACTTGTTCAGAGATGTTATAACACACTCCAAATCAGATGAGACTTGAACTAAATCCTCCTGGCTCAAGGATAGCGCCATTACCACTGCACCACAGATCCGTAGGGTTTAAGGTATAGAATTATTGATTAGCAATTAAACTGTTTGATCGCAATGAATTGTTATTTTCTTGTTAATAGGAAAAACCTTATGTGCATGTTCTTTTAACCTGAATGAGACAGCTAGGTTAAGGTCACCATATTCTGATCAGGTAAGGATATTCTCTCAGTACTGATTATAGATACACAAACACTCTTATGAATCAGAGACACTGTGTAAGTGGGTTATTTTTACACAGTGTTGATTATAGATCTATAAATACTGCGCAGGTCATATACACTGCAGGTGTGGTTTAAAGATACACAGTACCGATGGTGAATACATAAACATTGTGTTGTGTGAATTACATATTCGATCCATAGCTGTTGAACCGTGTGCATTGAGTTGAATTGCAATACTATGGAAAGCATTTTTGCAAAACAGTCCACTTTAGTTCTTACCTACGATTTAACTTTTTGGGATCTCTTCACTCCTTCAATGGGCATATTAATAATGTGCAGTTTGATTGATACACATTGAGAGCTTAATCCAATGTATTGAAGGAGTTCCAGTGTGATATAACTGTCGCCATGACAGTTGATATTGCTCTTTTTCCAACTCAAGTATATGTGTTCTTCTTACCAGCGTTAAATCATTTTTAACATAAGAAGGACAGATTTGATATTTGAATCACACTAATATGTCGTGAGATCAAGCAAGCTTACATCTGAGCTTTGTGTTTAAACTATACAAACAGATCCCTCTCCTTCCATTCATCTATTGCTTTATATTTCTGCAACTTGTCATTGAAGTGTATTATTCATGGAAGTCTAAATTGAAACAAATTATTGTTTATTAACATTTATATATTATTTGCAATATTAATAGAGACCCAGAGTTCTCCTTTATTGTGTTGACATTTCTTCTGTACCATTTTTCTATCTCAAATTGGGAGCTGATTGTTACTTTGAACGGAGTTCATTGGCAGTGATCATCAAGCAATAGACCATATCAGATCAAAAGAAAAACATACATGTTAAATTGCTCAGCTTTCAAATAAGCATGTGTTAACATTAAAACTTCAAACTCCATTACTTGTAAGCATCACAGTTTTAAATTTTATAAACCATTTATATGCCTCTCATTAACTTACATTGACATATAAACTGTCATATTGTTGAACTGTCTTATTATAATTCCTGAAATGTCCATGCCTCTTACTTCTGTTTGCCTCTTCTAACAATAAGTCACTTAAGAGTTCTGTTTGTATCAATGAGTAATCAGTACAGCATAGCAGCCATTCTATTCACATGACCTACATTTGAGTGAAAGTCATGAATAATGTGGTGAAAAACTCATGAATGAATCATTTTTGTGATGAATTATGGATTCCGCAGTGGAGTGTAAGAGCAGGTTACAAAGCGTGTTTGCTGTCTGTGTGCTAATCACCCTGGTTCAGTAATTGGTGCTATTGAAGTAGTCATCAAGAGATATCGAGCTCGTAATTTTCTTCTTTCAGATTGAAATCTAGCACTTGCAAAAATAGCACAACTAATTTTTTTTTATTTTATACAATATTAGTACCATACATGTTCAATAAATTCAATGCAGGTGAGTACTGAATTTGGTGTAAGCCACCTCAAAGTTCAATTCTACACTGCACTTCATCACTGTACTTTTAGTTGTGGTTCACTCAGAACAGATACTGTGTGACATTATACTTCATGTCTGCACTTACATTGTCCTTGTGCGAAGAGGTTGCCATGATAAATGAAGTGAGTGACTTGGCCTAGTTTTTAGTGTCCAGCTCTGAACCTCTTTGTTTGAAATATTTTACAGAAATCCAATCAAAATGGGATAAAAGCAGATACAAAGAATAAAAAAAAAGGGACTTTCACTGCAGCTTATGGTTTCTATCTGAAATCAATGACTATTTAGGCACACACAATAACCAAGGTATAATTCTACAAGTTGACATCAATTCTTGCAGGGAGAAACCTGATACCAAGGAAAGAGAACAGTAAATGGTTGGACAACTTTTACATTGTCATGTTTGAGAAACATCTGAAGAAATTCAACAATCTTGTGGATAAGCAGAAAAGAATGTGTTAAACTCAAATGTTTCATACTTTAGGTAACTGCCACTACAGAAAGATTGTTGTCTTCAGAGCAGAGAAGGTGAAGTGGAGTTGTTCAAAATTATGAAGGGTTTTGATATAGTTTCCACTGACAACAATGGATTCCATGAACATCAATGAGGAAGAAGTTTCTGCTCAACCTTTGTAAGTTATAGGTGAGGCCCCAGTTGAATTTTGCTTCCAGTTCTGGTCAGAAGCTTTGGAAAGGATTTCAAGGATTTGGAGAGGGTGCAAAGTCGATTTACCAGAGGATAAGATTATTTGGAGAGACAGAGAAGATAGTTATTCCTCTTAGAGCAGGGAAAGTTACAGTGGGCTTTTACTTTAATGATGTTTTCAAAATCATTAGGATTTTGATTAAGTTAAAAAAAAGGAAACATTTTATCACTGGACAGGACTGAAAGGCAGCTGGAGGATTATTGGCAAAAGGAGATAATCTTTTAGGCAGCAAATGTTGAATATTTTTAAAGGGTGGTGGTACTATTCAATAGTAACTTTAAAATTGCATTTGGATTTAACTATATTTTTTAAAACAATGCAGTACTGTGGAGAAAAGCAAGGTAGTGGAACTAAATGTGTAGAATTTTCAAATAGTCCAAATATGGGCAATTGGCCAAATGGCCAATGATATTGTGTGAACCTGTGACATTAGCTGAATATTGGAGGCATTTGGCCTGGCCACCTGGTAAACACCTCTGTTGATTTGACTTCAATGGAAATTAAATTTAGGAGCGGTGTTTTGACAGGTAGCCGAGTTCCTATTGTGCATTTTCTGCTGTCATCCAGCATCAAAGCTCCAAATCCCAGTGGGATATCTGGACACACTGAAAGGTATCATGTGAAAGGCCACAAAGAAAAAGTCAGTGGTTTAAAGAAGGATTGTTAAAAGCTTACAATTGGCATAAATCAAAATAGATTACAGAAAATACATATCTGTGATGTCCTGTCAAGTTGGCAGTCATTCATTTGTAGACTTGGGCCATAAACTACAATCTGTCATCTCTCCCACTTTCATCACAATGATCAAGTCATCACCGACAAGTCATTTGTCCAGTTCAATTCTCACTTTATAATAGAATCAGTACGTAATAAGCATTTGGGAAAACTTAAATCACTGTTATTAAACCATTAGTAGACCCATCACAGATGTGGTGCCTGTATTGGTGTGATCCTCATGTTCCATCATGAAAAACCAACCAGTGTGATATTCACATTTGCCATATTAATCTGTATTAATTTGTGTAATCATCCAATTAGAGGCCACTACAGGGACAATCATGCTGAAAATATATGTTTTAAAGAAAATAGATATATCATTTATAAATGTCAGCTACTGACTGTAATAGATTGTAACATCTGATAAAAAGATTACAGATATCCCATGAGAATGGTTCACATTACTGTAATGTATGTGAGTGTTTTAGGTGATCCATCAGGGGAAAGCTCAAATAGATATCGAAGTCAGTCCTGAAATTGAGATACAACCCTGAACTTACATTTTGCAGAATTTCAGTTTAAGCCAACATATTTCCATTAACTTGTAAATATGTGCAGTGCAATGTTGAGTTACTGCAAATTAGCAAACCTTGGCCCCAACGCCTATATTTAGGCTGGCATGAGTGTATTTCTCAGAGCACTCTGCATT
Source organism: Chiloscyllium plagiosum (assembly GCF_004010195.1). Taxonomy (NCBI): domain Eukaryota; kingdom Metazoa; phylum Chordata; class Chondrichthyes; order Orectolobiformes; family Hemiscylliidae; genus Chiloscyllium; species Chiloscyllium plagiosum. The sequence goes on from NC_057711.1 coordinate 126,626,807, forward strand.
GTCAGAGGTGCTGGCTTTCAGTCAACATTTTTAACAACATCCCTGCCTGCTTGTTCTAGCAGTTCAGCTGCATTAGTTGAGGAGGAGCTCAGAACAATTTCCTAAGTAATATGTCTTCCAGATTAACTGTAATATGTCTTCCTTCATTCACAGTGCTACAAACACAGATTAACAGCTGGTTGATATCAGTTGCATTCCTGCTTTGCCCAAATGGCTGACACATTTGCCAACACAGAAACAGCTCCAACTTAAAGCCACACTGCTAAATGTAATTTGTAGCATTCTCAGAATTTGATAAGCTGCTACCTGAAGTTCCTTCTTCCTGTGCACTTCCTGTTGCATGAACCACTTGAGTGGTGCTTTGAATTCACTGCTTGAAAGGATGGTGGTATCTAATTCAATAATAATGACGTATTGCATCAAAGCTCATTTATGTTGGTCTTCCACCCCTTTGCAGGGCAACCATCCCTGATGAAGAGCTTATACTCGAAACATTGACTCTCTTGCTTCTCGGAGGCTGCCTGACTGGCTGTGCTTTTCCATCACTACACTCTTCGACTCCAGCATCTGCAGTCCTCACTTTCTCCTAGCTTGGTGTCAGCATAGATTAGGTGTTCAGTTCCCACTGCACAAACATAACTGAAGCTCAGAATTCAATGCATTACTGAGGGATTGCTGCTCAGTAAGAGGTGGTATCTTTCAAATGAATCATTAAGGCTCTCCCCATCTGCCTTCACAAGCATTAAACAATTGCTGCAGGATTTAAGTAAGAGAAATGGTATTTTTCCCAAGGGTCTTCATAAATATTTCTCCTCAACCAACATCACAGAGGTTTATCCATCTTTTTGGGGAAACTTGCTACTGTATTTACAAATTGGTAACTTTGTTTTCCACATTACAACAGTGTCATGTTGTTTATGAATCAAGTGCCTGCGATGTACTTTATAAACACTGTGAGCTCAGATAATTAAAGTATCCATTACTCTCACCACCAATGTACCAGATGGGTTGTAAATTAAAAATGCAAAACCTAGAATGACAGAAGATTCCAGGAACAGGAGCAACCAAGGGAGCAACAGGTGAGTTAAAAGTGAATTCATGGTGAATTGAACGGCAACTGTTGTAATGTAATTGATAGTTCATGAATAGTTTTATGCCACTTTTAAAGCAAACCTTCAAGCAGAGGACCCAACAGAGGCTGATAAGAAAAGAAAGGAAGAATTGCAAGGAGACAAACGTGAGCAAATCATTTTGAGAGGCTAACATTGAGACAAATGTAGCAAAGTATGTATGGGAGGAGACTTTAGAAACTAGTTTTCAGTACTATGTACAGGAAGGTGACGTACCATTGTTTGCCATCTACCCCAATCCTATCAATTGAGACTACAGCTGGGACAAGTGCAATGATCTGACATGGGCAGGTGAGGTAGCACATTAGCTGCTATCCTTCTTTCTGTTTTCATATTATTAATACCTTCACTGCTCATTACTTAAAATTACTAGCTGTACTCGCTCTGTGTTTAAAAGAGCTGCTAACTTAATATCAGATAACACATTACTATCATGTCTAACTATATGAGTCCTCTCCACACAGCATAATCTATGGATGTATGTGTATAATCTCAAAACTTATCAGGACTATTCCATCAGCAGTCTCCTGTTTAATGACAGGCAGTCCTCAAATAGCAGCCTTTAGCTGGTTCGCTCAGCTGTTTTGCAAAGAAAACTTTAAAACAATACCACAGAGAGGCGGGATAGTGGAAGGGATCATCTGGATACCAGCACTGAATTTTCAATGATGACCAGATGATGGACCTGTCTGTCAAAGATATGATTAGGATGGGTGATAGATTGGTGAATATCTGCAGTCAGTGTGGCATTGCATGATACAACATAGAGCCAAATGGTTCTGTAACTTTTTCTATTGCCTTCATCACAAAGGGGCTAACTCATCCTTTCTTAAATTATCCCTCTTTTCTTTCAAAACATTCAAAGCAAAAGAAAGTGGAGGCTGATGATGAGAAAGAGTCCAATGAGAAGGAGGGCCAAAAGGGAAGAACATTATTTCTGGTAGATTCGTGGATTTGACAGCAATCCCACGCAGGAGTCCCAGCAATTGTATTCTGCCCAATTTCTCGACCATCGTCATCCACTTCTTGAAGAATTGGGATCTGGACGTTCCTGGGAAGGCCACCATTTTGTGCCATTCCAAATTGCCCTTGATTAGGTGGCAGTGAGATGTCTTCCTCAACCTCTACAATTTTAATGGTTGGAGCTTTCAACTTATGACCCAGCAGCAATGAACAGCAATATATTTACAAGTCAAAATGGTGTATACCTTGAGAAGGAACTCAGACGTTCCAATGTGCTTTGCTTCTTTGGCTGACGGTAGTCACAAGTTTGGGCTACCGAGGAAGAATTGGCAAGCAGCTCAAGTGCATCTTGTAGATGTTGCACACTGCTCCAGCAAGGTGTCACTGGTGAAGGGAGCGAATGTGGGAGTGCTGAAGCATGTGTCCATCGTGTGGTATGCTTTGACCTGATGGCATTGAACTTCTTGAGTATTGTTGGATTTGCATTCAAATGATAAATATTTCATCACATTCCTGACTTGTGCCTTGCCGATGAAAACATCTTGGAAATTCAGGAGGTGAATCCCTGGCCACAGATTTCCGAGCTTCTACCTGCTTTTGTATCAACAATATTTATGTGACTGTCTCAGTTAAGTTCTGATCAGTGGTAACCCCCTGAATATTGGTGCTGGACAGGGATGGTGATCAGTGATGGAATGCCATTGAATATCAAAGGGAGGTGGTTAGACCTGCTTTCTCATTCCCACATACAGGTCCAGCTATTTTAATTAGGAGGGAGATTAGTGGATACCACTGTGAATGTAACATTAGGGACTAAGTGAGTAGCTGAGGTAATACCTCGCTTCTCATTGGGAGTCTGCTTTGGATTTCAGGGCCATGGACCACAGAGGTACTTGCTGAAAAACAGAATGCTTTCATCTCGTGCACTTTCAGGCTCTGAGGCCAAACTCTGAGAATGGGCAAGAGTCAACATCATCTGACTCTGGAGTGAACCGCTATCATTTGCAACCAAGGCAGAAATGTTTCAAGTGCAGCCAAGCCTGAAAAGTTTTACCGGCTACATTTTAAACTGTAACTAACACCATCAACAAATAATAAGGAACTACTTAGCAGAGGTCTTCCCGAACACCTTCAATGTCTCCCTGCAGCAGGCCACTGTCCCTGCCTGTTTCAAGAGGGCCAGCATCATCCCTGTGCCTAAGAAGGGTCATGCAGCATGTCTCAATGACTACCACCCAGTGGCCCTAACTTCGGTGGTCATGAAGTGCTTTGAAAGGCTGGTCATGGCATTAATCAACTCCAGCCTCCCCACTAATCTTGACCCACTCCAATTTGCCTATCAGACCAACAGATCCATGTCAGATGCCATATCACTTGCCCTTCATTCCTCCCTAGAACATCATGACACCAAGAAAAGCCATGTAAGAATTCGACTCATTGACTACAGTTCAGCCTTCAACATTATTATCCCCTTGAGACTGATTACTAAACTTAGTGATTTCGGAATAAGCCCCACTCTCTGCAACTGGATCCTCAGTTTCCTGACCCACAGACTACAATTATTGAAGATTGGGGACAATATTTCATCCTCACTAACACTCAACACTGGAGCTCCCCCCCTCCCCCCCCAACTCCCCCAGCGGTATGTACTCAGCACCCTACTGTACTCACTGTATATTGATGACTGCATCGCCAAATACCAGACTAATTCCATTTACAAGTTTGCTGATGACACCACCACAGTCGGTCAAATCTCAGATTACAACGAAACAGGCTACAGATGGGAGGTGGAAGACCTGGAAAAATGGTGCATTGAGAACAACCTAGCTCTCAATGCCGGCAAAACCAAGGACCTCATTATTGACTTTCGGCAGGATGTTACTCATGTCCCCCTACACATCAACAGCACAGAGGTGGAATGAGTGGAGTATCAAGCTCCTGGCAGTGGTCATCCACAACAAGCTTTTTTGGACTCTTCATGTGGACACACTGATTATAAAGCCCCAACAACATCTCTTCTTCCTCAGGCAGCTGAGGAAATTTGGCATGACGGTGAATAACCTTACCAACATTTATAGGTGCACTATCGAGAGCATTCAGTCTGGATGTACCGCTATCTGGTATGGCAACTGTACCATTCAAGATCAGGGACGGTTACAGAGAGTGGTGAACTCGATCTGGACAATCACAAAGGCTAATCAGCCATCCATAGAATCCATCTATCAGGCCCGCTATCAAGGAAAGGCTGACCATCCTGGCAATGCTTTTCTACAACCTCTACCATCGGGGAGAAGATACAGAAGCCTGAACACACACACACACACGCGCGCACATACCAGTTGGCTTTGAAACAGTTTCTACCTTACTGTTGTTAGAATACTGAATGGACTCAAACTCTTAGTTGTGGTTCTGTTCGCCGAGCTGGGAATTTGTGTTGCAGATGTTTCGTCCCCTGTCTAGATGACATCCTCAGTGCTTGGGAGCCTCCTGTGAAGCGCTTCTGTGATCTTTTCTCTGGCATTTGTAGTGGTTTGCATCTGCCGCTTCCGGTTGTCAGTTCCAGCTGTCCGCTGCAGTGGCCGGTATATTGGGTCCAGGTCGATGTGCTTATTGATTGAATCTGTGGATGAGTGCCATGCCTCTAGGAATTCCCTGGCTGTTCTCTGTTTGGCTTGTCCTATAATAGTAGTGTTGTCCCAGTCGAATTCATGTTGCTTGTCATCTGCATGTGTGGCTACTAAGGATAGCTGGTCATGCCGTTTCGTGGCTAGCTGGTGTTCATTGATGCGGATCATTAGCTGTCTTCCTGTTTGTCCTATGTAGCGTTTTGTACAGTCCCATGCAACGACTGTACAAAACACTACATAGGACAAACAGGAAGACAACTAACGATCCGCATCCATGAACACCAACGAGCCACGAAACGACACGACCAGCTATCCTTAATAGCCGCACATGCAGATAACAAGCAACATGAATTCGATTGGGACAACACTACTAT
>NC_057711.1:126632394-126638126 GCF_004010195.1 Chiloscyllium plagiosum
GCACTCATCCACAGATTCAATCAATAAGCACATCGACCTGGACCCAATATAACGGCCACTGCAGCGGACAGCTGGAACTGACAACCGGAAGCGGCAGAGACAAACCACTACAAATGCCAGAGGAAAGATCACAGAAGCGCTTCAGAGGAGGCTCCCAAGCACTGAAGATGTCACCTAGACAGGGGACGAAACGTTTGCAACACAAATTCCCAGCTCGGCGAACAGAACCACAACAACAAGCACCCGAGCTACAACTCTTCTCACAGACTTCAAACTCTTAGTATTCACCTGTGCCTGTATTCTTGTTTTGCCGCTGTTTACGTATTATTTACTTATCAATTTATTTAACTATGTCATCTGCCTGTATTGCTCACAAGACAAAGTTTTGCACTGTGCCTCGGTTTCCGTGACAATAAATTCAATTCAATTCAATTCACTTCAATGCAACTTATTGCATTGGTGGTAAGACTGGAAACATGACCTTGTCTGTTAAGATACAGATTGCTGACTCCCAGGACCACACTCATGCTCTGATTAATGGAAACATAATCCAATGAATTGGCCTAGGTAAGGTGAAACAAAAACAGACATTGCTGAGAAACTCAGCAAGTCTGGCAGCCTCTATAGAGAAAAAAGCAGAGTCCAGTGACCCTTCTTACCGGTTCTTGTAAAGGGTATCTGGTTAAAGATTTCCTTTTAGGCCCCTGAATTTCATTAGCTTTCTTCTTCTGAGTCTATTTTTCCAACCAGCAATCTTCGAACACAGTGTAAAACTATTTTTGAAGAATTTATTTTCCTGATGAAGGGCTTATGCCCAAAACATTGTTTCTCCTGCTCCTCAGCTACTGCCTGACCTGCTGTACTTTTCCAGCACCACACTCAGGAATTTTTGAGGATCTACTTTAAGATTGAAAGATGTTGTTTGCTGAATTCACTTGCTGTGTGGGCGGCACGGTGGCACAGTGGTAAGCACTGCTGCCTCACAGCGCCAGAGACCCGGGTTCAATTCCTGCCTCAGGCGACTGACTGTGTGGAGTTTGCACATTCTCCCCGTGTCTGCGTGGGTTTCCTCCGGGTGCTCTGGTTTCCTCCCACAGTCCAAAGATGTGCAGGTTAGGTGAATTGGCTATGCTAAATTGCCCATAGTGTTAGGTAAGGGGTAAATGTAGGGGTGGGTTGCGCTTCGGCGGTTCGGTGTGGACTTGTTGGGCCGAAGGGCCTGTTTCCACACTGTAATGTAATCTAATCTAATTAATTGTTCTGAATATAAAATTGTCAATCGGAAAATGAGAATTAAAAATGCTTGCCGAAAGGATTTGGTGATATTGTGATATCTCCCTCAATGCTGGTGCAAGTTCACAAGAGTCATACAGCACAGAAGAAAACCTTCGGTCCAATTAGCCTATGCTGAACATAACCCAAACTAAACTAGTCCCACCTGCCTGGTCCTGTCCCATACCCTTCCAAACCTTTCCCATTCATGTACTTATCCAAGTATCTTTTAAATATTGCAGTTGTAACCCCATCCACAACTTCCTCAGGAAGTTCATTTCACACACGAATCACCCCTGTGCAAACAAATTTGCCCCTCCTGTCTTTTTGAAATCTTCCTCTCTCACCTTATAAAGGTGCCCCCTCGTCTTGCAATCCCCCATCCTTGGGAAAAAGACAACTGCCATTTACTCTGACTATAAGCCTCATAATTTTATAAACTTCTATAACGTTGCTTTTCAATCACCTGCGCTCCATTACAAAAAGTCCCAGCCCTCCTTTATAACTCAAACCTCTACATCTAGCAACTAAAAACATTGGGCAGAACCTTCTCCTGTAACTCTCGTCAGCTTGAAAATCAAAAAAAGCATAACCGAACTCTGCAATTTTTACCAGAATTACATCAGAGGAAGAAGGGTGGTGCTGGAAAAGCACAGCAGGTCAGGCAGCATCAGAGGAAGAAGGCCAATAGGCAGCTGTCCTAACCTGAGGCTACTTGATCAACTGGCAAATCATAATAGATGAAACTTCCACCCCTAGCGTTGTAATTCCATAGGGAAGGTCCGCTGGTGTTTGACTGGCTTATGGTTTGGTGGGCCTTTCTGAAAAGAGACAATGCGATCTCTCCAGCTGATAGGTGAGTCCTCTGATACTTTCAACAAGCTTCCACCCATGTTATTCAATTTCTGTCCCCTGCCAGACCTACTGGGGATTACCAGCATTTTCATTTTGTTAGTACAGTTTTTCAGTATCAGCAGCATTTTGCTTTTGGAGAGTAAAGGAACTTTGAGTGAGTATGCACTGATGAGAGGTTTGTTCTTATTTTATTTTATATGTATTTAGACATATTATCGAACTATACTTTTGATGCATTGGCTTTACTATGGCCTGCTCAGCAATAGTTTGCTCACTGATGCCCAGTTTACGTTCTGTCAGGGCCACTCAGCTCCTGATCACATTACAGCTTTGGTTCAAACATGGACAAATCTGAAATTGAGAGGTGAGGTGAGAGTAACTGCCCTTGACACCAAGACTACATTTGATCAAGTGTGGCATCAAGGAGCTCTGGCAAGATTGGGTCAGTGGGAATTGGGGGAAACTCTGCACTGGTTGGAGTCATACCCAGCACATACCCGGAAGATCATTGTGGGTGTTTGAGATCAGTCACTTCAACTCCAGGACATCTCTGCAGGAGTTCCTCTGGTCCTAGACCCAACCATCTTCAGCTGCTTTATCAGTGACATTCCTTCACTGATGATTGCACAATGTTCAGCAACATTTGTGACTCCTCAGATACTGAAGCAGTCCATGTCCAAATTCTAAAAGTCTGAACAATTGGGGCTGAAAATGGCAAGTAACATTCACATTACACAAACGTTTGGCAATGACCATCTCAAATGATAGGTAGTCCAATCATTACTCCATGACCTTCAATTGCATCACCACTATTGAATTCCCCCATTATCAACATCCTGGAGTTACCATTGACCAAAAACATAACGGGACTAGCCACATAAACACACTGGCTACAAGAGCAGGTCAGAGGTTAGTAATCCTACTGCGAGTAATTCACCTCCTGACTCCCTAAAGCCTATCTACCAACTACAAATCAGGATTGTGATAAAGAAAACTCCCCACTTGCCTGAAGGAGTGTATCTCCAAAATTACTGAAGAAGCTGGACATAGTTCAGCTCAAAACAGCACACTTGATTTGGATCATCTCCACATAGACTGTAGCAGCTCAAGACAGCAACTCAGCGCCATCTCTGAAGGCCAACTAGGAAAGAGCAATAAATGTTGGTCCAGCCAGCAATACCCACATCCCATGAGAGATTTTTAAAAAAAATTAAACTCCCAGATGAGAAGGAATGAATTGGCTCCCCATTGTTTATTAAGCCACCCCTTCGATTGGGCACAAGAACGATATCTTTATCTTGGATCAAATGAATTTTTGAGCAAAAAGTCCTTTATCTGCACTGTAGGGGTGACGATGGGTGGATCTTTGACTATGATCTTCACAAGATGCTAATGCCCTAACCCAAGTTTGTGCATACGTGTATCTTAGCTCACCAGCTGACCTTGGTGTACTGGAATGTATGCATACACACACACTCTTTTAATTGCTATCCTCTGTACTCTTGAAAGGAGAAGAAACAAAACCCATCTCTTGCTTGGACTGCTCTCCATTCTCTCATCATGTTCACAGTCTGTAATATCTGCTAGGAGATTACAGTTCAGTTGCAATGCATTTCTCTCCTTCTAAGTCCATCTTGAAACTTCACCGAGTATGACATTCCTGAGACTCTTTCTTCAGAAATCCACTGAAATTACGTACATACTCTCTTTTGGTTGTGTTTCCATTTTTATTTTGAAAGCATGGTGCAATTAGAATTTGATATGTCCATAGGTGACCCCTCATCATGAGAGTTACTTGGTGGCAAATGTACATGTGTGAGCCTCTGGTGAAGATGAAATCAAATTTGCTGTGAGCCACTCCAGAATGAAATGACTTTCCAGGACACAAACCTAGGATGTTCAGCCCTCAATATAGTTTAATGCACAGAAGGATGAGTGTGAATTAAGAGATGCCAATCTTTTCAGAATGGTTAGACGATTTATTAGTGAAATAATGTATTTAAGTAAACAACTGCAAATTCATTCATAATCCCTTTCCCCATAACATCAGGCTCGTGAGTCTCCACTCCTTCATTGACACAACTTGCCAGCAGAGGCAATTCAACATCTAACATCTACAAGAATGTTTATAGAAGAATATATAAAAAAACTAAAACAACAATGAAACAAATATTCTGATTTTCTCTACATTGAGCCAATATTGTCTGTTGCCCTAGGCAGATTGTTCATTTCTGGAGCTCAGCCAAGCATTTACAATTAGGTTAACTGCAAAATTGATATCTTGGTCATCTGTGCTACCTGCTTTTGTGGATACAGTTGCCACTTAACTGACCAAGCAACATTGACACAGCTGTGGAGGAGAGTGCAAACCTTCTTTAATTGACAAATTTAGTACCTTGTAATTATTTATTCTGAATTTTAAAAGTTTTATTTCCCAATAATTATGTGTTTACTTGCATAATATATGGATGGGTGAAGTGGATAAAAGCTTTGTTTTTATTCCACTCATCCCAAGAATGGTGTGATTTTGATAGCTGTAACCTGAGCCATTTTTAGATTTTCAAATTCTCTTTGTTTGTTCCTTGTCAGTTTCAATATCAGTTCTGAAGATTTGCCAGACTTGCACTTGCTCACTTGTTCTCTACAGAGTGAACACTAGGGGAACAGGCAAGGATAAATTATGGGGGAATGGAAGAAGGATCTGAGGAGACATGAAATACACATGAACCAGCTTTGAGGGAGAATAGAGGGGTCGGTTGGGAAGGTGAGGGCTCCACATTTAGGATGGCAGCCATTTTCATTTAATAGAACATTGCTGTTTGAACCTGCTGATTTTGGTGTCAACCTACCTCCTTTATTGCTTTGGGTAGAAGGGTTACACCCAAAATGTCGACTTCTTCACCTCCAGATGCTGCGTTCTTCCAGCCTCCTGCTTGTCTACCTTGAGTTTAACTACAGCAGGAGCATGAACACATCCTTTACAGTTTTGCCTACCTATGAAGAAAATATGGTGGACATTGGCATCATTTTTGGATTTGTCGAGCCAGGAACTTTCCCAACTTCTAATACATACCTTGTTGACAACAAACAGCCAAACCACGCTTGGCCAAGAAATGTTGCACAGTCAGGTGGGAACAAAAGAAAAAAGGTAATTCAGGTTTTTACCAGTGAAACAAAATAATTGCCATGGCATACTATGTGTATCATTAGCAGCACACCAAAAGACTCATAGTCAGAGAGACATATTTCTGTAGAATCAGTCATTTGTAGTTTCAAGTGAAGAGGCTAGAGCAGATAATATAAGCTGCCACTTCATTGTGGGGTACTGGGGTTAGAACATAGAACATAGAACAATACAGCACAGAACAGGCCCTTCGGCCCACGATGTTGTGTCAAACATTTGTCCTAGCTTAAGCACCCATCCATGTACCTATCCAATTGCCGCTTAAAGGTCACCAAAGATTCTGACTCTACCACTACCACAGGCAGCGCATTCCATGCCCCACCACTCTCTGGGTAAAGAACCCACCCCTGACATCCCCCCTATACCTTCCACCTTAAATTTATGTCCCCTTGTAACACTCTGTTGTACCAGGGGAAAAAGT
>NC_057711.1:126638157-126656159 GCF_004010195.1 Chiloscyllium plagiosum
TCACGACTCTTGAATTCAATCCCTCTGCTAGTGAACGCTAATACACCATAGGCCTTCTTACAAGCTCTATCCACCTGAATGGGTTATGCTGCAGCATTGGAGGTGAAATCCTTTAGATGAATATTAAGCCCAGTCTGTAAAATATCCCAACAGTCTGTTCAATGAAGATTCACAATTGTTACCTCTCACCAGTATCACTGAAACAGGTTGGCTGGTGGCTGCACTTCATAGTCGACTATAAAGCACTTTAGATTATTTTGGGCTGCTATGTCATTGCTAATTTGCTCGTTCTTTTATTGTTGGCACAAATGGAGCAGATTTTGTTTACAGCCTGGATTGTTGTCCTCCAGATATGCTGTGGTATGTGAATTACTCTTTTTATTGACAATTTTGAGAGATTTGTTTTTGTCAGCTGCTTTATTGGTGACCTTATCCATGCCCTTCTGAATGGGTTTTCTATACACATCGAAAGTGTGATGACTTGTGAGGAATGCCAGTGAATCTGGCATATGCCCAAGTCATGTGCGAGAGAGGTCTCGTAGTTTGGCTGAGGACTGACAACAATCATTACACAGGCAGCTTGTGGAGTTCAGCATAAATCACTGTTGGGACTTGAACCTTGAAGCTAGAAACCTGATGGGATCCAGATAGCTACAGTACCTCAGCACATTCTATAATAAACTCCTCCATGTGCTTCTAACTGTAGCTAACGTTGGCGACTTGAAAATTATTTCTAAACCCCGATGGAAAAAGAAACCAAGAACTAACAAAAGATATTCATAATCAGAAGTGAAATAGGTACGGTCATTCACAAATTTTAATCATCTGAAGCTACAAAACTGACAGTGAATTAAAGTTGCCTTTATCTCAAGTGGAGAAAGTGAGGACTGCAGATGCTGGACATCAGAGCTGAAAATGTGTTGCTGGAAAAGCGCAGCAGGTCAGGCAGCATCCAAGGAGCAGGCGAATCGATGTTTTGGGCATAAGCCCTTCTTCAGGAATGAGGAAAGTGTATCCAGCAGGCTAGGATAAAAGGTAGGGAGGAGGGACTTGGGGGAGGGGCGTTGGAAATGCGATAGGTGGAAGGAGGTCAAGGTGAGGGTGATAGGCCGGAGTGGGGTTGGGGACGGCGAGGTCAGGAAGAAGACTGCAGGTTAGGAAGGTGGTGCTGAGTTCGACGGATTTGACTGAGACAAGGTGGGGGGAGGGGAAATGAAATCTGAACTCAGATTTCTCCAGTTTCCTCATTTCCCCTCCCCCCACCTTGTCTCAGTCAAATCCCTCGAACTCAGCACCACCTTCCTAACCTCCAGTCTTCTTCCTGACCTCGCCGTCCCCATCCCCACTCGATTAGGTTGGGATATCTGGTCAGCATGGATGAGTTGGGCCAAAGGGTCTGTTTCCGTGCTGTTCACCTGTGACACTGTGTGTGTGTGTAAATGTTGGAATTTTACCAGCCTCCATCACTTCCTCTGGCAGCTCATACACACACAACCCTCTGCATGAAAAAGTTGCCCCCAAGGTTCATTTTAAATTATTCCCCTCTCACCTTAGAATAATGTCCTCTAATTTTGAACCGCCACAATCTGTGAAAAAAAAACTTGACTATTCACCCTCATGATTTTATAAACCTCTATAAGGTCACCCCTCAAATTCTAACACTTCAAGGAAAAAAATTCTCCAGCCTATTCAACCTCTCCATTTAGCTCAAACTCTCCAATCCCGGCATCATCCTTGTAAATCTTTTGTGAACCCTTTCAATTTAATAACATCCTTCCTACAGCAAGGAGACCAGAAGCTGCAGATGATTCCAGTCAAATATGGAAAGTAGAAAGGTTTTATGTATCGCTGGGATATCAAATGAAACAAATAACCTATACAACTGTGGAAGAACAATTGTGAAATAGTGACCACAAAGCAATTACATTCAAAATAAGGAAAGAAAAAGCTAATGAAGAGTCAAAAAGAAGGCTGACCAAAGTTTATATTATAAAGAGATTCAACTCAGGCTCGTGTTCAGAAAATATAGCAAACAAGTTCCCAGCTGACCAGTATGAAGTTTTCTAATGTGAAAGTAAAGTGGAAATCAGACATGTCCCTGTGTGACAAAAATGGAGTGCACGAAAGAATAAAATTCTCTGGAGGAAGAGATTAAATGGAAATGTAAGCAGACACTGAAGACAAAGTGATGTCAATACAGATCAATCTAACCAACAATTCCAGATCCACTATTTCAGTTTTGTTCTCCCTTTCATTTGTTGATCCTGAAGTATCCTTTGAAGTATAGGGGATTTATATTCACAAGTATTCTTGATAAGCGCATTCATTATAGTTCATTCAGAAAACAGAAGGCAAACCACAAGAGTGACCCCATGAAGCATACTATTTCACACTCTAAGTAATTTGCAATACAAACTAAGGGCAAGCTGAAGACCAAGGGGTTAGAGGTCACTTGGTGTCTGGACTAGTCTGCAGGAGCACTGTCTGTTACATTTGATTTGCTATATCATGACACAAGACCAAATTTCTCACGATAAACATACATTCATGGCACAAATGTTAGGGAAGAAAAGGGGGAGGCAATTAAACTCTGATCCGGTATAAGTCCACTTCACAGTATTCTAATCAAAGATGCAGTAAGGCAATTTGATAATCAGTGCATGTTTGGCAAAGAGCTCCAGCAAATGACGAGCTATATATGTATGTGAACATCTGTCCCAGTGTACATCTTGAGAACTGCTTTTATATTTCTGAGACCCGTTGATTCCCAGCACAAAGGTTGCATGTGACTAACTGCAACTCAGAGGTAAATCTGTCACATTCTCTATGGCAGGAAACAAATCAACATGGCCAAAAATGGTTGCTTTAATAACAGTTCACAAAAAACTAGTCTAAGTTTTATATATAGATGCAAGCAGTGCAGAAAAAAGATACAATAAGCACCTTATCTGAAAGGATGAGCATTAAGAGTTCTGAGTCCACAAAGACCTGATATCTTAACAAAAGATATCTTAAGATCCGATATCTTAACAAAACTGAGTAGAAGAAAGGTCCATGAATAAATATACTAATATAAAATGGCACTCTTACTGGCCTCCATTAGGTTTTGGTGTCTTATTTAATGTCCTAAAAGAATTTGACAGGAATGTAAAGTCACTTTACTGACTTACTTTTTTCTGAGGCTAGGTACGATACACATATCACATGTGAAATTCATTCATTAATTTCACTAAATAAGATAAAATCACCAAAGTCTTATCAGACCAGAGGACTGCTTTCTCATTAGTGAGAGAGACAAGTAGTGGTGGTTTAACCTGAGGGTCACCATGTCTCAGGCAGTATCCTTCATGGTAACCTCAGCTGATGTGCAAATTGAGCCCAAGCTGCTGCTATCTTTCTACATCACAAGTCAGCTATCTAGCAAACTGAGCTAGCTCAGAACAATCATTTCTAAACTTGGATTTAAACTAAATAAAGAAATCTCCTCATAAAATGATAGAAATTATAAAGCAAAAAGATGACACTCGGTTCCTGGTGCCTGTGCCCACTCTTCTCTAACTCTAGAGACATAATACCCCCAGATTCTTTGTGTAGTTCCTACTTTTCAAATACTTAGTCCTATTCTCTTCCACTTTCTTCCTCAAAAGCTACTGGTGATGAAACATTTCTTAGTTCAATATCTCCTTAGTCAATGCATTTCTGTCTGCTTTCCTCCTAGGTTAGGTCTGAGTTCCATGGTTTCCCATTTACCTGTAATTTTCTCCATCTTTCACTCAACTCTCTAATGGCTGCTTCTCAGAGATGCCAACTATGCAAATCTTTTCACTGTATTTTGTAACAAAATACACGTGATAATAAATAAATCAAATCAAATCAAACTCTGTTCCTGTTGCTGGTGTTGTTTCTCCCAGTTCTACAGAACACATTCGTCCCATCCACACCTCTATTCCTCACGTTCCCTCACTTCTGTAACACCTGATTCACCTTGTTCTCCAGTCTCTTTCTCTCCCTTGAAAGCCACACTGGATTCCAGACTCCTGATAAATTCGAGTACATCCGCATCATCAAGTCTGAAGCTAATACTTGGCCATGACATGTTCCAGAGTGAGTGGGGGTCTGGTGGTGTTGAGGGAATGAAGCTGCTGTGCTGTCAATGGAGCTAAGACTCAATATATACTGACGTACTGAGCAATAATAAGTCACCTCCAGCTCTTTGCCAAGCACTCTTCAGCAACACTAAGCACGTTTGGTATGACTGATGATGAGAAAGCTCTGAGACCTATTCATTTCTACAATGGGATTTTGGAGATTACGTTAAAAAAATGTTCAAGCTAGCAAGAGAGAACAGAAAGTGCTCCATCCAATGTCACTGGCAGTATTGAGGAGGTAGGATGCCCTCTCATTAGGGTCAGCATTCCTGCAGATTGCAATGCTCTGCTCTGAATGAAAGTTGAGCAAAGGCCACATAGAAACCACTCTGAGCACATCTGCTAACAGTCTGATTGACAGCAAGGCAACACAATCTGCTGTAATTGTTTGAGAACCAGCCAAATAGTTTAGGTTTGCTAAAAAAAACCTTCTATCTTGACCCAGTGAAGCAATATTGAAAATTGGAGTACTTTTCACTAGTTGAATGCCATCTTTTATGGATGTATAACCATTTGGAAGTTCAGACTGGTTTTAACTACTGGGGCAGATCTGAGAACAATGGTTGCTCTTTCTTCACTGTATATCATGTTTCCAGTTCATCTGTGCTCATTGTTTCAGCTGAGCTTGACTTCCTCAAAGCCTTCAGTCCCTTTCAGATTCTGCAAATTTCCCATTAAATGGTTTAAATGCCTCTCTTCCCTCATTGGCACTCTTCGCTGACCAAAAAAAAACCTTTTATTTTCTCTGAAATGTCTTGAAGAATTTGCATTTTATCTTCTTTGTGGTTTCATGCATTCGGTTGAATTAAATACCATCAATTGTGTGAGTTTAAATAGGATGGATTCACCCAAAAAAAAGCGGCAATCTACAAATCATTCTCATTTACACACTCCAGCAGTCTCAGAAAAGAAATCAAGACATAAGAAAAAGATTTATATTTTTTTACAGGCAGCATGGTTTGAGGACTGCTATTGTTGAAAGTAGTGACCCAGATTTTCTTCTTTTGTGAAACTAATGTTATTCCTGGTGTTACTAATCACCATATCCTGCTCGACCCTCCCTCTCCCAACTGGTGCAGTCTGTCTTTATTGGTGCAATTGATCTGTTTTGCTTTGCCAAATTGCACTTTAAAATTTGTTCCCTGTTCTCAATGAGATTACTCACTCCTCTGGGTGCTGCCTTGCATCGGCAACATTTTCTCCTTCACGCTCGTTCTGTCCAGTTGCACCCACATAAACATTCTGCCCAAAAACATGTATAACTGAACAAATGTAATTTATTTGAAAATATGCTGCTGAAAGCAAAGCGTTTTACTGCACAGCAAGAAACAGTGATAAATGACCTAAATTGTGGTTACATTTGCACCATTCCAATTGCAATGCTCTCTCTACAAAATAGTCAACCAGCATGGGTAATTATTAACTGGAATTAGCCAGCTATGAATATATCTGGAAGGCATCATTGTGTTAAGGTATTCTATTTCTGAATACATTTTTTCTGAAAGAATTTACCTTTGTCACAAGTGAAAACACAGCAATTGACCTCTAAGTGAGCCTGGCTTTGAATGCTTTGGCAGGAAATAATTTAATCTCATTTACTATCGGCTGGCTTAATTCACTGCAGGCAGCAAGTTAAGAAGCAATGGATCTGATTATCTAATGTGAACATAACAGTGATAAATGAGTGTGAATGAATAAGTGAATAAATAAATTATTACAAATAGGTAAGTGGTGACTGTCATTTTCCCTCCAATAATCCAACTATATAAAGGGAAGAACTGGTCTGTAAAACCCATTCTTCCACAATAATCTTATGAAACCTACAGTTCCGTACCATGGCTGTGCTGCCAGGAGAACAAAATGTATTAATATGATGTCAGCCTTGATTCAGTGACATTCTCATGTCTGTGTTAGAAGGTTGATGGGTGAAGCCTCATTCCATAGACTTCAGCACGTAATGTCAATTTGTAATTTTTTGCGGTACTGAGGGAGTGTTGGAAGTGCACTATTTTAATTGAAACAGTAAGCAGAGACCCATCTTCACTATTAAATTGGTGTAAGATATTCCAGTATTCAAACTGCAACTATGGAATTTGGTTGACCATAAATCGTCTCAGTGTCAATTTTGAAGAGCTCTGGTGAGATTTCTTATTTTCTGAAACTGCCCTCATTACCTATGCCTGCAGCCTATATGGTGACCCACTTGTCATGTCTTATCTCACACCAAAGGCAGAAATAGTTGCCTCTGTCGGGATCTCCTGGGATTCCTGGCACTGACGCCATTTTTAAAGCCCAGCCATATACTGCCAAGTATTAATTTTCACTCTGCAGATAGTGGGAGGGGAGCCCACTAAAATAAAGGATCCCAGAACACACAGATGCCACAATCGACTCCTCTTTGGGATTACATGTGTATTCTTATAAATCTATTGCTCCTTAAGAACCAAGCCACACAGATTTCAACTGAATCATGTTTATTGCCACATGTACTCACATGAGTGCAGTGAGACTTTTACAAGTCACCACTTATGGTGCCATCCCAGGTACAGAGTTACCAAGTACAGATTCTTAGGCACAAAGCAGAAAAGTAATGAGAACAAAGTTAAAAAGCTAAACATTACAGTCCCCCTTAATAAAAAGTGGAAAAACAAAGAAACACAGTCAAAAGTTCAACACCACAGTCCATAATGGCCTGGCCATGCTGGGTTCGCACTCCTCACAAGGACTCAACCTCACCCGCTCTGGGCTCAAACTATCGCCTGCTCCGGGCTGCCTGCTCCCCCTGGAGTCCTGCTCTGGTACTGCCCCGGATCTCAAAAATGCCACTGACCCCAGAGTTCTGGCCAGGCACATATCTTCTGCCTCATGACCAACTGCCAAAGCCCCCTTCACTGCCTCCAGGACCAAGCTGCCTCAGGGGAAACAAATACCAAAAAAAAAACGAATAAAAACCTAAATAACGAGAAAAGAAACAAGAACAGCAGTCGAAGTGGACAAGTTCTGGCTCAGGAGCTGACCTCCGCCACCATCTTGGACCACATCCTTAATATCATTCCATTTTATTAATCAGTCTAAGGGGGTGCTCCTTCTCCCTAAATGTGCAGTACAGCCTCACATCTCTTACTGTTCCATTTGGGAGCTTCACATACTGGAAAGTCTTTAAATGGTTGGAATTCATCATTTTTATTCAGCAAAAGCAAAGAATAAGGCAAACTTTTCTTTTAAAAAAAGGCTGCATTTATGTCTAGGGACAGACAGGGACTAATTGCCTGTAAATTTATTGTTGCTGAAAAAAACAGAGTGACAGATAACATCTATTAAATCCTGCCTGATGCTGCATTGTTGTTTCATACAAAGATGATGCTATTCCTGCTCAACGTCCCCAAGTTCTCCCTCAGAAGACAGCTATTGTTCTCTCAGCTCTTCAGAGTTCATAGTACCCTTTAAAAATAAATTACTGTAGATGTTGGAAATTTGAAATTAAAGACAGAAAACGCTAAATAAACTCGACAGTTCGGACAGCGTCTGTGAAGAGAGAAACAGTTAAAGTTTTGAGTCCTACGACCCCTCTTTTGAACTCATCCCCTTCAAAGAAGAGACGTTAAGAGTGTAGGACTGCTCTTTCAATACTCCAGTACCAGGAACCAAATGGCCTTATTTTAAGGAATGAGTCTCTATGACACTTTGATTTCTATTAACATGTTTAGTTTACCACAAATAGCGAAGTGTGGAGATGTCCACTACCGGCGTTGTAGTATTATTAGCCAAAGTGTTCAAAGTGAATTTTACTCCACCATGATCTGATCTAACCTTGACTCAGTGACTGTCAAATTATTGGACATAAGGAAATCTGATGCACACCTCATAATAATGACTAAATATTCTAAGAATAAGCACACTAACTTAATTTCACATTAATAATGGGCTATTAGAGATTAGCATCTGTCTGTTTCCTTCCTTAGCCCCACTGCTGCAACGTAAACACAGAAAACTGCTTACTTCAACCTCTACCTCTAGCTACAATGAATCAGCAAACTACTGTTAATGTGTAACCTTAAATATTGCTGTGTACTGCCAAAAATAAATATCAGTTGAAAGTGTGAAGGAAAATTGTAATTGTGGTGATATTTTACTGAATAATTAATAACTAAGCTCTGTTTTCTGCTAATTGCCATTCACAATTATATTTTAATGAGAAATAAACTTCCAGACGAAACATGCTCCATTGCTCCTGAGTTGGAAATTGGAATGTTCACACCTACTTGGAGAGGACTCCCTTAGTCTAGTGGGGGTATTTGCAAAGCTTTAATAGAATTTTCCAGTCACTTCAGAATCTGTGTTTCTCACAACCAAAATATGACACATTTCTCTCTGCAACCAAACTATTTTGAAATTTATCTTTGTCACTTGAGCACGATATTGTTGGCTTCACCATAAATTAAGTTGATAGTCACGCCTGTGCAGAATAGATAAATATGCAGTAACTATGATATTTTCTTTCTGAGTTCATTCAAGTAGCTTGGTCTCACGCATAGTAACATTGTCCTTGTGTGCTAATATTTTAGCTAGTATCCAAACTGATTCTGACAGTGGTGTTAATTTTAAGCTGATAAGCCTGGTGGGGCACTGACATGATCAGATCAGCTGTCTGTTGTATATCCACCCTGATTTTCCTTTCTGTTGAACTCAAAGATGAGTTAAATTGGAGGATGTGCAAAATGGACAATTGATCATCTGCCTACCTTAAGGTTCTTACGTTAAAATTACTAGCTTCAGTCAAAATTACCTTAAAACAGACAAAATCCAAATTCAGACTGGACTGGCTAATATCAGAGTTGCAGATTTATCATTTATCTGTTCTCTCAAACATTTAAGAGATGTTAACTTACTGCCTGTATTTGCTGTAATAAAAGCCCTATCGGTTCCACAAGATATGGATATTATCTAAATTCAGGTATAGATTAACTATATTGTACTGCCTAACTTTTCAACTATCTTTTCTACATCAAACAGAACAGCTAAATGCATTCACCAACAATTTAGTGAGGGGAATTGGAGAAGATTACATTTCAGCAAAGCCAACAATCAGAAGTCATAGGATTCTGAGAAGGTTACATTTTATTGAGAATTGAATGGTGATATGTATGTCAATGTGAAGTTAGCATTGGTTTGAAAACTATTCTCTGTAGTGTTCGTTAGCAGTTGACGCATTAGTATCATCTAAGGATATGCTAACAATGTTCGATGACACTGATTACAGCCTGATTTGCATCAGGATAAAACATTACTAGTACATGATACAGTGGTGCTGGATCCAAAGGACTCTTCAACGGCAATTACAAAAGTAAATTAAGTCACACATGTCAACTAGAACAGCAACACAATTTCTAATACAACTGGAGAAGTATTGCATTTGTTACTCTAGCTGAGAGTTGGTTAGTTCGGTTGGCTGGACAGCTGGTTCATGATATAAAGTGACACTAACAGCATGGATTCAACTCCTATACTAGCTGAAGTTGCTGGAACTAAAGGTTACCATACCTTCTCAACTTTGCCCCCCAGCTAAGTTTTGGTGACCCTCAGGTTAAATTGCCACCAGGTGTCTCCTTCTAGTGAATGAGTTGCCTTTTGGGTCCTCAGGACTATGATGACTTCGCCTTTCAATAGTTGCTAAATCAAAATAAATGACATATGTATAGATCTGTATTAAGTGATATAGATTAAAGTTTTATTTGAATGAGAAATATATACTGGCAAGTTGACATATTGCATGGCAAGAGGGATGGCGATGAGAGCCTAGGGCAAATAATACCCAGTGTGTGAAGTGTTGAATGTACTGAACAATCTACTGAACTTTGAAAATGGGATCAAGTCAAAGTGGTAAGATTTACGAATGACAGTTTGACTTTTCTTGGGATCCATAATACAATATAGGAGTCTTGGTATATTCAAGCATATAACAATAGTACATTCCATTGCTGCTAGTAATGTTTGTGAAGGTGTATTTTCAACTAAATATTGGTTTGTTACAATTTTCAGCCAGATGTAGGAGAGTGAATGGGAGGAGTTATGAGTTGGCACCCAGTTCTATTTAAGCAGCCAGCAAGTAGATTTCATACTGCCTCTTCATTTGAAGGAGTATAATATTCAATCAAATGTGATCTACATGGTTAGCTGACTGAATGCTCAACAAGGAACTCAACAGCTTGAGTGGAAAGATCCATGTTCCAACTAACCTACCGACACTCAGTAGCAGCTATGTGCCATTTACAAGATGCACAGCAGAAATTCAACAACTTCCAACTTCCTACCTTCTGGAAGGACAAAGGCAGCTGTTAAGTGGGAACACCACCACCAAGCCATTCACCATTCTGACTTGGAAATATATTGCCCTTCCTTCACTGTCAATGGGTCAAAATCCTGGAACCCCCTCTCGAATAGAATTGTGGATCAACCTACACCAAATGAACGGCAATGGTTCAAAAAGGCAGCTAGACACAACCTTCTCCTGGGTAACTAGGGTGGGCAATATATGTTGGTGCAGCCAGAAACACCCACTTTCCAGGAATGAATATAACAAAATCCTTAAAGGCAACCTGTTCTTAAAACAGACTATGCTGATTGCAAGGATGTTTCTACTAATTGTCTTCGCAGGAATTAGTTTGAAGGGAAATCACACCATTATAGCAATGGAAGAGAAGTAGGATTAAGTCTAGAAGGTCTACAGGACCACAAGAGGCAAGAGGCCAAGCTACTATAGCAGGCTAAAAGGTCATTCTGTATTACCCTCAGGTGGGATTATGACCAGGCAGACACAGAGTGAGTTCATGAATTGTGACTACAAGAAGGTAATGGCAGTGCGTCAGGAAGTTTAATGATCCCACACCAGACAAGACCAGTAAATGCATCACCACACGGCATCGCCTACTTACTGCAGCATTAAACTCTTATACTGCTCAATCTATCACTGTCTACATCGTCTATTCATAAAATAGACCTCAATAAATCATGTCAAAGCCCAAATGTTTAGGTGCTACATCTCACTCTTGCATGCCTTCCTACAATGCCAGTCTCACAGTCATCACTGTCTGCTTCCACATAACTCCAGCAAAGGTTTTTATCCTTTGGGAAACCTACAATTATAACCCTTGGATAAAGTTGTAGGGGTTGCTTGAGGAAATGTTTTTGGATCATCTCTTCAGCTGCTTCATCAGTGATATCAGTAAGGTGAAAATTCATCCTGCTCAACTTCCCACTTTTCTTTTGATACGATTAACATTTTTCTTGAATGTGAACAATATTCAGACAAGCGTCATGAACTATCATAATATTTTCACCATAGAAGAATAGAATTGAACAAAAAAAATCTTCAAATCCATCACCACCAAGAGGTCTCACCATCAATAATCAAAACCAGGAAGAGTGAGAAATTTAAGGTGAACATTCAGATAATTTCTCCAAAGTGAGGTGCCAGATGAGATGCCCACCACCATTGCCATCATAATCCCATCAGACCATGTGCCTGTCAATCACACCCAGTGCAAATTTTACCAGCATCACTTACTGTCATGGCGATGCCCTAGCCCACCTGAAGCCATTGCGTTACAAAGGCAGGCAGTCAGTGTGAGCCCTAACACCAGGTCACAGGTCACAACTACTGAAGGCACAGCAACCTAAAAGTCCAGGAGGAGTAGCCATGGGAGATAGCATTGGCAGGAGCAGAGGAGCAGTGGAATCATGGGTTGGGGCTGATAGAAGAAAGAGGGACCTGGCAGTCTGAGGCAGGAGGTGGTTTATAGTATGTATATTCCACCTCCATCTGTGCCCTCAGACGTCATGCGATTGGAGCAGGTTAATGGCCCCCTACCCTCAATGCAGCACTCAGACCATTCTGTTTAATAATTGTTAAAATTTCTAGGGTTCTCACCGGCTGGAAAAGAGGTGACCATGGTAGTGGTGGTGGATGTGAAGAGACACGTAGTTGAGGCAGGAAATTTAATTCCTGTGGCAGTGGCAAAGCAGTGGGCACCCTTCGATGCCAATCTGCCTGATTATCTTCCCCTCTTGCACCATCCCCACTGCTTTTTATGAGGGGAAGATTCCACACACAGGTGTGCAAATACAGTTAGTACTTAGTTTGGGAGAAGATTTGTAGCTCGGGTGCTCGTTGTTGTGGTTCTGTTTGCCGTGCTGGGAATTTGTGTTGCAGACGTTTCGTCCCCTGTCTAGGTGACATTCTCTGTGCTTGGGAGCCTCCTGTGAAGCGCTTCTGTGATGTTTCCTCTGGCATTTATAGTGATTTGTATCTGCAGCTCCCAGATCGGGAGTTCCCAGCTCCGTGAACAGAACCACAACAACAGTTAGTACATTTATGACTTGCCTGATTTCACCTGACAATGTTGCTTTATTGCTATACCCCTGCGTGCTTCCATATAGAAAAGCTCAAAAACTTAAAAAATTTTTTAAAAGTCTGTGAAAGCAAAATGGCATTTCCAACAAAAATCTGACCTCATTATTGCATGCAAATTAATGCCCACGAATTGCTGACAGTGAACATATTCCATTCCAGCTTGCAAGGTTATTAGTAAGTTTTACTTCGGATCATATTTCCCGCATTTTACAAGAAGAAACTAGAGTAAAATGTTCTTATCAGTCAACTGGGGCCAGGGGCTCACAAAGAACATTTTAAATAGTTTGACATTGCTGAACTCCAGCTTTTGTCTTGTAATTACACATATCACACCTCATAAAGCTGAATAACCCAATGCTGTTTCAGTCAGAGACGGGAATTCATACCGCTAGTGACTATCTGGATTCAGGCTCAAGAATTGTAGTACATTGCTATGCTTTTTTCTTCACTGTACCAAGACACTTATTCTTTAAACTTTAAGAATACTTTCCAATTTGCAATGAAGAAGATCAAGGGCTTTTGCCTGAAACATTGATTTTCCTGCTCCTCGCATAGTGCCTGACCTGATGTGCTTTTCCAGTGCCACACTCTCAACTCTAATCTCCAGCATCTGCAGTCCTCACTTTCGCCCAGATCTAAATGTAGTCATGCATAATCGGTGAAGTCTTTCACCATTGCATGTTTTGTCCCAGAAAAACAAAGCTGCTGGAAACAGCAGGGAGTATGGGCTATTGAAGAGCAGAGGTGTTCCTCTTCTGTTGTGCCCCTTCAGTCCATTTGATATTTTAATAAATATAGTCACATTACTTATAAAAATTAACAATCTGTAATGTACCGCTTTTGCCTTTGGTCTTTTAAGATTTCTGTGAATGGGGAAGGTTGGGCTGATGCTTGAGCTCACCTGGTGAGCACTGTAATTGTTGAATGTCACGACTTAGCAGTGAACAATGTGCCGATGATCATGCCCCAAATTTCCTCAAGCTATCACAAAATACATAAATGCATAAAAATCTCACCAAAACCAAAGTTGCCTGGCAGACTGCCATCCACGATAAAAACAGGTACAATAGGTATACTCAGCAATAGTATAAATAACTCTGTTTCTTGTAACATACTTAACCATAACAAGGGCAGTGAAAGAAAGGCTTTCTGGTTTATACAACTTAAACTATGCACCTTCAAAATCGCCATAAATGCACACATACACAATCACAATTAAAACAGTGTAAAGAAAAATAATTATCACGTATACTATGGGTGGTAAAGAATATACACAAGGTTAACAAAACTCCAAAGATCCAAAGTCCAAACTATGAGGTGGAAGCGTCCTTTTTCCTCATAGTCGTTATGATTTTTGAAATGGTGAGATGCTGTTGTTTGTACAGCAGTAATCATCCCTGATGGCTGATGAAGGGCTTTTGCCAAAAACGTCAATTCTCCTGCTCCTCAAATGCTGCTTGACCTGCTGTGCTTTTCCAGCACCACACTCTTGACTCTAGTCACATTCTCCTGCCTTATCTCCATAGCCCTCTAAATTCATTGCTTTCAAATGTATACCCAGCTCTCTTTTGAAACTCCTATGAAATCTGCCTTCACCACTCACCCAAGCAACACATTCCAAATCTCAACAACTCTCTTAGTAAAGACATTTCTCCTCATCTCACTACTCGCTCTTCTGCTGACAAATTTTAAAATTGTGACCCTAGTTGCTGACATACCAACTAGCGAAAACAGAATTTTCTTCTTTGCTCTGTCAACATTGTTCATAAATTTGAAAACCTCAAGAAGGTCACCTGTTAATTTTCTCTGCTCCGAGGAGAATAATTTCTCTAATCTTTCCATGTATCTAAAATCCCTCATTCTTGATATCATTCCAGTAAATCTCTTTTGCACTCTGTCCTGGGTTTTAACATCCTCCCTTAAATAAGGTGCTCAGAACTGAATAAAATACTTCAAATGTGTTATGGTTCTGTTCGCTGAGCTGGGAATTTGTGTTGCAGATGTTTCGTCTCCTGTCTAAGTGACATCCTCAGTGCTTGGGAGCCTCCTGTGAAGCGCTTCTGTGATCTTTCCTCCAGCATTTGCAGTGGTTTGAATCTGCCGCTTCCAGTTGTCAGTTCCAGCTGTCCTTTGCAGTGGTCGGTATATTGGGTCCAGGTCAATGTGCTGGACCTGGACTCAATATACCGACCACTGCAACTGACAGCTGGAACTGACAACTGGAAGCGGCAGATTCAAACCACTGCAAATGCCAGAGGAAAGATCACAGAAGCGCTTCACAGGAGGCTCCCAAGCACTGAGGATGTCACTTAGACAGGAGACGAAACGTCTGCAACACAAATTCCCAGCTCGGCGAACAGAACCACAACAACGAGTACCCGAGCTACAAATCTTCTCACAAACTTTGAATACTTCAAATGTAGTCTGACCTATGATTTGTCAGGGTGTGGCATTACTTTCAGGGCTTCTGTACTCACAGCTCTATTTATAAACCCAAGGATCCTATATGCCTTCTCAACAAATGTTTCAACTTGCCTGGCCACTTTCGGAATTATGCACTTGACTCCGAGATCCCTTTGCTCCTGTACTTCGCTCAAAGTTGTTCCATTGAGGCCTGTATTATCTCTCCATGTTTCTTCCACCAAAATGCATTATCTCACATTTTTATGTATTAAAATTCAACTGCCAGATGTCTGTCCATTTTGCCAACTTCCCTCTGAATTAGCTCAGCATTAGCCACTCTTCTCCCTATCTTAGTATCATCTGCAAATTTAGAGATTTCTTTCCTCAATACCCATATCCAAGTTGTTTATATAAATCAGAAAAAACAAGAGTCCCAACACCAATCCCTGGGGAACATCACTTTCTACTCATTTCCAGCCTGAGAAATGCCCATCTATACCTACCCTCTGTTTCCTATCCTTTAGCCAACTTCTAACCCGTGCTGCCAAAGATCCATGAATCTGAAACATTTCTAATGTACTCTCCAACCAGCCGCGTGCCACCATATCAAATGCTTTCTGAAAGTCTAAATATACAACATCCAAAGCACTAACCTCATTCACTGCCTGTGCCATCTTGTCAAGTTACTCAGTTGAATTTGTTAGACATGACCTGTCCTTGACAAATCCATGTTGACTGTCTAGTATTAACTTGTCTTTTCTTTAAGGGTATATTTATCTATCCAATATTACGGCCTCCATTAGTTTTCCCACTATTGATGTCAAACTTACAAGTCTGCAGTTTCCTGGGTTATCCTTTCTTAAACAACAATATCGCATCTACAGTCTTCCAGTCCCCTGGGATTAATCCTCTGTAAGCCTGGGCTAATCCCGAGAGGCCTGGGAAATTTCTATCGACAGCATGATTTGTTCCCTTACTTCCTAGCAATCTAGGATGCATCCCATCTGGCCCTGGTGACCTCTCTACCTGGAGCCTTTTTAGAACCTCCTCTTTATCTGTCACTAAAAATAAGAGAGACAGAATTTCTTTAACATAAAAGTCTCACGTTACCATTCAGTTTCAAATTCTATCTCTTTGATGCTTCCATATAGCAATATTGTATTGCACTGCTTAATTATATTCTACACTTCTTTTACAAGCTGTAAAACTTATCAGTTTTTTCAATTATATTAGTTCAACTTCCACTTCAGTTTGTAGACCCAAGAAATGAAAAATATGTAGTTTCTTACATGAAAGATAGAATACTTTCTTCAAGAATGTTTGCAGAGTAAGCGATGAATACGTATGATACCAGATCTGAGTGAGGCATAGGTCAGGTGCAAAATTGGGTCAAAAACAAAGAGCATTGGAGAAACAGAAAAAAAAACCTGGTAGTCTGGCAGTTTTTTGGAACTGTCCTGATGAATAGTCACTGGACTCGAAATGCTAAAATCAGAAATTGCTGGAAAAATTCAGCACCTGTGGAAAGAAAGCAGAATTAACATTTGGGTCAAGTTTTATCTTCGGCTGCGGGCAGAAGAGGAGGAGGAGGAAGTGGAACAGATTGTGAGGGTGTACACAGGAAAACACAGTGAGAATGGTTGCAGAGGGCTGATAGAAATATAAAATAATCTGAATGTTAGCTGTGAAAAACATAAAATGAGTCCACTCTGTTGAGAGCAAAGCCAAACAAGGCACAGTTAGGGGGGGAGTTCGGATTGTAAGAAAAATGGAGTTCACAGGTCACACTCTGAGTTGTGGTACACAGTGTTGATTCCTAGAGGCTGTGAAGTGCCCAAGCAGAACATGAGGTGTTGTTTCTCCAGTCTATGTTGAGTTACGTTGGAAAATCATAGCAGGCCCAATGTTAATGTGAAAACAAGGTGGTTCATTGAAATGGCAAGCAACTAGAAACCTGGGGTCATTCCTTACAGAACTGAGGTGTTCTGAAAATGGTCACCCAGTCAGGATGATTATTTGGATAAAATAGTACTCAGGGGTATGGGAAAAGGCAGGATTTTGGCATTACAGAGTGAATGAGTGATTTTATTGTCACGTGTATTTTAAATACAAAATACAATAAAGCACAGTGAATATGTTTCATTTGTTGTCACAATATAGCACCATTTTGACAGTTTTAAGAATAAAAGGAAAATGAAAATATATCATTTAAAGAAAAACCCATCTCTATCTGAGTTCTCAGGACCACCACTGCCTTGTCGCTGTGTATGCCGAACCCAACAAACATCAAAGTCACCGATCCTCAGGCACCATCTTTCACAGCTGGGCCAAGTCACCTCTGCTACCACATCACCGCCACCTGTGCCAGACCCAGCAGCATCACAGTTACATCTGTCGCCGCACCTCACCTCACTGATGTTGCCGTGATGCCCCTCCACCACTGCAGTACCAGGCCCAACAAAGTTGCTGACCCTCAGGCGCCACCTTTTGCTGCAAGGCCTCCGCTGATGCAGTAGCCACTGATTCTGGGGTCCTGTGCTCACCTGGAAAGGTATGGAGGGGCTCATTCTTCTCCACACTGGGCTTCCTCTCCCTTCCGCTGGGCCCACTCTCCCCACACTGGGCCCACTTTCCCCACACTGGGCCCGCTCTCCCCATACTGGGCCCACACTTCCCACACTGGGCTTGCACTGGGCCTGCTCTCCCCACACTGGGTCCATTCTCCCCCTCACTGGGCCTGCTCTCCCCCACACTGGGCCTGCTCTCCCCCACACTGGGCCTGCTCTCCCCCACACTGGGACTGCTCTCCCCACACTGTGCCTGCTGTCTCCACACTGAGCCCACTCTTCCACACACTGGGCTTCCTTTCCCTTGTGCTGGGCCTGCTCTCCCCACATTAGTCCTGCTCTCCCCATACTGGGCCCGCTCTTCCTCACACCGGGCCCACTCTCCCCGCACTGGGCCTGCTCTCCCCACACAGGACTCCCTCTCCGTTTAAATTGCAGAGCCATTGGCAATGATCTTTTCGTCTTCACTGTCAA
>NC_057711.1:126657733-126711738 GCF_004010195.1 Chiloscyllium plagiosum
GGAAGGTATAGGGGGTATGTCAGGGGTAGGTTCTTTACCCAGAGAGTGGTGGGGGCATGGAATGCGCTGCCTGTGGGAGTGGAAGACTCAGAATCATTGGCGAACTTTAAGTGGCAATTGGATAGGTACATGGATGGGTGCTTAAGCTAGGACAAATGTTCGGCACAACATCGTGGGCCAAAGGGCCTGTTCTATGCTGTATTGTTCTATGTTCTATGTTGTGCTGTAACCACTCTCTCCACACTGGGCCCGCTCTCCCCCATGCTGGGCCCACTCTCACCCACACTCGGCCCGGTCTCACCCACATTGGGCTCACTCTCCCCCATGCTGGGCCCACTCTCCCCCATGCTGGGCCCGCTCTCACCCACACTCGGCCTGGTCTCACCCACACTGGGCCCACTCTCCCCCATGCTGGGCCCGCTCTCACCCACACTGGGCCCACTCTCCCCCATGCTGGGCCCGCTCTCACCCACACTGGGCC
This sequence comes from Chiloscyllium plagiosum, assembly GCF_004010195.1. Taxonomy (NCBI): domain Eukaryota; kingdom Metazoa; phylum Chordata; class Chondrichthyes; order Orectolobiformes; family Hemiscylliidae; genus Chiloscyllium; species Chiloscyllium plagiosum. The sequence goes on from NC_057711.1 coordinate 126,658,215, forward strand.
CGATCTCTCCCAAACTGGCCCCGGTCTCACCCACACTGGGCCTACCATTCTCCCTGCTGGGCTCACTCTCCCTCCATGAGTCTGCGCCAGGGTGATTCACTACCGCCAGTGCTGTGACCCAATGCTCACAGTAAGTGAGTAATGAGAAAGATAAATACAAGAGAAAAACATGGAAAAACAAGAAAAGGGAAAAATAGAAAAGAAATGAGAAGTGGATAGAGTGGACCAGCTCTGAGTCAAGAGCCCTACCTTGCATTTAATGAGCAGGTATAGGCACGATGGGCTGAATGACTACCTTCAGTGTATAAGATTTCTCTGATCCTGTGATGTATCCTTTTCATTGCTTTCCAGTGTTAGCATTAGTTACAGTGAAGTCATTTTGATTGAAAGTGCTAACTTCCTTTCTTTCTATGATGCAGAGGTGCTGGTGTTGGACTAAGGTGGACAAGGTCAGAAGTCACAGGACACCAGGTTACAGTCCAACAGGTTTATTTGAAATCACAAGCTTTTGGAGCATTGTCCCTTCATCAGGTGAACTGAGAGAGTAGCACACAGACACAGATATTATAGGCCGAGACATCGATAGACAGAGAGATCAAAAGATCTTCCAAATGGTGTGAGTGGAATGTTGACAGGCTGAACAATAAATCTCTACTGGTGATAAAAGTGTCAGAAAGTGAGTAAAGTGTCAACAGCTGAATAGCAAGTGAAGGGATGATCGATAGTCCAATTAATTGAGGCAGGGAGATAATTACAAAAAAAATATAAATAAGGTGATGCTGGAAACAAACCAAATGGCTGGAATAACATGAGAGGTATAAGAGTTGCATGCCGATGGTGTAACCAAAGTAACAAGTCATCCAAAACTGTACAAACTAGTTCAGGTAGAGCGATTAAAACAAGCTATCAAGGTGATAATGTTAAAACAGGACAGTAAGGAAGATTTATAGATACAAACAGTATGATAGGGTCACATGTGGCGCAACATGAACCCAAGATCAGGATTGAAGCTATCTTCATAGGTATGCAACTTGGCTATCAGTTTCTAATCTGTAATTCTGCGTTGTTGTGTATCTCAAAGGCCGCCTTGGAGGACACTTATCCAAACATCAGAGGCTGACTGTCCTTGACCGCTGAGGTGTTCCCCGATTGGGAGAGAACATTCCTGTCTGGCAATTGTTGCACAGTGTCCATTCATCCGTTGTCGTAGCATCTGCATGGTCGCACCTGCATACCATGCCTCAGGGCATCCTTGCCTGCAGCGTATCAGGCAGAGACTTATTATCCAGTCTGGCAGATGTGGGTACTGCAGATGCTGAGATTAGAGTCAAGATTAGAGTGGTGCTGGAAAAGCACAGCAGGTCAGGCAGCATCCGAGGAGCAGGAAAATGGATGTTTGAGGGCAAAAGGGCAGATGGTGCCTGACCTGCTGTGCTTTTCCAGAACCACTCTAATCTTATTATTCAGCCTGTTGACATTCCAATCACACCATTTGAATGATGTTTTGATGTCTCTGCCTATAAATTCCATGATGTGGAGGAGCTGGTGTTGGACTGGGGTGGACAAAATTAAAAATCATACTACACCAGGTTGTAGTCCAACAGGTTTATTTGGAAGCACTAGCTTTCAGAGCACTGCTCCTTTATCAGGTAGCTGTGAAACAGGGTCATAAGACACAGAATTTATAGCAAAGAATCACATTGTCATGTAATTGAAATGATATATTGAACAAACCTATATTGCTGTTAAGTCTTTTATGTTTTGGAATGGGTTGCAGGTTTCGGTTCATTAATATGTAAATCCTAGAACTTCTTGTGAGTCACATTCACAAGATAACTTACAAAAAAAAGTGACATCCCAGCTCAGACAATGTATTCAAGATATGAGGTTAGAGTCTGTCTGCACCCCAGTCTTGGACAGACTGGTTCTATTTCCAAAGTAGGAATTTTATAAAATACTACATGGATTGACTGCCTGCAGATTGTGTGCTTTTTGAGGAAATTCAAATGTATCTGCAAATATAATTCTGCAAATGTAAATTCATCACATAGACTTATATGTGTGTGTGCATGCATGAGAGAGAAAGAGAGAGAGGGAGAGAGATAGAGAGTGTGAGTGTGTGCATGTGAGTGAGAGAGTGTGTTTTTACGTATGGGTACCAAGTCTATGCATGTATGTTTTTCTTCACTTCACCTAATGAAGGAGAAGCGCTTGTGATTTCAAATAAAACTGTTGGACTATAACCTGTCATGTGACTTTGACGTTTGTTTCTACACAAGCCTTAAGAGGGACTGCTGTATTCTGCTGACGTCTATGACTTCCAAAACATTAATTGAGACACTTTCAATTCCTTTCAGGCAGTTATTAACTCATTGTTCATTTGGTGCTATTAATCTCACAAGTCTAAGCTTTTGACTCTTTGGACATATCATAATGTTCCCTTTCAAAGATTTCTGTACATCTCTTGATGTATTGGTACATTTTCAATGTTTACAATTTCAGTAGGTTCGTCTGATGTCACTGGAGATGGTAGGAATTTATCTACAGCCAGGCCATTCCATTGTATGAAAGCAAGATAATTAATATTGTTTTATTTGTGAAGTTGCACTTTCTAGTTTCCTTTTACCTTGCTCAAAAAAACACACCATTTACAGAACTTTTATTTTAATGAATAAATAGAGACAGCCAGGCAGACTGATGTTCTACAAATTATACAATTTTGTAATCCAGCAAATGAGATGAGAAAAGCCAATTAAACCTATGGGGAGCATGGAAGACCATATCTTGTATCGATTCTAACCACCCTGGAACTTTGAAAATGTTTCTGAGATTACACATCAAATTGCAATTAGTTGTATTGAAGCAGTCTGCCTCAGACATGAACTGTAGCATCTCTCTGGAATATAGAAAGGAACAAAGTACTGCCGAGGATTTACAAAGCAGGGGAGTGATTAAGACAATGCTGTACTGCAGACAGCCTGAGAAGCTGTCTCTCTGTTTTTGTCTCTCTCTTTGGAAGTAGTGTACCTGGTTCTGAAGGAGAAAGTATACCTGAGAGAAAACCAACTACAAACTAAGGTATTTTTAAAATGTGGTATTTTTAAAATTGAAGGAAAAGCTAAAGTTCATGTTTGCAATTTTGTACCCACCACATTGATACCATTCAAGGAAGAGCTCACCATATTCACCTCTGTTATACATGGAAACATAAAACGTAGAAAATAATGCAGGACTAGGCCATTTGGCCCTTTGAGCCTACACCACCATTCAATAAGATCATGGCTGATCATGCAATCTCAGTACCCCATTCCCACCCTCTCTCCATACCCCTTCATCCTTTTAGCTGCAAGGGACATACTTATTCATGTTCCACGCTGTCTTGAATATATGGCCCCAATAACTTCCTGTGGGAAAGAATTCCACAGTTTCACAACTGTCTGAGTGAAGAAAGTCTTCTTCATCTCAGTCTTGAATGGCTTATCCCTTATTCGTAGACCGTGACCCCTACTTCTAGACTTCCCCAATATTGGGAACATTCTTCCTGCATCTAGCCTGTCTGGTCCCATCAGGACTTTCTAAGTTTCTGTGAGATCCCCCCTAATTCTTCTAAATTCCAGTGAGTACAAGCTGAGTCAATCCAGTCTTTCCTCCTATATCAGTCCTGCCATACCGGGAATCAGTCTGGTGAACCCTCACTGGACTCCATCAATACCAAGGATGTCCTTCATCAGACTAGGAGACCAAAACTGCACACAACACTCAAGATGCAGCCTCACCAAGGCACTGTATAACTGCAGCAAGGCATCCTCACCCCAGTACTCAAATCCTCATCTCTATGAAGGACAGCATGCCATTAGTTTTCATCATCGCTTGCTGCACCTGCATGCCAACCTTCAGCAACTGTTCCACTGGGACGCCTCGTTGCACCTCACCTTTTCCTAAATTGCCACCATTCAGGTAATAATCTGCCTTCCTGTTTTTATGACCAAAGTGGATAATCTCACATTTAATCCACATTATATTGCATTTGCCAAGTGCTCGTCCACTCAGGCAGTCTGTTCAAGTCATGCTGCAGCCTCTTAGCATATTCCTCGCAGCCATACATTACCACCCAGCTTAGTGCCATCTGCAATCACGGGCAGATAAAATCTTCAAAGTGTGTGTTTGGATAAATTGTGACCTATGATATTGGCATTATCACGTCCTTCTTACCTTGAGAAAAGTAGTTTGCAGAATTGGCAAAATACATCTGTAAATTCCAAAATAAAGGTTCCTCCCAAAAGTCATATGGAGAGAGGAGGATTAGAGGAATCAATTTGTGCTTCCTCAATGGCCACTTGATAATTAACCCAAAAGCAACTTTAACACAATTCCCATATTTACTTTACTGGAAATTGAACTATGGTTTAAATAAACTTTCTGCAACACAATATTTAAACAGCTTCCATTAATCCTTTAATTAGTACATTTCTAAATAGCGCACCTTTTGAGAATTTCAAGTCATCTACCACCATCAGTAACTGAGCTGACTCCATATCTCTTGGAACACTTATTCATTTTCTTTGCTTCATTGGATGTAGATTTGGAGACCTCACCCCTTAATATAAAATCCCTCTCACTCCCAATGTTTTGATCGCACCAATAATAAAGACACTTGAAGCTATCGGCTTGTCAGTATTATTACCTGGTGTTGCAATATTTTCTATGGTTCTGTTATGCATATGCAAAATGCTACCATTTCAGTTTTTGGAATTCTCATTCTTGTTTGAAATGCCTTTCTAGCCTTGCCCCTCCCTATCTCTGTCCTCACCTGTTGCAGCACAAAGCTCTGAGATAGCTGCACACTTCTGACTTTGCCTTCCTGGGCATTCCTTGATTTAGCTACTGCATTATTCATGACAGAGCCTTCAGTGGCTTAGACTCCAAGGTTTGGAATCCCCCCTAACATCTGTCCACCTCTCTATCTTGCTCTCCTCCTTTCAGACACTCCATAAAGCCAACCTCTTCAAATAGGCTTTTGGTCATCTGGCCTAACATCTTCTTACATGGCTCAGTGTCATATTTTGTTTTATCATGTTCCTTTGCCTTTGGACACTTTATTTTGATGAAGGTGCTATAAAATTGAAGTCATTGTTGTTATTGAAGAGATGAAGGAGATTCATGCTTTATCAGTCTCAACAAGATCTATACCAAAATAGGTATAGGGTTATACCTGTATAGGATGGCTCTGTGGTTTGCACTTCTACCTCACAGCGCCAGGGAGCTGGGTTTGTTTCCAGCCTTGGGTAATTGTCTGTGTTGGGTTCCTCTGGGTTCCTCTCACAGTCCAAAGATGTGCAAGGTTGGTAGATTGGCTGTGCTATTGTGTGCAGACTAGGTTTGTTAGCCATGATAAATGTGGGGTTACTGGGATGGGATGAAATGCTGTTCAGAGCGCTGGTGTAGACCTGATGGGCTGAACAGGCTCTTTATGCGCTGTAGGAATTCTATCATTCTGTACTCAACAAAGATGAACTGATAAAGCCTTTACTTTCATCAGGTCTGAGAAACTGAGGGCCTGAAGAAAGATCCTTGAGAGAGAAGTGTTCAAAAGGATGTTTTGGGACAAAATCTCTAAGGATTTTCTTATTGGAAGTGGCTTAGATTACATTTGACCTAGCTGTAGTGTAGTAAAATGCTCCATGTTCATCCATTTGATCAATGAGTCATTGAATCACTAAAAACACAAAATAATCAAAATTTTGACTTGGAGGTTCTAAAGTTTTCCTTAACTCAGCACAATTCAGTTCACTTAAAGGTAATTACTAAACAAGTCAGGAAACGATGAGCATTTTTCTTGTGCAGTAATGCTGCAATTAGGCTGAGAGGATTATATAGATCGACAGTATGATAGTTTTGTGTTGAGGGATAACATTAACTTGCTAAAACAGGCCAACTTTGACATGTAGCTGCTTGTAGATAATAAAGGAAAGCAAAAAGACTAGACAATATAAACAGTTGAGTAATTAAATGTCTGAAAAAATTGTTGGAATGACAATTGTCACTGCTGACAATAGAAACCAGTTTTTATAAGTCTTTTAATATCAAATAACTCAAAAACCATACATTTCATAAAATAAATCTTTCTGAGGATGCATTTTAATATAGGAAAATCTCTGTATAATCATGAACGAAAATGTCTTCTATTGTTTTCTGCAGTAAACAGGAAACATGGAAACTCCCCTCCAGATAAATTCAATCAATAGACTTCCTGATCAAAAGGTGGAGACAAAAAAAATGAACAAACAGTTGCTTTTTATAATTGATGCCTCTTAGCATCTCTTTCACTTATGCTCCATAGATGATGAAGCTGAATTGAAGAGCCAGGCAATAAGTTGCTTCTTACAGAATTCTCATCAACATGTTGCCTCTTGGTGACATTTATGCATGTGTTAGTTGTCACCTATATGTCAATGGCTCCACCTCAGCACTATGTCGCTTGACTCCTCCACTGTTGCTAATTAGTCAGACTGCTTACCTAACATCCAGTGCCTGATGAGCATCCTTAATAAGCGTCTAAGTTTCATTTCAAAGCGTATGCCTTTCTATTTCTTACCTACTGACTAGATCCCTTTCCCTAGTGTGATTGATTAAGTCTGAGGTTAAGCCAGGTTTCTTTCAACATTGGTATCAAGTTTGATCCTGAGATGAGCTTATAAACTCCCATTCATGCTCACCTTCAGACCTCTGTAAAATGGTGCAATTTGACCCTGTCTCAGCTACCTACTGCTGAAATCCTAATTTACTGCATCTAGACTACCCCAATGCACTTTTGTGGCATGTCTCTCACATTGAAACTTTTGCAAACTTGACGTCATTCAAAACTCTGCTTAAGCAACATCTTGATTTGAGCATTTTCATCTTGTGTTCAAATTCCACAATGGCCTTGCCCCTCCATGTCCCTCTAAACTTCTTATCACAACTCAATGTGGTAGTGCTCTAGAAATCAAGCCCTGTAATGTACCAAATGTTCAGAAAATTTAAAGATTTAAAATGTTATATCTCTAACTTATTTGTCTTCTAGAACCAGGTTGACAGAAAGCATGGACCAAGTTTCTGTACTTAACGAAAAAGAACTACTATTTATTACAAGCAAGTAGACTCCAGCTAGAGATAAGCAATTAAGAATCATTGGCACCTAACTGTACTAATTGAAACATTAATCCCCATATAAACTCCCCTTACATGTACAGACAGACACAGAGAGGAGAAAAAAGAACATAAATTGTGGGCAGTTAAATGAAACTGGGAAACCCATTTACAAGGGTTGCTGAGATGATTCTTATACTGTACAGAGTGCTGCTTCACAGTCATCTTTCACCAGATATTTCTACTGGGTTCCAATAGGCAGAGGTAGGTCCACCTATAAAATGTTATAACCATAAAATAAATATCAACTGATTGACTACTTTTTTTTAATTCACCCACAGGATGTGGGCATCTTTGGCTAGGCCAGCATTTATTGCCCATCCCAAGTTGCCCAGAGGGCAGTTAAGAGTCAACCACATTTCTGTGATTCACATGTAGTCCAGATAAGGTTGGCAGACTTCCTTCCCTAAAGAATATTAGCGAACCAGGTAGACTTTTTTTCTCCTGATAATCAACAATGGATTCATGGTCATCATTAGACCTTTTTCTTTCAGATTCTTTCTTGAATTTAATTTCTACTATCTGCCATGGTGGGATTTCAACCTGGGTCCCCAAAACATTAGCTGAGTTTCTGGATTAATTAGCTCATAACAATACAACTAGGCCATCACCTATCACTAGGGTTATACAAGAGCTACTGAAGAAAAAAGTAGTTTTAAAGTTTTTTCAGCAGAGAACAGAGAGATCTCTGGGTTTGGTGATGGTCCAAAAGCTTCTCCCAATCTTGTTCACAGCCTCTCAGTTCCCTGAGAACCAATAAATGCTGGCAGGCAGAAGATCTTTGTCATTGGTAACTGGTCATTAGTCCATAAACCAATCCACTGCTTGTTGCTGACCAAAGCTCGATTTGTGCACAACTCTTTAACTCTAGCTCATCTGCAACTTTTTCCCATTACTGCTTGAACTAGTAAGTGTGCACTTAGTATTTACAATGAGCCAGGTTACTTGCTTTCAAAAACGCACAATAATCCACCAGCCATTCTCAGTTTTTAGAACAGTTCTTTCCTCATTTTAGTTAATTAGACATACAGGAACGAAATCATATTCTTTACATTCTCCAGATTCAAAATCCTCTTAGATGTCTGCATGCCTGTGATTTACTTGTGTAACGCCCATTTTGATTGCTGTGCTATAGTAGCTATGCATCTAGGGCCCAAGCTCTAGAATAACCTCCCTATACTTCACTACCTCACTTTCCTCATTTAACACACCTCTTATACTTACCTGTTTGACCTGATACCTTCTCAAGTATCTCAATGTCATGCTTTGCTACATGCTGTGAAGCACCTGAGGACGTTTTTACTACATGAGAAGTGTGAGGTAAAGACAAGCTATTGTCGCATTAGGTGGTGAGAAAACAACATTTGAAGGAGATTCCTGGACTCATATAACTATAGTAATTACAGCACAGAAGGAAGCAATTTGGCATCTCATCGTTCTTAATCCCGCTTTGCAGCTCATAGTCTGTAGACTTTAGGTTATGGCACTGTTGAGTTAGGATTTAGTGAATACACAGGTATGTTGTAAAATAAGTATGACCTCTGCAGCCATGTGATGGAGACCCTGCTAGAAGATTGGAAGTAGAGCAGATTCAAGCACAGAACTCTGCTGCATTTCATCATCTACATCTTCTGAATAAATGCTATTTAAAGAAACATTGAGTTCTGCCCTGAGTTCATTTATACAGGACAGAAGAAGCCATATTAAAACAGGCACCTCAGGAACATATCCAAGTGCTTTTTTTTCAGAACTATTCTGAATTGTGTTGAAGTTTTAGCCTCAATCATCATTTCGAGCAGTGGAGAGCGCGTTGCTGGAAAAACACAACAGGTCAGGCAGCATCCGAGGAGCAGGAAAATCGATGTTTCGGGCCAGACCCCTTAATCAGGAATGAGGCTTGGAGCCTCAGGGGTGGAGAGATAAATGGGAGGGGGTGGGGCTGGGGGGAAGGTAGCTGAGAGTGCAATAGATGGATGGAGGTGGGGATGAAGGTGATAGATCGGAGAGAAGGGTGGAGCGGATAGGTGGGAAGGAAGATTGACAGGTTGGACAGGTCATGAGGATGGTGCTGAGCTGGAAGGTTGGAACTGGGGTAAGTTGGGGGGAGTGGAAATGAGGAAACTGGTGAAGTCCACACATTAATGCCCTGGGGTTGAAGGCAGAAGATAAGGCATTCTTCTTTCAGGCATCGGGTGGTGAGGGAGTGGCGATGGAAGAGGCCAAGGACCTGCATGTTCTTGGCAGAGTGGGAGGGGGAGTTGAAATGTTGGGCCACGGGGCGGTGTGGTTGCTTGGTTCGGGTGTCCCGGAGATGTTCTCTAAAGCGCTCTGCGAGAAGGCGTCCAGCCTCCCCAATGTAGTGGAGACCGCATCGGGAGCAATGGATACAATAAATGGCACGTGTGGAAGTGCAGGTGAAACTTTGATGGATGTGGAAGGCTCCTCTGGGGCCTTGGACGGAGGTAAGAGGGGAAGTGTGGGGGCAGGTTTTGCAATTCCTGTGGTGGCAGGGGAATCATTTCAAGCAGTTTGTTCCAGACATGTACCACTATCTGGATGAAACCTTTTCTCCTTAACAACCCTCCAATCTTCCTACCAATTATGAACCCAGAATAAACTCTCCACTAACAGGAGTTAGAATCTATCTGAATACTTTGTAATGATATACATCTTAATCAAATCTCCATTAAGCCTTTATTTTGGCAAAGAAAATAGCTCAATATTTTCAATCCTCCGTCACAGCTAAATATATAAAATTCTAATAATGTTTTCATGAATGTCTTCTCCATTATGATTGCAATCTTCCTGTATTATGGTAACTAAAACTGTGCAGAGTACTCAAATTGAAGCCTATCAAGTATTTTATGCAGTTTTGGCATTGTGTCCCTACTCTTACATACTACATTGAAGCAAAGTATTCTGTACGTCTTCTTTGCATCTTCTGGTCCTGTCTTTCTATTTTGAAACACTCAAAGGGTGCCTTATCCAAGTTTTAACGCCACTCAAATGTGACAAATGAAGATTACATAGTGCAAGCTGAGGATGGTCCAGGGATATCCTGGAACCCAGGGCAAGTCACCAAGCATTATTGTTCTAAAACAACCACAGTGCAATGGGAAATATAGATCCTGGCAGGCCATTCCCACTAGTTTGCCAAGGCAAAGAACATCATTTGATGTGCATTTTTGTGCAAATTAAATCTTAAAACAGTACAATACCATCGTGAAACGTTATTCAAATGTAATTAATCAAACTGACTATCTTACCCACCACCATTAAACATACATTGTGTAGGACACAGCATAGTGGCCTTGGACTGTCCATCACACCTTGGCACTGGAGGTGGGTGAGGGACATCCTCAGCTTGCACTGAGCGACATTATGTAGACTTCACCTGTCACTGAATATTTTTCTTTGAGGGATCTGTGAATATTCGTTCCAATATCCCTCATTTCAACTGCACTTTGCTCCATAGCCTACTATTAATTGTGCATTCTTTTGTGACATTTGACCTCTTCAAATGCATTACCTCAAACTTCTCAGGATTTAATTTCATTTCGCATTTTTACATCCATCTGATCAATATGTTGGTATTTTTCTGCAGTCTGCATCTTTCTCCTCACTTCAACCACAAGATCAACCTTTCTAGCATCCTCAAACTTGTAATCATGACTCCCTTATTTCCATCTAAACCATAGACAGCCATCCTGAAAGGGCAAGGACTGCAACAGAAACAGACTTCCAGTTCCAAAAAAACATATTTTGACCATTATCCCATTAAGCTGAAGCAATTTGGATCTGTCTTGCAGCTTTCCCTTGGATACCATAGGTTTTTTTGGTTACCTGTCTGACCAGTTTTCTAATCTGTTGCTAAATTACAGTTAGACTACATGGTAATCTATTTGATCAAATCCTCACCAACCTACCTGTCTGTCTACAATAGTTTATCAAATGGAGGTGGGCAAACTCTTGTAAAGACAAATTCTCATAAGTGTTGTGAAGGGATCTTGCTTGTATATTGAGGTATTAAATGTGTGTTAAGTGGTGCAAATGAAGGATAAGTCTCGTGTTACAACTAGCTCCTGGGCCACGTTCCCCAGATATTGACTCCAGACATGGACACCCAAATGGTTAAGTTCCTGCGTGAGGAGGGATAGACTAGCTCCTCTTCTTTATTCAACAGCCTCACTCAATTGATCATAGTGACATTAAAGAAAAAGGATCCTTTCCCCTTGTGGATACATTTCTCCCAGGCAGAAGGATTTTATTTATTTTAATAGAGCCAAGGGAATTAATTTATTAGTTATTAAGCTGAGAAGAAATAATAATGCAGCACACAAATTGAACACAGACGTGAGTCCAAAAAAAGACAACATTTTAAATATATAGCAGCTTAGTCTCTGAGTCATTCAAAAAGAATAGATGGAGTAACATTGTGGTTGTTACAGGAGTTGCTATCAGTAGCATTGATATTGGTTGTTGAATAGTTGATTTTGAGATCCTTAGGTAGTTCAATTGAAATTCCTTTGTTGTGGTTCCCTACAAAAGTGGCTGACTAGTAACACTTGGAGTGTAGAATTTCTTTTTCCCTTTCTGTACCTACAGTGCAGGGGTGTTTAATGGCTGTTCTCAAAACTGTGAACTTCACAACATGCTAGTTCATAAATGAGATTGTCAGGCTGCTAACATGTACAGACCAGGTTTGAAATTTCCTTCCTAAGCTCATTTTTTGTATGAGGATGGGTAAAACACAAACCAACCTGCAGGAAATGACCTCGTGCCAAGAGGGAGTTGTATAAACAGCCTCTCACTATCTCTTCCCTTTTAGTCTTTTCATTTGAAGTTTCACAAATGGTGTGACATTCCAGAGTTCCTCTCCATTTGCAGCCACTGAATTTCCATTTGCAGCCTCCTTAGCTGTATCAGTCCTCTTTTTTTTTAAATAATGTTGGAATTAAAAGTATGATATGTCGATAGATAATCTGGGGTTATGATCTGTGATTATTAGCAACCCAAAACTGAGTCCTTTTGGGTCATCAACACCATTATCAGAATAGGTCATGAAGAAAATGTTTTGATTTATTCATTTTGTGGGATGTGGGCATTGCTGGCTGGCCAGCAGTTATTGCCCATCCCTAATTGCCCTTGAGAAGGGGTGGTGAGCTGCCTTTTTGAACTGCTGCAGTCCACCTGCTTTGGGTTGACCTACAATGCCATTAGGGAGGGAATTGCAGTTCAACAATCCAAGATTTCCAAGAATTCTAAGACCTTTGTTATCCTTTATATATTTCAATTTCTGATCAATGTCAGGTGAGGAGACCACCTGTGGTTTGGTGGGGAGTAGACAGCAATGTGCTGGCCACATAACTAAACAAACCTGACTGAGTACAAATTTCATGAAGCAATAATACAAACTCAACGCAGAGACAGAGTTAAGTCATCCCATAATCACAACAAAGCTCTGAAATCCTTAGGTAGGTCAATACTGTAACTTGCAAATACCTTTACGATATGTAACCCAGTTGAGAGTGGTACTAGTCAATCAGACAACAAGTGGAGATATGTCTCCATGTCAATCAGGGTGGAGCATAGCGTATGATTACAGAATAAAACAGTAATGTGTTTACAAGTATCTCCAGTCAAAAGTACTGTGTGGATGATGCTACTTGGTCCTACCCAAAAGTTCCCATCGTCAAAGGGTGAGTGGTCCAGCCAATTTCCTCATTCTGTATGGTAGTAATTTATAATAGATCCACCTGTAAAAGCAATGAGCCCTGACAACATGCTGGCTCTAGTGCTAAAGACCAATGTATCGGAACTAATTGCTTCCCAAATCATGCTGTTTTAGTGCAGCTATAATTACCTAGTTATACCTTATCCGCAACTGCCAATTATTACACATCATCCTCCTCTCAAAAATCAGTAACATTATGGAAAGAGTCATCAGTAGCACCATCAAACAACCTGTAATCACCAATAACTTGTTCAGTGATGCTTAGAATGGGTTTCATCGGAACCATTCGACTCCAAACCTCATTTTGACACGGCCAAAGGAGCTGTATGCCAGACAATAATCAAGCATCGCTGCACTTGATACCAAAGTAGCATTTCGCAGACATCAGCCCCAAGGAATTGCAGCACAAATATAAATTCAAAGAGATGAAAGGGAAAACTCTTAAAAAGCTGGAGTCATACTTGACACAAAAGCATGTGGTATGGCAGTCAGAGGCAGACATCACAATCTGAGAGCAACACTACCAGAATACCTTAGAGATATATACTCATCCCAACCATCTTCACTTACTTTATCATGTCCTTCTTTCTGTCAAAATTGCAAGTGTAAAACAGTTTGCTGATAGTTGTATAATGTGTGATTCCATTCACAACTCCTTTCGAAGTGAAGAAACACATGTTGGTATGCAGAATAGGCTTACATCCAGGACTGAACTGACAAGTCGGACAGAATTTTATTTTAGGAAGAGGTACTGGCCAATGAAACAAAACCAAGCTCAGTTATTTCCCCATGACATTCAATTGTGCTAACATTGGCACATTCTCACCATCCACAATGTGAGGTCACAGAACTGGCGGAGGGCAGATAGATGCTCCATGAGTGGCTTCCGGAACAACTTCAAATGAATTTGCTGAAGTCTATGACATGGTGCTACCTGAGATTTAAGCATTAACATGGCAAGTTACAAACAGAACAAAGTAACTCTGTGATCAGCAGATCCTAATAACCTGGAGGCATACCGATGCAATCTGCAATAGAGTTGGACAACACAGAGAGTATAGCCGGAGTTCAAAGAGTACAGTCCCCAAAAACATAGGTCCAGCATGAGTACAAGAGTGAGACAGAGATAGATCCTTTGGTTCACCAACTGACCATTGATATAGCTTTACTGCCCTTTACAAGGTTCAATTCAGAATGTTAGGATGCTCACTATTCACACTGATCCCATCTCACAGTATATCTTAATATATCACACCTTCCAATATACTGTCCCATACAGCTTGCAGAGTTATATTACCTGCTGTAATATGTTTTTTCTTGCAACATTGAGTCTAGTATGAGCATCATATTATGTTTTATTATGTAACTCAGATGCAATTTTCATGTACAAACAGTGAAATTCTCCACTCCTCCTGATATGTCAGATAGGTTTCTTCAAAATATTAATCAACAGCAGCAAATAGGCTGAAATAAGCAGGGGGCATGTGATGTTGCAATAGCAGCTTAATGATTTCCACAGGCTCCAGAATCCTTGGAATACTTCTCTGCTAACAGCAACATGAAGACTACTGAACAACATCAACTCAATAGTTGGTAGTAATCTACTTTGTCAGGATTTCCTGTAGAAAGTGAAGGAAGAGATTACAGGCAGTAATCATATCAAAGGGCAGAGATAGAAAGGAAGATCATGATCCGGGAAATTGCGCATTTCTGGAAATTGCGCATTAACCTCAGCAAATGTTTCACATGATACTGCAAACTGTGTGGTCACTCCCCTCTGTTGCAATAGAAATAAATTCTGCAGTTTTCAAATTGCGTCAGTTCTAATGCAGACATATTTTGCCTCAGACAGATTGAACTTATGATATAATTTACAGGTGGAAAGATTAAATCGTGCAAAACTTTAACTGTCATCCAATCAGAAGAGCTCATTCTTTAATACTCAAGGATGAAGTTCAACAATTTCTCAAATAAAAGTGCCTCCTCAATGTGGAAGCAAAAAAGTGCAGACTGATTGTGCAGTTTCATTTGAAAAATTGTACTTCTGTCTCCACAGGATTTAAGTCTATTTTTAATTTAATAACTTATTTTTCCAAAAGCATCCTCAGGTGCAAGCCAAGGTTTTTTGAAGAAAACAATAATTGATAGTGAATGTATTGGAAAGTTGTAATTAGAATCTTAGTAATGTATTGGGCTTTATGCAGAAATCTTAATTATGTTCAAGAAACAGCACCTTACGAATTTGCAAAATTCTTCACACCGTGGAAATTACATATTTGTTTCATGTTGTGCATTCAATGACTAGTCATTATGAAATGAAAGAAATTTACAGCAGAGGTCATATGACTATCACAAGTCTGTAGTGTCTCAACAAATGCATTTGTCTAAGCATCTATAAAAAAAAGTTAGACATGTGATTGGCTCAAAATTGATACCAAGTATTTAATTGAACATTGCTGTGGCTTAGTAAGGCCTTCTCTTGTAGCCAGAGCATCTACAGCTGAGTCCACCTGTGGTGCAGTAGACTTAAACACAGACTGCACTCCCCAGAGGAAGCATCACTCTCACTGAAATAACTCTGTAGAGGCCGTTATCCTGTTACCAAGTCACACATATGGAGAGTCCTTGACTGATCCAGCTTCCTCAGAGCCAGTCTCAGTGAGCAGAACTCTGACACTCCTGTTTATAGCTGTCAGGCAGGACTCCCTGATTGGACCAAAGAACAGCCCCAATCAAGGAACTCATATTTTGTGAGGACCACCCAGCTGACCTCATTGCAATCACTACATCTCTCCCCCTCTGAGTGTAAGAACATGAGCCAGATATTTTTAATAGCTCCTCCTGACAGGTTTTAACAATGGGTCAGGTTCCCCCCACGGCATGTTACACGCAGTAGCTCACACCTTGTGTCCGGAGCAACTCAGAAGAAATTCATTCTCTTCTTCAGGCAGCAAAGGCATTGAGGCAGCTATATCCACTGTGTCTGAAGATCCCGACTCCCGGTGCGGTGGAGGTCTCTCCTTGCCGCGATTGGTCAATAAGCACTAGCAATCAGTCAGGTTCTTTAAGACTTCACACTTTATTATTCACAGCCGGGCACAGATCATCCAGAAACACAGAGGTTAAACATTTCCGTGTTCCTCAGAGGAGCTGCGCACATGGCTTAAAACAAAGTCATTTTTGTACTTTTCTTAAAGAGAGGTACATGTCATAATCATACAGAATTACCAATTAATTAACAGAATGGTTTTATTTACGGCAACTCAACCCAGTGATATTTCCTGGGAACCGACTTTGTTTTCCAAAACTTAAGCCATTCTTATCTCATGAACCGAGTTTTTGCACCTGCACTTGAAGGTCAATTAGGATAGCCAGTATGATCTAATTATTTTGTCTAATTATTTCTATCCTGTAAAGGAAGCATTGTCTGCTAATCTTTGTTGAGACGGACTGTGGTCGTCAATTATGCAGCTTTAGCAGGGTTAAAAGCCATTTTATGCAGCTTTAAGCAGAATTGTCAATTCGCAGTCTTGAAGCCATTTTGTTATGTTATTTGGATTAAAAAAACATTTTATTTCCGTCTAAGTTAGTAAGAATATGTTTTAAGTGGTTGTTCCTGACAACAACTAGTTACCTCAGCCTGTATATTCAAGTTTCAGATCCATGTCCATTTCAGATTCTGAGGTATGTTTGATGCTTGTCAGAGGGGGGCATGGCACAGATTCCGGAACAGTTGTAAAGGCAGCCAAGGAGCTGGCTAGGTTATGCTCCTGAACCAGTGAGATTCCAGCTTTCACATGGCTCATGTGCTTGTTCAGGTCCGTCGCACCCACCGAAAATTTATACATCACTGAACTTGACCTCACATCAATCGTGCCCATTACAGGTGCAGGGCCATTCACTGTGGTTCCCAAACCAAACTTCATCTGCTAAAGTAAACACCCTCTTGCTTAATGGATTCTTGTGTTCAACATTGGCATTCCTAATGCCATTTTACCCCCGCCTCAGGTCAGGGAAAACCAGAGTCTTCTCCCCATTAGCAACTCTGCTGGGGCTATCCCTGTAGTTGCATGAGGGGTAGTCCAATAATCAAATAGGAACAGGGACAGTTTGGCATCTAGTAAAGCTGTAGGCTGTTGCTTTAAACCTGCCTTGAAAATTTGGACTGCTCTTTCTGCCAGACTGTTGGATGATGGATGGTATGGAGCTGTCCCTACGTGACGAATACTATTCAACTTTAGAAAATACTCAAATTATCTACTGGTAAACAATGGTCCATTATCTCTGACTAACAGTTCAGGAGTCCGTGTATGGCAAAGGATGCGCGCAGTTTTTCTATCGTCATCCCCATGTTTGACAAATTAATTCTATGCACATCCAGCCGCTTTGAATGGGCATCCACAATGACTGAGAACATTGACCCCATGAAAAGACTTGCATAGTCACTGTGTAACCAAGCCAGGATTTACCCAGCCATTCCCATGAATATATGGCAGCTGCTGGTGGTAATTTCTGTCCTTGTTGGCACTCTGGGCACTGGTGTACCAATGCAGCTAGGTTTGCATCCATTCCTGGAGAACAGACATAACTTCTCACCAACATCTTCATTTTGGAAACTCCTGCATGACCCTGGTGGAGTACAGTCAGTATCTGGTGGCTGTAAGAAGCCTCGGTGGCTGCTTTACTGAACCATTCTGCTTTGGCCACAAGAATAACCCTAATCTTCTGGCTATAGGCAGTTCAATGCACAATTATGTTCTCATCCTAACGTTCCTGTCCTAGTGTTCAACAGGAGCCCAGTGGCAGGTGGAAGAACAGCACCCTGTTTACCACTTAAACACTTCAAGACCTTTGGGACTTAACATCAAGTTCACCAATTTCAGACCATAAACTGTGTCCTCCATTTGATTAGGTCCTCTCCACTCTCACCAACACATAAGTATCTTTATTGCATGGGTTTGGTCTCAGCAGAACTGACCTGGTTTTTTCTATTAACATCTACCATTAACACTTGTTTCTCATCTATATCATTTCTTTATTATCATTAGCCCTCAGTTTGCTTCATGCTCTTGGTATCCTTACCACATGTTTCACTTGATCCTTCACCCTCTTTCTTTACAGAATAAAATCCACCACTTCTCAGTTCTGAAGAAGAGTCATTTTGGATTTGAAGTTTTAATTGAGTTTCTCTCTCCACAGATATTGCCTTGTGTTCATATTTTCCACCATCTACAAGGCACAAGTCAGGAGTGTGCTTGAATACTCCTAATTGCATGGATGGATGCAGCTCTAAAAACACTCAAGAAACTTAACATCATCCAGAATTAAGGAGCCCGCTTGATTGATACCACATCCACAAGCATCTACTCCCTCCACCATCAACACTGTCTACCAACAGTGTCTATTATCTACAAGATTAACTGTAAAAATTCACCAAAGGTCCTCAGACAGCACCTTTCAAACCAACGGCCACTTCAATTTAGAAGGACACGGGCAGCAGATACATGGGAGTACTATCATCTGCAAGTTCCCCTCCAAGCCAGTCACCACCCTGACTTGGAAATATATTGCCATTCCTTCACTGGCGCTGGGTCAGAATCCTGGAGTTCCTCCCTAATGGCATTGTGGGTCAACCCACAGCAGGTGGACTGCAGCAGTTCAAGAAGGCAACTTGCCAGCACCTTCTCAAGGGCAACTAGGGATGGGCAATAAATGTTGGCCAGCCAGCGATGCCCACGTCCCATGTATTAATGAAACAAAAATTCATAAAATTTTGAAGTTCCATGTAGAGTGGATGATGTGCTATTTGCAGTCACAAAACTCAACTCTTTGCAACACATGCTTCCAACCGTACACAGAGAGCATCAACATGAACTTGACATGTTTAGAGAATAATATCAAACTGAGGAAATGGTCCAAGGAAGTTTAACAATACGAGCTGTGAATAGAAATCACCCTGGGCAAATGATATGCTTAATTCCAAATTGGACCATGCCAATAATCAACATACAAATGAGTCTCATTAACCCACCATGTGGTCTTTCGTTTTTATTCACATGGAGGATTGAACCGTATGTCTTTGAAAATGCAAATTCTTGGCAGAGACAAGTTAGAGCATCAACAGGACCCTGAACATAACAGAGTTCACCCAAAATTGTGTAGTCTACTTACCTTAGTGAAACTGCTGAACAAGCTATGAGACTAGCTTTTAGCTGTTACACAAGTAATCAAGACCTGGAAGCTAAAAAAGGAAAGTTTGAAGGGCTTTCTACCCAGGGGTCCTCCCACTTTCAACCTGGGTTGGAGTTCTTTAGGCACAGAAGTCCCATGTAACCATAGATTGTGGCAGTTCATGGACTCCCAGCCAAAACATTCACTTTGTGATGTTGTGAAGTCTGTCGACCATGTTTTTTTAATTGGTTGTGAGTATTTGCACTCCCTTTTTAATTGTCTGAGAAATATTTTGTTTTTTTTTTAGTTGCCTTACGCTCCTGATCTTTGGGCATCCAGCGCGGATGGGCGTGGGCCGATTGGAGGACTTCCCCCTGGGCCTACGCCTGGGGCCTTGCCAGGCTGGTAGAAACAGATCCAGGCAGTAGGCTGTGGGGGGGGGGGATCATCTCTGGGTGAAAGTGAGGACTACAGATGCTGGAGATCAGAGTCAAGATTAGATTGGTGCTGGAAAAGCACAGCAGGTCAGGCAGCATCTGAGGAGTAGGAAAATCGATGTTTTGGGCAAAAACCCTTCATCAGGAATGTGGAGGGGTCATCTCTGCCAATTGTCTGCCCAATTTTGATTTAACTCCTTCCCACTCTTCCTAATCTTCACCCCTGTCACATTTGATGGTTTACATCGGCCATAATGGGCTTTGCTCATAAATATTCAGTTGCCTACATGGGTGTTTTTCCTGCTGATGGTTATTGATAAAAAGGAAAATTTGCACCAGAATTCCAGAAATTCCTTGAAAAGACAACCGACATATTCCTGCAATTGGCGCATGAAAGAAATATTTTGATAAAATAAAGAATGTCTTTCACAGGGATTTTCTGACCTTTAAGGTTGTTGTGAAGTATTATTTGAGGAACCAAAAGTCACGTGTAATTAATGTCAAGATCTTATGTATAAAAATTGGCGTTGGAGTGAGAACAAATATTTTCCTTTAGGATTGAAGAAAACTTTCATGGAGAACAAGCTTTCGATAAGGATAGAGATGACATGCAGAATAAGAATGATCTCCCTAACAAAAAGCTTAGAAACACATGCGGATGTAAACCAAATCACCATCCAGCCCACAACTACAGTGTTACAAGGGAACTTAAAGTCATAGAGCATGGAAACAAAACCTTCCATCCAACTTGACCATGCTGACCAAATTTCCAAAACTAAACTAGTCCCATTTGCCTGCGTTTGGCCCATATCCCTCAAAACCTTTCCTATTCATGTAAATGTTTTGTAAATGTTGTAACTATACCTGCATCTACCACTTCCTCTGGCAGTTCATTCCAAATATGAACCAGTCTATTTGCTGATTGGCAATGATGCATTTTACTTTCTGATGAGATTCCAGCAATGTACTTCCTATGGCAAAACTCCAATACCATTTCATTCCTGTGCCCACTCTCATGGACAACAACAAGAGCCCATGCATCCTATACATTCTCTAAAAGAACCGCAAATGCTGTTTGAGATTAATTCTCCAAGGCAAAGAGACTTGTGAAGAAGTCAAGTGAAGGAACTGAGAGTAAAGAATCAAATGTTCATAGCTTAATGTTAGTGGTTAAAGGAATCCTCTAAATTAATTGAAGACTAAAGGGGCTATTATACATTGTCTCTAAGAATAGCTATTAAGCATGTGAAAAAGAAGCTATGTGGTTATAATGTCACATCACACAGAATTGAAGTTTGAGTCAGTAACGTTACATTAGAATCGCCTCTCTTACCATGCCTTGTAAATAGCTATGTTTAATAAAACCTGTTAACATTCAATTACAAGATTGGAAAGCTCACATTACGGCAAGTGGATGCTGACTCTCTGACATTCATTCATCATAACTGAAGTAAGAAAGGCTTGCATCCATACAACACCATTACAATATCTCAAAATACTCTACAGCCAACAAAGTGTTTTGTTCAGGATGGCCGCTATTGTAATATAGAAAATGCAACAGATCATTTGCACATAGCAAATTCCAATGAAAAACAATATAATCACGATCTGGTAATCCATTTTTGAGTGATGTACTTGAGGTAGAAGAATTATTCAAATACTAATCCAGGTATTGTAAACCACACCACTGACATCTTAAACAGTGAGAGTGAGAGAAGAAAGTATCCCTGCAATATGTTTGGTGTGAAGTTTCACACAGGCTTTCAAGGCTCAACGACAATATTCTAGTCTTCTACTGGGTCAGCCCTTTGGAGCACATGGTACTTGTAGTGTTGTTTTGAAAGAGCTATCCAATTTGACCAACGCTCTCGCAAACCTTTCCTCATCAAGTCCATTTCCTCCATGAACATCATTGTTAAATCTGCTTCAACCACTCTTTCAGTCAGTGCGTCCCTGATCATAACAATTCACTACATAAGAAAGTGGACCTACTTTAATACAACCGCTAACCACTGCACAATCCTTTCCCTACCATTCCTTCCACCTGACCAACTCCACCAGACGTTTTGCCAAATATTTTACGTCTGTGTTCTGTAGGTGTTAACTTATTCAGCAGGGTAAACAGTTTCTCTTTATTTCATAAAATCCCCAGTAATTTCAAAAGTCGATTATGTTTCCTTTCAATTTCCTTTCATTTTTTTGGAGGCTAGGTAAATTTATGCGCTTGAATGACAAATCTCTAAATGGTGTGTCTATCAGAAAAGCTGACCACTTCCCTATTCTCTCCACTTTACAAAACCCATCAGAGCCAAAAACAATTTCTAATTGTGCAGCCAGAATACATCAAAAACAATGCATGTGGTTCAATTATCTCCACCTTCCTGACACAAAAACATTTTAAATTTGCAAAACATCGAACAGAGAGACCTAAGGATGCAGGTACATAGTTCCTTGAAAGTGGCATCACAGGTAGACAGGATGAAGAAGACGACTTTCGGCACACTTGCCTTCATTGGTTAGAGCATTGAGTATGGGAGCTGAGACATCATGTCCCAACTGTACAAGTCATCAACAAGGCCACATTTGGAGTACTGCATATGATTCTGGTCACCATGCTGTAGGAAGAATGGAAAGAATGCAAAAAAGATTTACAAAAATTTACTGAGGCTAAAGGTTTGACAAGTAATTAGAGGCTGGATAGGCTGGGACTTTTTTCCCTGGAGTATAGGAGGCTGAGAAGTGACCTTTTAGAGGTTTATAAAATCATGAAGGACATAGATAAGGTGAATAGCCAAAGTCTATTTCCCAGTGTAGAGTCCAAAACTAGAGGGCATAGATTTAAGGTGAGAGAGAAAAGATTTAAAAGGGACCTCAAGAGCAACTTTTTCACTCAGGTGGTGGTGCGTATGTAGAATGAGCTGCCAGAGAAAATTTGTTGTCTCAAAAATAATAAGTTTTCAATAAATTTTTTCTGGATTTTTCCTGTAGATCACCCATGTGAAATCAACTATGATGAGAACGCATTCCAGTCAACAATACGTCAGATGTTGCTTTGCTTAGAAAACATGAAAATTAGAGCAATGATCAACAAGGGACCTACCAAAGGTCATGTAATCTCCGACTGTATCCCCTGGGAGAGTCTGAATATCATTCAATGTGACAAAAAAAAATTATAGTTCTGTACATCATTTCAGTGAGCTGCAGGGTGTTAATATGAACTGCTTGCAAAATTTGAAGTTATTTACTTTTGCAATTACTTTTGTAGATCTTTAAGCAACCATCAACTCATCATTTTGAATGCAGTAAAAAAAATCAGAGTAGTATTTCTATTTTTGCAAATTGCAATTATTCATCGGTGAGTGAACCCCTAAACCCAGTGTGCTGTGTCAGCGTCCTGGACACGAACACACTCACAGATAAGAAGCAGCATTTGCCCTGTGCCTGATAATTCCAATGCAGGCTGCAGGCATAGGGTAAACACTGAATACCTGGATTTCTCGCCCACCCTCCCAAACTGCAGCATATCATGAAATCTTTGTTGGCAGTTCAGTGTTTCATAGTGCAACACAGTCTTTTATCATGTGTTTTTTTTTAAATTCATTTTGTGGGATGCGGGCATCGCTGGCTGGCCAGCATTTATTGCACGCCCCTAGTTGCACAAGGTGGTGGTGAGCTGGTTTCTTGAATCACTGCAGTCCACCTACTGTGAGTTGACCCACAATGCCTTTATGGAGAGAATTCAAGGATTTTAACCCAGTGACAGTAAAGGAACAGTGATATATTTCCAAGTCAGGATGGCAAGTGGCTTAGAGGGGAACTTGAAGATGGTGGTCATCCCATATGTCTGCTCCACTTGTCCTTCTAGATGGTAGTGGCCGTGGGTTTGGAAGGTGCTGTCTGAGGAATTTTGGTTAATTTCTGCAGTGCATCTTGTAGATAGTACACACTGATACTACAGAACATCGATAGTGGTGGAGGGAGTTAGATGCTTGGGGATGCAGTGCCAATCAAATGGGCAGGGAGATAGTGAGGACTCCAGATGCTGGACAGTCAGAGTCGATAAAATGTGGCCCTGGAAAAAGCAGAGCAGGTCAGGCAGCAACCAAGTGTTTCAGGTAGGACCCCTAGCAGGCTACTTTGTCCTGGATGGTGTCAAGCTTCTTGAGTGTTATTGGGGCTGCACTCATTCAGGCAAGTGGGGAGTATTCCATCATACTCCTGACGTGTGCCTTGTAAATGATGTGTAGACTTTTAGGAGTCAGGATGTGAGTTACTCGCTGCAGTATTCCTAGCCTCTAACCTGCTCTTGTAGCCACTGCATTTATATCGTAAGTCCAGTTGAGTTTCTGATCATTGATAACTCCCAGGATGTTGATGGTGGGGGTTTCAGTGATGGTAACATCGTTGAGAGTCAAGGGGTAGTGGTTAGATTGTCTTTTGTTGGTGATGGTCATAGTCTGGCATGAACATTACTTGTCCAGGGTATTGTCCAGATCTTGGCCTGCTTCAGTATCTGAGGAGCGGCAAATGATGCTGAACATTGTGCAACCATCAGTGAACATCCCCAGTTCTGACCTTATGATGGAGGTCAGGCCTTTGTTGCAGCAACTGAAGATGGTTGGGGCTAGGACACTACCCTGAGGCACTCCTGCAGAGATGTCCTGGAGCTAAGATGACTGACCTTCAACAACCACAATCATCTTCCTATGTGTCAGGTATGACTCCAAGCACCAGAGAGTCTTCCCCCAATATCCATTGATTCTAGTTTTGCTTGGGCTCCTTGATGCCACACTCAGTCCAATGCAACTTTGATGTCAAGGGCTGTCACTCTGACCTCCCCTCTGGAATTCAGCTCTTTTGTCCATGTTTGAACCAAGGCTCTAATGAGGTCAGGAGCTGAGTGGCCCTAGTGGAACCCAAACCGGGCATCACTGAGCAGATTATTGCCAAGCAGGTGCTGCTGGATAGCACTGTTGATGACACTTTCCATCACTTTACTGATGATCGAGAGTAGACTGATGGGGCGGTAATTGGCTGGGTTGTATTTGTCCTGTTTTTATGTACAGGACATACTTGGGCAATTATCCACATTGTCAGGTGGATGCCAGTGTTTATAACGTACAGAAACAGCTTGGCTAGTGGAGTGGCAAGTTCTGGAGCACAAGTCTTCAGTACTATTGCAGGAATGTTGTCAGGGCCCAGAGCCTTTGCAGTATCCAGTGTCTCCAATCATTTCTTGATATCAAGTGGAGTGATTTGAATTGGCTGAAGACTGGTATCTGTAATGCTGGGAATCATTGGAGGAAATCGAGATGGATCATCCACCCAGCACTTCTGGCTGAAGATTGCTGAGAAAACTTCAGTCTTATCTTTTGCACTGATGTGCTGGGCTCATCCAGCATTGAGGATGGGGATATTTGGGGAGCCGCCTTCTCCAGTGAGTTGTTTAATCGTCGACCACCATTCATGACTGGATGTGGCAGGACTGCAGAGCTTAGATCTGATACATTGGTTGTGGGATTGCTTAGCTCTATCTATCACTTGCTGCTTATGTTGTTTGGCATGCAAGTAGTCCTGCTTGGTGGCTTCACCAGGTTGACTCCTTATTTTCAGATTTGCTTGGTGGTGCTCTTGGCATAACCTCCTGCATTCTCCATTGAACCAGGATTGATCCCCTGGCTTGATGGCAAAGATTGAGTGGGGATATGCCAGGCCATGAGGTTACAGATTGTGCAGGAGTATAATTCTGCTCTCTAAAGTTCTAATGAGTTCTCAGGCTACCTACACTGTGTTATTTACCAGTAATTCCATGACAGCATTACAAGTATTCTCCAGTGTTCTAATGACCTTCCACAACACCCAAGGCACTGACTACCTCAGTAATTTGGACACACGCCTGCTTAGTGAGAATTGGAGACAAAATATAGGCTGCTGGATAAAGCTGGTCTATCTTGTCATGGACCATTGAGGCCATGGAAGAATTATGAGCTGACGCACATTGGCTGTCTGACTGCTGGATTGAGATGATGTTCTGGCATTGATTAGATGAAGCATATGTGTTAAGATGTTTGCTCGCTTTGTGTGAGGTACATTGTTAACATTACATGGTTACATAATAGTGAGAGGCTCATGAGTTATGGTTTCAATTCTAGTGATGGGTTCAACATACTCTTCCTCCTCACTGATACCATGTCAATACCAGCATGGCAGGAGTTGATGCTAGGGGCCATTCTAGGGGACCAGAGCTTCTTGAGGAGAACAGCTGTATTGAAATTATTTGAGGCTTCTAGCCAGGAGTATTGACTCACAGTCAGTTCATAAAACATAATTTTAAAAGACTTGCTCACAATACCATCCACACTATCAATGCATGTGATCAGAGAGTCTAAAGGCCTTGTACTCCCTGTTATCTAGGGATTACTCAAAGCCTGACACACTGCTGAAAATATGCTGCTTAATACTGTTCTGTTATAGTATAATCGTTAGCCCAGGCACTGATGTACCTGTGCATGTCATGTTTGTTCCTAATAGGTGCTGCAATAAACATTCTTCTCTATTCATGCCCAGTTTGTTATGTTATGAGGGACAGCGTAAGTTTTGCTGCATCAAGTAAATACCTTGCCACAGGCAAAACCGGCATCAGGGGAATGTTTATTCATTGCCTTCCTCTGTTGAGATTGTAACAATGCTATTCCTCTGAGAGTCGCTAGAGCTGAGGGGTGACAGTGGGTTTCCTCCCCTGAGCTGGACTATTGTACACACATGCAGCACTGCACTCGGATCTGTTTCAGCTGAATTAGCAGAGCACAAATTCACAGGACCATGTAAATTCAAAGGACCTTGAGTGTCCTTCATACGAGGCCAAATATAACAGGATATCAAACTTTTGGCCAGGAATAATGCCAATAATGATACTTATTATTTTCAGTTCCAATAAAATGGGAAAATGATATTGAAATGGGAAAAGAACTGATTTAGGTTTAAGGATTGATACTGTTATGACACAGGGTAAACCCTACTCTACTGCAAAATTTAAAACCAACAACACAGAAAAGGTTTATCCCATGCAGTAATCTGTAAAAATTTGAGTGGCAAAGTACTATATAAAGTAAAAATTAACAACTTTATTTCTTAAAGGATAACAGAGAATAATTAACTAACCACTATTTATAATTTCTTCATCTAAACTATCTTTTAACCTTCCCTTCTATAATACTAATCCAATAAAACTCCCATTTAAGATTTACAACACAACATTTCTTATCTCAAAACCAGGCAGCTTTCGTTCTTCTATTCGGATCTTCCTGTGTCTTCTTTTCTTTTTCTTAGGAATTTCTGCATCATAGGTTACTGATCAAAAAGATACTTTTAAGAGAACTATTTTTTAAGCAGTCTGTTTACATGCTGGGCTTGGCAGTTCTCCTCTCAACTGTTCAATTTTCCCCACTCTTACACCCTCAAAGCATCGGATTGTGTTATTGGCTTTTAAAATTGTCAAAATACTAAATTCAAACTTAATTGGAGTTTGATATTTTTCAGGGTATAATTTAAACTGATTGGCTGAATTTGAATTTGTTTTTGTCGCCAGGCAACAAGCTAATCAAGTTGTTTGACCATGTGTTACATTGTTGCCTTGTTGAGAAAATTTGGTGCTTGTCTGGTAGTTCTGCTGCTTTTCACTCTCTTAAAATACACCCACATCTTCATAACAATACATTTAGTCAAAGCAATTTATCTAGCACTCATTGCAATTGCTGTTCACACAACAGTTTGTTCTAACAGAGAGAGAAATCTAATTGTAGGCAAGCTGAAACCAAAAGCGCGTGTGTGAATGGAGCTTCATCTGACAAAAAGTAACTAATTAGTCTGTGGTATGATGATAAAGGTATTCTGCCTGCCAACAACTATGTGATTGGTTGTCAAGTAGCTGAATAATTTTTGAGCATGGAAGTTTGAGGAAGAAGCCATCTGAAAGGGAAGGTGGTGACCCTTTTCTAAAAAGACACTTCACACCTGAATAAATCTGGTTTACTTGCCTTCAGCAGTTACTGCAAGCTATGATTTCTTTTAATCAGTAAGTCAGCGCCTTTATAAGTGTGAATCAACCATCCTTGGCCTCCTGGAAGCAAACGAAAGGAAGTGAAGAAGGAAGGTTAAAGAGAAGCACATCTTGACAAACCAGAAGGGTTATCTGACCAAACCCTGTGAGCAGGGACCACTGAACTGCCTTCTGAGCCTTTCCCTTTGTTTATAACACCCAATATTTCCTGTCTCTGTTTGTGTGTATCTGTCTGTATGGCCAGTTTATTCAACAATCCATAATTATGTATGTACAATTAGAATCTGTAATTGATAGTAATTATAGAAACCTGGTCCATGTTTTTCATCAACTTGGATCTAAAAGACAGGTAAATTAGGGAGCTTTTGGGTATATTTATAAACTATTTAACTTTAGTGACAATGATGGGAATAGCAGGACTTGATTTCCAGTATGCTCCCCCAATGAGACACAATACCCTCCATTCTGATAAACCTTTTCATTTTTTTAAAGATGTTTTATTTTCATTCTTAATGACCTTTCAGCTTCGCCCTTAGATCCATGTGTATGAGCCAATGGATTATTTAACTCTAGGTAAAACTTAATTAAAAGTGGAGAATTATCCGTTCATTTCACCTCTTAGTTTGCTGACTGTAAAGATTGGTATGACCATGTGAGGATTTGGCCTTCATCTTTTCAACCCCCTTGTCGGTTTCAGCTGAGATTTATGTTTCTTTTTATACCTCCCGCCAGTTAAATTGCAGTTACCCAATATCTAATGTAACAGAAAGGAGCCAATTATAAGGTATTCTTGAGAGAAAGAAAGAACAATTTTGTGATTTGCTGACTCCAAAAATAATAATACAGACACAACATCAAACATACACACAGTTAAAGAGAGATAGTGGCCAATTACATAGGAAGATGAAAAGAATATATTCTGAAGAACTTAAGGTGTAATGGTTTTTAACTCAGACAACAGTTGCTTAATTAATGCATGGTATCTTCAGTAGTATCAAATATCTCTAAGTTCTGATTTTCTCTCCAATTTGTGTTGTCACCTGAATGCCTTGACCTTTGCAAGAGAGGAGAGAAAGAAAGTTTCCTCTAATTTTGTGGTCACAAAGCCATCATCCTTGTTTTATCAAAGCACCTCCCTGCTGTATAAGCTGATATACGTATTGCAATTTCTGAGTTCATCAGTTCCAACTTTAATAATTTCAGATAATGTTGTTATGATAAAAAAAAGGATATTGATATTCAGTTTTCATCATTTGATATTATCTGAAACTTCTGTAACTAAAAATGCTTTTAAAGGGCATTACTGACCTACAATGGTCACTGTGACAAACTGACAAGCCAAGACAACATGTACAGCAAATATCAAATTAGCTGCATCAGAATTGTTATTTTAATTAAGCGGCATTGAAGCTCAGTGATGTGGCAAGAAACTTGCTTCTATCATTCCATTTACACTTGCATGTTAAATTCACATATTGGGAAATTAAATGTTACCGATGGAGTCCTCAGTACCCATAGGGAGGGCCACAACCGGGACCTTGGGTTCATGTCACATTACAGGTGGTGATCACCATTGCACTACACACACACTCTCACATACACACGGACACAGGTACACACAGATGCGCACACGGACACCCACACACACCCTTATAGACACACACACTCCCACACTCACACATGCACCCCCTCACAGACTTAAGACACTCTGCACTCACTACATACACACACCCACACTTTCTCACACTCACAACCCCCAACCCAGACAGACACACACACACAGACAGACAAAGACTCACATGCACACATATATTTTGTGGGGTGAATTTGTACTTGCAGAGTTACATTGTACTTTGCTCAAAAACTGCATGCATTTATGTAAAACTCTGTCATCTCACTTTATAGATTAGAATCAATCTAAACATCAGGTCATAGACAGAGAACACAGGGGGCCAACACCTTCAACATATTGTCTAGCTATCACCTTTGTTAACAGCTAACCTGAGAATGCAACTTTTAAAAAAAGGTTTTGTGATTTACACATGAAAGAAGTGAAACCATCATTGTATTCTNGCTTCCAATTAAACCTGTTGGACTATAACCTGGTGTTGTGTGATTTTTAACTTTGAAAAGAGATAATGGAACTGGACTCTGAATATATAGACAAACAATATTTTTGAGTGACAGAAGGAAAAAGCAATATGCTCTAAGCATAGTAAGAATACAAAAGGCTCTCATTTCTCTCTTTCAATCTCAGGAACTAACTAATGGATAGTAATTTGGGACAACAGCCATTTCAGATTACAAGATAAACTTTTCCTAGCTGCTTAACAGTTCTGATGAAGAGTCACTGAACCCTGTTAACTCTGTTTTCTGTCTACCAATGCTGCCAGACCTGCAGAGTTTCTCCAGCAATTTCTGTTTTTGCTTCAGAGCCATTTCAGATTTTCTGCAAGCATGCTACTCTTAAAGAAACAGGACAGCAGCTAAGCAGGTGGGATTCACAATTCATTCTCAGAATTGACAGACATGAAAAAGCTTTAATTGGCAACTCTCTGTACCTCCTGTGTGCAGCTACATTCTTACCCCAACTGTTTTTTAGCTTACCACCCGTGCCGTGTGCATGTGCTAGATATCACATTTTCTTACTTTTCTCAGGTTTAATAAAACTCCAGTTTCTTTCAATCAACAAACCCTTTATTTGGCTTTCCATTATTTTGATCTGGTTAATTAAATTTATTGTGTTAGCTATGCACTAAAAATTAGATTAAACACTTGTTGTGACCAACTGAGAGGGCATTCAAAAGTGAGGAACCAATCAATCTTCCTCATGTGGTTGTAACAATGTATTTCAGTTTTCCTATATGAAACTCATCACACAGGTCTAGCTCAAGAGAAAATGAGGATCTCTTCACACTTGACATGGTTGACTAGTTTCAGTATTTTTTCAAAACATGTTATTATCATTTCAGATGATTTTGGTTATTCTATCTTCGTTTCATGAAACTGCATGATCAGCTGAATGCTGTGGCCATTTAAACTCTATGTTTTGCCTTTCTAAACCCATATCCATCCACGAATGTCCTAAGGAGTAAAATCAGATGATGGAATTCAAAATATTAGTTGTCCATATTTTATCACTATCATAACGAGATTTTTCATTGTGTTTTGCTGCTTAGCCCACTTTGATTATATTACTTTATCTGTACACCTGGAGATCAATTTTATTTGGAAAGAGGAAATCATTGCAACAAGGTCTCTAGATGTTTGTAGGGATCGGTATTAGGAACCTAGCTATCCACAATAAATGTTAATGATGTAGATGAAAGAACTAAATGTAATATCCCAAAATTTACAAACAACATAAAGCTGGGTGGCAGGGTGAACTGCCTTCACTGAGGATACCGAGATCTTGCATTGTGATTTGGACAAGCTGAATGAGTGGGCAAATGCATGGCCGATGCAGTATAATGTGGATAAATGTTAGCGTATCCACTTTAGTAGTAAAAATAGGAGGGCTTGTTATTATTTGAATGATTGTAAATTAAGAACGGGGCATGTTCAACAAGACTTGGGCGTCTTTATGCACCATGTCGGCCTTCATACGGAGAGGATTCGAGTACAGGAACAAGGATGTCTTGCTGCAATTATACAGAACATTAGTAAGGCCACACCTAGAATATTGAAAGCCATTTTGGTTTCCTTATCTGAGGAAGAATGTTCTTGCTACAGGGGCAGTACAGCAAAGGTTTAGTTCCTTGGATGGTTGGACTGACATATGAGGAAAGATTGAGTAGTTTCAGATTGTATTCACTGCAATTTATAAGAATGAGGAAGAATCTTATAGAGACCTGTAGAATTCTAACAGGACTAAACTGATTGGATGCAGGAAGGATGTTCTTAATGGTGGAGTCATGGTTTAAGGGTAAGGGTAAACATTTTTGGACTGATGATAAAGAGAAATGTCTTTTCCCAGAGAGTGATAAGGCTGTGGAATTCACTATCACATAAAAAGACTCAAATGTTGTGTTTTCAAGAAGGAGGTAGATATACCTTTGTGACCAAAGAGACGGGGTATATGGGGCCAGGGCGGAATTAGGGTAGTCAACTTAATGATCACCCATGTTATATTGAATGGCAGAGCAGCTCAAGGTGCCAAATGGCCTACTCCTGCTCTGTTTCTATGATTGCCATCTTTTCACTTTTTCACAAAATCCAGACCAATAGCTTTGTAATCTTCTATAATACTGGAAAATTATCTTGGCTTGTGTGTGAAGCTAATTTTATATGAGTTTGCTGTTTTCAAGAAGTGAAAGGTGGTCCAGTAAATCAAAAGTGAAAAATAATTATTTTGCACACTAACGATCTTCAACTTATCTGATTCTTTAAGAGCATTAACTCTTTAAGACAGCTAATAAATACACAGGAGAAATTACTCTCAATTTGGATATGTTTTTATCAGTCGAAGAGCTAATCTTTCTTAATAATGTCACAGTGAACCTTACTGATTTTAAGTAGTATCAATAGCCCAGTGAACTAACACAATATATGTATACCCCCTGAAGCATGTCTTTGCCTTATTCTTTGCTTGATGCAAAGATTTAAAAACAAAACTGCTCAATATTATATCAACTTTGCCGTTCTGAAGAGAGAATGTAAAATGAAATGGTTTCTTTCTAGGACTTCCTGCCAGGCATTACAATGATACTCTTATGCCTGGTAGTCTGACTTGACCATTTCGCCCATTCACAAAGTTGGCTTTGAATCCAAGCCAATGGGAAAGTTGATTACTGATCTCTTGTATCAAGCTCTTGGGTCTGTGCCAATTGGACTGGCTACCTTCTGTTGCAAGAGTTCATGTTAAGGATATCTGATCCTATCTGCCCAATGAGTCAGAGATTCCACTCCAGTACTCAGACCTTTGATGTTTTTGCTGTAATGCAAGCTGAGACATCAAATATTGTCTTGCGTTGGTTCCTACAAGTGCTTTGATCAAGTGGGCACTTGCTTCACTTGGAAAGGATGGACTTCAAACTCTGCATAAAGTCCTGTGCCAAATGGTGGAGGATTCATCCATGGTCCCGCTCTTTTTGCATATTGTCCTCTTTCTATAACATGGCCCTTTTAAGTCCTCCCTTAGATCCTCTGCAACAAAATGAGTATGTGATCTGGTTCTCCAGCAAACTGACACCTGCACTAACCTTTCCTGCAGCTCTAGTAAATTATCATATGCAGATCATCCCTCTGTTTGAACCTCGAAAACACATTCAGTATTAGTGTCCGAGTTTGTGGCTCAGAATGTAAAATCAAGTGATGGTGCTTGTTCATTTATGTTTGATTAAAGATTAATTTATTTAAAATTAACTTATGCCACCACTGATGGCTAAATTGTGATTAGTTTTGCAAGTAAAACAAAATACAAAAAAGATGAAAAGACCAGAGTCAAATAACTTGCTGGTCACCAGATTAGATTCTTTGCATCAAGGTTCAAAGTTTAACAGTCATCAGCATTTGTCAGGTGTGTGGATGAGATATAGCAGCAAAAATTCTTAAATCTTGTTGTCATTCACTTACTTGTTTTGAGTTCTGTAGCTGCTAGCCACCATGAGATCTATCTGCAGGTAAAAAGCAATAAGATTTGGAGTTTGGCAGGGAGCTCACAGAAGCCTGGCCAGGCACTATCTTAATATAGTTGGGTTGGATATGCCACTTAAAGACAGAGCTCTCTCAATTTGACAATACATTTCAGATTAACGTCTTCCTGTATTGTAACTATGTTATTGCAACTGCCTTCCAGACATTAACCTCTAACATTAATCTTACCCACTGTTTGATGAGCATATATCTTTAGTACTCCTGTAACACTATGGATGCATGATATCTCTCACTTTGTCTCTTGCACCAAGACCTTCACTTTGTTGATGTTTACTTCCTTACATTCTCACTCTTCAATCTTTTACAACACAGATTTATTTCGCAATGAATTGTTGCTACTTTTTAAAAACTATAGTCCAACTCCCGTTTAAAAGTTGCAGTTTACTTGCAATTAGCGCTGGCCAGCTATGATATTGAATCTGTGCTCGTAAACAATTAATCTCCAATTGTATGCATTTAATTTTCCTCTCCCAAAAGAAACAATTGCATCTATTTAATTCCCATCAGCATACAAAATGTCAGGCACAAATAAGGTCTCCAATTTTTAGCATTTCATCACATTGAACTACCCTACCACTAACTTTTCTCAACTGTTGGTGGGGTTGCGGTTGCTAATTTTGACTCCTTAATCTGCCATATTATGTATTTAAACTGCCACCCATCACTTTACCCTGCCTGTTTATACATTTAATCTACTAACCTACCCATTTAATCTATCAATTTACACATTTAACTTAATGTGATTAGACATCAATTGCAGTGTTCGAGTAAATGTGCAAATTGGCAGAATATATGTGAACATATGATACTT
The DNA here is from genome assembly GCF_004010195.1 of Chiloscyllium plagiosum. Taxonomy (NCBI): domain Eukaryota; kingdom Metazoa; phylum Chordata; class Chondrichthyes; order Orectolobiformes; family Hemiscylliidae; genus Chiloscyllium; species Chiloscyllium plagiosum. The sequence goes on from NC_057711.1 coordinate 126,692,270, forward strand.
TACATATTCAATACACCGCATTATATATTTAATCTGCCAGTTTACAAATTTAGTCTGATGTTGATCATGTAGTTTCTGCCAATTTGCACATGTACTCTAAACTTCAAGGTATTAATGTTATATTAATCTGTCATTTTGCACATTTAATAAGTCATAACTTTGCACTAAAATCTGACACTATGCACATTTAAATCGGCATTCATACATTTTATGTGACATTTTCATCAAGTTAATTAACTGATAGAACTCTAAATACGCATGAAGGCAGATTAAGAATGTAAATGCAATAAATTAATCTGCTGTTGCACACATTTGATCTTTTACTTTGCATGCTCACATGTGTGAGGATGATGGTACATGATTAACACATATGCACTACAAAGACCTGGTAATGCAATATGAAGCAGCTCCCCTTTTCAAACTCCCTTGCTTTGGCCCAGCAGATATATTCCATATTTTTAAAGCATATAGCTGTGGCATACTTCAATTAAAATATAGTGCAGGTTAAAATTAATAAGCTAATTTCAAGGTTTTCTTGAGTGAACGTAAGGAACTTTATTACATGCTAACCCTGAGAAAAATAATAGAATGTGACATAAAACACACACAAACGTACATAAAGAATGAAAAGGGGAGAGTGTTTAGTCCAACAGAAAGTTTAAAAATATACAGTTTAAAAAATTCTTAGTGTCCTTAAGTTCTTATAGTTGAACTTGCATGATTGTTGGTTAATACCTTGTATCCTCAGCAATAGTGAAACTTTGTAGAATCCTTGATTTCTCAATGAATGGATGGTTTACCAATTTATCATGTGTGCAAATCTTTGACATGATTAGGAGGAAGCAAGGAGAGAGAGATAATCTTTCATTCCTTTACATTTAATTTCAATCCATTTTACTTTCTCATTGCTGCTCTGTTAAGCAACTGCAAAGATATAGTTCATTTATAAATTGCCAACTCTGGTTCTATTGTCTTTCCAAGCAAAATGTTTGCAAACAACCCTTTAATGAGCAATATGCTCACACAAGTCTAAGTTCAGAAGAAAAGGATGTGTGCTTCTTGATACCTGATTCTGTTGACCAGTTACTTTATCCTGAGAAAATTGTAGTCAGTTGATCAGTATTGGGTCCATCTTTCTTTCCTTTGAAAATCATTTTAGTCCATGAAGGTCTCAGGTATTTTGTCAGGTAATTGAAGGTGAAAATTGATGCTTCACTCTGTGACACCATTCATCCATTCATTGCATGATAGGCAATAAGTTAAATTGAAATTCCTTTTTTTATGAATGGTATATGTAACCAATGCTACTCACATTATTCATTGATTTTAATTTATTTATATATTATATATATATGTATATATATTACTTATATCGGATCATCTGGGTAAAGTGGCTAATAAAATGTAAAATTGTATTTGCAAGTTTCTGTATATTTCTCAAGTGTGTTTATGATCTACCTACTGAAGGCTGTTGCAATTTTGTTCACTATTTACTGTGTTATCAAGTTAATATCATCCACAAACTTTGCATTATCTAAATCCATGTTCAGATCAATTATATACAAGCAGAAAAACAATAATCCTATTATCAGACTATTGGAGACCCTACTGCATACTTCTCTTTGTTGGACAAAGCATCACAACTGCTTTCTGTCATCTACATCTTAATCAATCATATAGCCAATTTACCATCATTGCTTTAATATCAGGTGTTTTATTTTCATGTAAATGTTTGTTACTACCCATCATTAGAAAACCTTTAACAAATATGAGTTAACTGGCCTTTATTGACCTATGCTTCTTGAAGTAAAAATAACATTGTCATTAAAAATGGGCTCTACTAGCTTCCCCATTGATTATATTAAGACTGACTGGTCTGTGGGTGGCATATTGGACATTGTGAAACTTGTCAGAAAGATCACTTTCACTTTCCAGAAGTATGCGAGAATCTGTCAGAAACTTGGCACATGAATTTGCACAGAGCTCAGATGCTATCCTTCCCACGATGGAATTGGTGGTCAACTCCATGAGAATACTTGTAGAATATACAACCATAGTGCAATGTCTGGTGGAAGTTGAGACATCAGACCAAAGAATTACTACTCGAGCAGATAACTAGGATTGCTGAGGCAATACTGCAGGGTAGGGGCAGTGGATTCATCCATGTCTGTTCCCTATCATTATGACAGCATCGTGCTCCCAACTCTGCCATTCTACCACTACCTTTGTTATTGCCTCCCAGCTAGTCACCCGAGATTACCCATGGAAATGTGATGCAGTCAAAAGCCAGGTCTTTTAAGCCCAGGGCTGCTCAAGGTCAACCTAGAAAGCCAATCATAGTTTCATCCAGTAAAAATCATCAGCCTTTAATAAACCATGCTAGAAACCACTGGATTAGAATAAGAAAAGTTATATGGAAGGAATGCACAAATGTGGTTAGTTTAAAGTTGCATGCAATATGGCATGGATTAATGATTGAATTTGAACAGCAATGTTGGCTTTTATCTTTGTGTTGCAGCCAAGAGAACTGCTAGGGAACCTAAGGAAGGCTGGTCACGTTCTGTAGTTGCTTCATTCCTGACCTCACTATGTTATCTGCCCCTGATGCAATCTGCCAAGTGGGAGTGGACTAAATCACAAAAACAGGCAGTACATAAGATCAAACAACAGTTTTCAGCATGTTACAAAATGTCTATTTCCACCATGAGGAAACAATCCAGCTAGTCGTGGAGGCAAGCCTGGCTAGCTTTCATGTAGTTCTTGTGCAGAAAGATTAAGCAGGCAACCCATTAATCATTGTAATAGCAAGCAGACCACTAATGCCTGTAGAGCAACATTATTTGCAAAAAGAGAAGCAGTTTCAATCAAATAGAGTATTTTACACCTTCATCTCTCCTTGTGATCAAGTGAGTTTGAAGTTAAACCTGATTACAGACCACTCCTAAGCTTGTTCAACAACCCACTGTTGAACTTTTCACTGCAATGGAGCTGTTTGTAGACCACAGACAACAGGCCAGAAGTTCGATGTCAAGTACGAGCCAGCCAGCTCATCCCACCAGACAATCTTTCACAAACACCTTGAAGACAGTCAATCTCTCCAGTCATGGCAAAAGATTGATGAACAGCATCTTAGCTATGCAAGCCTGAACCCAATGCCAAAGTCATGATATTAACACGCATCAAAGTGGCAACAAAACAAGGTGAGGAATTGACAGCTATGCAATCATGGAAATGGAGATACATGATTGAGAGATTGTCTATAAATGAAATCATTAGCATGCTGCAACATGAGCTCAACATTACCAGGCCATCTGATGATGAGTGCCACAGCAACTGTGTTGTTATTCCACAGATGGTGAGAGAATGAGTTGTTCTTCTATATAGCAAATAAGTTTCACCAAGGAATTCTCAAAAACCAAATACCTGCTTAACAGAAAGGTATTGATTGCATTCATAGCTTCTTTCAGCAAACTGATCAATCAGAATTGGTAAACTATAATTGGGTTATGAACATGCAAACAAGTAACAAGACTAGGGAACTTGGCCCTTCAAGCCTGCACTGTCATTCAATTGAATCATGGCTGATCTGATTTTAGCCTTAACTCTACATTCGTCCAAACCCTGATAATCCTTCATCACCTAGATAATCAAGAATCTGTCTACCTCTGCCTTAAAAATATGTTTAAAATGCTACATGCAGTGCCTTTTGAGGAGGGGAATTCCAAATACTCGCCCAACACTCTGAAAGATAAAATGCTTCCTCATGGCTTTTTGAAATGGACACCCTCTTACTTTTAAACTATGATGCCTGGTTCTAGATTTCCCACAAGAGGAACATGCTTTCATTTTCATCTGGTCAAGCCACCTCAGGATCATATTTGTTTCAACTAAGTTACCTCTGATTCTTCTAAACTCAAGAGGATACAGGCCTAATCTGTTTAGTCTTTCCTCTTAAGGCAATCTGTTCATTCCAGGAATTAGACTATTAAACCTTCCCTGAACTGCTTCCAGCGCATTAACATCCTTCTTTAAATATGGTGACCAGTAGTATACACTGTGCTCACCTATAACTGAAGCACAACTTCCTTAAGCTTGCATTCAATTCCCTCACAACAAAACATAATATTCTGTTCGCTTTCCTGATTACGTGTTGTACCTGCATATTAACCTTCTGTGCACCATGCACAGGGCACTCAATGTTTCTGCATTTCAGAGCTCTGCAACCCTTTCATTATTGAGATAATATGCTTTTTAATCTATCTGCCAAAAAGGACAATTTCATACTTACATTGTGTTCTGTTTGCCCGATCTTTGCCCACTCACTTAACCTATCTTTATCCCTTTGGAGACACCTTATGTCCTTTTCACAACACACTTTCCTACCTATCTTTTTGTCCTCAGCTACCATACCTTCAGTCCCTTCATCCCAATCATTTCATTGTGAAAAGTTGGAAGTGGAGGTCAGTTACCATTTGGTGGGGTTCCAGTATCTTTTGGGATTGCTCGCTGTGGAAGAGTTTGTGAATGCACAGTACATAAACCCCGTGTAACAGTCAAACCTCTAAAAGAACTGCAACATGGTCAGAAATTGTCAAGGCCTTTCAAGAAGTGTCACACTTGTCAAGATCTGTCAAGACTTGACAAACTTGTTAAAGACCTATCAAGAAGTATCAAAACTGAAAAGTCCAGTTAAAATGTGTTTTTTTTAATGAATGTGCTTTTATCGATATATTATAGCAGTATAGAATTTTATAATAACAAGTTTATGTTTCTCCTGTTTCCGTGGAAACTTATAGTTTCTTGGTGAATTAGCATGGTAGGTGACTAGGAAGGTGGGTGGAGGTAGGCACTAAATTGGCAGAGTGAGTATGAGAGGCAATGAGATATTACAAGAGGGACATGAAGACAGAGGCATAGAATGACGTGTAGGGTACGTGAGTTTATGAAGAAGGTGTAGAGGGCCTCAGGTGACATGTTGGATGGGCTTGAGGGAGAGTGAGGGATTGTGAGCAATGAATGCTGAATGATTTGTTTTCCAGTACAGTTAAGTTTTCACATTATTCTTTACAATACCAGGGGATCAATAATATGTAATTACACTACAAATTGACAGATATTAATACTTTTGAAGAAGTAATATTTTTCAAGAAGAAAGCGAAATGTTGTTGATTATATTTTGAATGGAAGCATTCGTATGTTGACAGTGCAGATAAAGGTTATTTGACCCATTGAATCTGCACTAATCCACTGGCTCCCCTGCAGATACTGTGGCTTGCACATCCTGGAATCTACAGATCAACTTAGCATGGCCAGTCCATCTGCATGTCTTTGGACTACGGGAGGATACCCATGCAGACATGAGAAGAATGTGCAAATTGATTGAACCTGGGTTCTTGGCACTGTGAGGCAGCAGTGCTAATCACTGAGCCACTGATACATGCAGCCATATTAGGCACGCATCAATAGTAAATCCTAATAGTCATTGTTTTATACACTAGAAGTTGTTCAAATTATGATTTAAAAATTCTGAATTAGCAAATTAAAAATTATGGTTGATGTCAGACGTACCTGCCAACCTGTCCCTTAGACTTCTTTACAGCCAATTTCTGGTGATTTTTTTTGCTGGACCTTATCATATTATAATTTGACTGTGACCAGCTTGTGTGAGAACCAGTTTATTACTAACAAACCATTTCGGTCACTCCAACAGCTTTGCACCTGATGGACAACTCTTCTGTGTTAGCAAGTTGATTTTTTTAAGATTAGATTACTTACAGTGTGGAAGCAGGCCCTTTGGCCCAACAAGTCCACACCAACCTGCCACATTCCCCTATATTTGCCCCTGCCCCTAACACTACAGGCAATTTAGCATGGTCAATTCACCTGACCTGCACAGTTTTTTTGGAGTGTGGGAGGAAACCAGAGCAAACACAGGGAGAATGTGCAAACTCCACACAGTCAATCGCCTGAGGCGGGAATTGAACCCGGGTCTCTGGCACTGTGAGGCAGCAGTGCTAACCACTGTACCACCGTGTTTGTCCAAGGTCCTTCATGAAACAGCAATGTTTTGTTGGAAGCAGCTTTGATAATTGTGAGCTAGTATTGTCAGTTGCTCTTAGTGGACTATGTCAGTGTGTATATATTAACCTGTACTGAAAAGTTTGTCAGTGATCTTGCATAGCAAATCTTATTGTATTGCACTCACTGCGCAAGCTTTTATTGCACACTTAAGCAATAAATTATTTATCCCATTTGCTGAAATGCAAACAGAAATTATGTTTAAAGTGACCAAACTTTAAATTTCTGCAATTTATGTTTGAAAGAAAGGGACATTTTAACTTGGCTGTGTTTCCGGTTAACACCACTGTGAGGAGTCAACCTATGGTTGTTGATTTATTGTTGATCACAGTTCTGTGAAGTTCTTTAGCATGTTTTCAGTGTTAAAGGAGGTATAAAGAGTTTTTGCTCTGTGTATATGAGCAACACTTCTAATTTTCTTTGTTTGAGTCACCCCTGTGATAGGCAATGTGTCTTTCTATTTCACTGAAATGAAATTGGTGAAAATATGTTACTTACATTGATACAGTGTTAAACATTTAAATTAATGGGACAGGAATGCTTTAAGAATCAAATGTCTTGGTTTTCATCCTTTTTTACACTTCAGAAGGCATTTGATTTAAAAGCTTACTTACAGGTGCAGTTACGAATGCATCGATGGAACCTTGGTACCATATTTGCATTGGGAACATATACTCTGTTCAACTTTCATTGGTGAGTGAAAAAAATACAGCTCATTTGCCCTTTTATTTATTGGCAATAAATATTAAGCTCTATGAGTGCAAATTAGGATGTGTGTATATCAATTCTGTAGTTCAGCAAGTGATTAAAGCTGAAGATAAGGAAAGAGGTATATTGAAGAGTATCAGATTTGTGACATGCATACCAAATTACCAACGGAACTGCCTTAGAACTATAATCACAGCATTTTATTGATTATTGCATCCTTGAACATCTGTCATTCACAGCAGGTAAGGACACGAGATCCATTTCTTGGCTTAGTTGTCCACTGCTGTGCAACTATCCTAATGACCTTTTTAGCCATGTATTATGATCCCTGCTGATGTCATTACTGGACAAGCCAAATCTGCCTTGATAGATTATATTTTATTTGGTTTTGGTTTTAATGAGGTGGTCTCTCATTGAGTCATAAACATGCAAATTTACAGATTTTGCTTTAACAATAAAACAAGAGTTTACTCCAAGTGCTGTCTTACAGGAGTTGAGTGCTGGTCATTAACCAGCTGGTGGCCGCCATACTGTGGTACCGGCTCGTCCCTTTGGTCCCTCCTCCTGGTTTTGTCGCTGACATCCAGATAATGTTGGTTCACTTTTTCTGGGACAAAAAGACGCACTGGGTCGCTGCGCAGGTCCTGAGTCTCCCTATTGAGGAGGGCGGTCAGTCACTGGTGCGCGTTCGCATGCAGATGGCGACTTTCCACCTTCAGACCTTGCACCAATACCTCTACATTGAGCTTCTTCCTAGATAGTGTGCCTGGTGATGTATTTTTTCTGCCAAGTGCGTAATCTCAACTATGACACGCAGTTCCTGTTCATTGACTATGACGGTTTGGAGGTCGCTCTCAGGGCACTGCCTGTCTTTTATCAGGACCTGATCATTGTCTGGAACATGGTTGAATCACATCACGCCTACTCTCCGGCTGGAGTAGCAGCTGTCGTCAGGGAGCCGTTGCTCAGGAACGCGCACCTCCGTACTCGCGGGTTCGAGTGGGTGTCGGAGAGGAGGGCTGTGGCAGCAAGGGTGACCAGCGTCGGGGACGTGCTGGGTGCCGGGGGCCTGGGCTTGACGCTGTCACAGGATATAGCGAGCAGGGTAGTGGTAGATGTCCGGTTCATGGCCACTACCATTCGACGATTTAAAACGGCGGTGCTCAGACCCGACGTAGTGCACCAGTTGGAGGATGCTCAGGTGTGCGGTGGAATCCCATCTACACTCACCAACGGAATTTCACATTGATCCCAAGGTCCCGTACCTCCCATGGGAGTCTGTGCCCCACAACTTGAGCCACCTCTGGAACTTTAGTTTTGTCCCCTTCAGGTACATATCACTGCGGGCCTTGTACAGACTGCTGCTGCACATTGTCCACCTCTTTTCCCTCATCCACCGTCCTGACACTCCTTGGCATGCCCATTTGCCACCGGGTGGTGGGGATCCCCAGTGGAGGGCTCTCTGCACAAGTGTCCTCACCATTTCTCTCGGGGATCTGGAGTGGACGGTGCTGCATGCGGCAGTCCCCTGCAACCACAGATTGCGGTGGTTCACGGACTCCCAGCCCAACTGCTTGTTCTGTGGTGCTGTCGAGTCCGCGGAACATGTATATATAGGGTGTTTGCACTCCCTTTTTAGTTTTCTAGAGATCCTTCTCCTCTGATTTGCTGCACTTCAGTCCCATGTTCCTGATCTTTGGGCATCCGGTGCGGAGGGGAGAGGGGAGGTCCTCGTGTGTCTGCTCCTGGGCCTGGCCAAACTGGCCATAAACAGGTCCAGGCAGCAGGCCGTGGATGGGGTCATTAGGGCCGATTGCCTGCCCCTCTTCTGCGGCTGCGTCCTTTGATGGGAAGGGCATTGCTTGTCACTGGCCAACTGGGTGTTTCCTTTCTTCCTGGTGGTGGAAATTAAATTAAAATTTGCACATCTTTAGTCTTTCACTGTGTCTCACACTTGCACACAAAAAGGAAAAAAGAATAAATAAATAAAACAAGAGTTTATTCAACAAAAGATACAATAGAACAAACAAAATTATTTACATATCACACAAAATCATAATTTGTGATCTTTGAGCTCAGATGGTGGAGTTTCTGACTGCCAAAGCTTTAATGGATTCAGCTCAGGTGAGTTTGCAAACACCATTATTCAACCAAATCTCATTATGAATGTTTGACTTCCAAACATGCCAATGGATTCTGATTAGCAGGAACTGTTTACCCAGGTATCTAATAGAATGTGAGCTTGATTATTCTAATAGCTTTATGATTGTTAAAGGAATGGCGTTTTATGTGATATGATGAAATGTCTGCTTGTTTTGGTAGTTTTATGAGTTTCAGAATGATTCTGCAATGTTACAGGGAATTCTGAGCAAGGGGTGTGAGGAGTATACCAGAATGAGGGGATGAGGGAAAGTGTGGAGTTTGAGGGATGATGGGGTGTGAAGGAGTGATGGAGTCAAGTTTGGGGGCTCATATTAATTTCCAGAACTGGGCAGATAGCTCAACAGATGGCAGTGGATCTTTGAACCTTTTCACCTCACAATCAGTCTGTCTTTGTCCCCATCTGCATTTAGAGCTGTCTAAATCACAATGTCCAAAAATCTTCCAACTCCCAGTGCCCATCTCCAATTTCTCATTGTTTCTGTTTCTTTTTCAGCAGGTGCTGTTTGACCTGCTGAGAATTACCTCCATGTTGTGAGTACAATAACAATCCAACCAAAACAATCCAGGATTTCTTTTAGGTCTACACATTTTAGCACTCAGGTTGCAGCTGTTAAATTGACGTATTGTACAAGAAAGGTAGCATCAGGGTTATGCCAAGGAGAGTGCTAACTCAGAATGACTAGAGTATAGTAGCATTTGATTATCACCTCATCAGTGACAGGAATCATACCTGTTCACATTGTGTTTATGCAGTAATATTTACTGTTGGATTCTCACAGATATTTAGACATGACATCCAGAGGAATTTACAACTCTTCAACACCTTTGTCCTGATGAAATCAATACCTGACTTTTTCAAATGTTCTTTCTTATTGTCTTATGGCAGATTTCAAAGTACAGGAGAAATGGTGTTAATGCAGCATAAACAGTTTATCGCAGTGCAAGTAGATTTGGCAGATAGGTTTGACTTTATGAGCTCATTAATAGAATACGGACTGAAGCCAGTCATAAAACTGTTATTTTAGGAATTGTATTTAAGAATCATGTGTCTGGTCTCCATTTCCACTGCCAAAACATGCTGAGACTAATTTATTCATTTTTTAAAAATGTAATTTTACAATAAGCAGATCAACATTGCCAAAGGTTCTTTTCTACTCCCCAGAAAAATAATAAATTTGGATAGTGTGACTTTTTTATTGAGCATTACACCCTCGAGTCCAGATCAAAATGACAGCCCAGATGGCATGGTGCAGTAATGACGCTTTATAATGGCAATTGCAGGGGTCTTTGCAATATTGCATTCTTGCGCATATGCACTATTTGTTCAGATCAGTGAGGAAGTCATAGTGCCACCATCTCAGGACAACACCAGACTGTTTTCCTTTGAACTTCATTTTGCCTGTAACAAACCAATGATGAGGAAAATATTCTTCAAACCCAGGCTAACAGGATTCAGAGTAATCATCATGAAATATTCATGAAGGAATCATTATAAATCACACAAGTTTGTATTATACATCAGGTGTTATCCAACAGTTCATAATAAAAATAAACTACTTTTCAATGTTAAAAAACCTCAGCGTGTGATCAGAAAATGAATTTGCTAAACAAAAACGTGTAGCACTGAATTAAGAGAGGAACTGAAAGCATTTAAAAACATTCAATACAAATTTGGCGTAATAGTTATAGTTAATTAAATTTAATTGATTAATAATGACAAAATTGAACAATGTTTCATCAGTTTCATTTTGGAGCTTGTGGAAAGATGTAAATTGCCAAAACTATATAATCTTAAAAAGACGAGTAGGCCATTCAATTGCTTAAAACTGTTGCAGAAATTGCTGGAAAAACTCAGTAGGTCTGGCAGCATCTGTGGAGAGAAATCAGAGTTAATACTTCAGATCTTGTGACCCTCCCTCAGAATTGATAGTATTTTGGAAAATGTTTTTTTATGCAGAAGATAGGAAGAGGAAGAGGATAGGGAGAGGAAGAAAGGAATAAATAATAAGTGGAGATAGAGCCTAAAGAGAGAGAAGAACAGTTGGACATTCAAAGGAGTGGATAATAATCAGCTTAGGAGAATGAATAACTACTAATGGGGACAGTCCGTGGCTAACAATGGGTTGTGTGTAATAGCAGACCATGTGATAACAAGGCCTGGTGAGTGGGGTTTGGGGTAAGGGCATGGGAGAAGGTGCCTCAATACCTAAAATGGTTGAACTTGACTTTGAATCCAGAAGGCTGCAAAGCTCCCAAGTGGAAAATGAGGTGCAGTTCTTCCAGCTTGTGGGAGCTTCACTGAAGCACAATCACAAGCCTGAGACACAGATGTGGGCTTTACCAGCAATTTCTGCTTTTGCTAATGTCCAGCGTTCACAGTTCTTTCTGAGTTTACTTACAACTTTTTTTGCCATTCGATTTTTTAATGTCTAATATGTGCATACTTTGTCTCCATATCTATCCATTACTCTTTATCTCTCAAATATCTACCGAATTCAGTATTGAGCACTTCACCCACAACTTCTGGGGTCAGGGCTTGCAAATTTCCAACACACTTGGTTTGAAATTTTTTTTGATTTTATCAAATAGTTTTGGGGCATGTAGTGGTGGGTTCAGATGCTTGGAAAATTAGGGCAAAAGTTAAAGTTCGGGATGGCGTGTGGATGAACAAATAATAGGGCAGAGTGTATGCAAAGAGTTAGGAATCTAACTTCAGGTGCAGCAGATAAGGGAACTGCAGTGATTGTAACAAGATCAGCCAGTTGGACCTCATAGAATATGAGTTCCCTGATTGAGGTTGTTAATCTGGTCCAATCAGGGAGCCCTGGCTGATAGTAATAAACAGGAGTGTCAGACACCCTGTTCATTCTGAGAGTTGGCTCTGTGGGAGCTGGATTGGTGTCAAGGTCATTCCACATGTGAATAAAGGGTGATGTATTGACAGGATACTGATATTGGTGGAGTTATTTCAGTGACAACGAGAGTGGAATTAATGATGTAACCATGCAAAAGTGCCTCGTGGCTGAAGCCCAACATGACTTCAAACAGGCACTACAACTGGCTTTGATATTAGAAAATGTGGCAAGTGGAGTTTATGAGTTATCGGTACTCTAATGGTAGTGGACACCCTCATCAGTCTGACTGAGCTTAGGGTTCACGATGTGAGGAAAGGCAATTACATAGCCTCACTCAGGACATATCCTGAACAGAGGTCAGCCCACAGCAAAATCCTAAAACAAAGCCAAGCCTCTGCCAAAAGATTAATTTTTTCTTCACAGTACAGGTCGACAAGCTGTTGTATTTGCTGCCGGTATGCTGACTCAAGACAGCAAAAGAGTCCCACTAGACCTAAATTGAGTAACAGAATTCATAGGCCAATATCCAGGAGAAAACAAACCTGGAGATTCCATCTACCTCTGGTTTGGAACAGTTAAATTGCTCAGCAAATCCAAATCATAACCAATCCAAATAAGTGCTTGGTTAAATCATCTCATGGAGGTCAATATCAACGTGGCCATTTCAGTAATTGCAGAACCGGTCCTGAATAAAATTCACTCTGGACGCCAAATCTTAATTTTATGCAAGACTTCGACTAGACTGGGAACCTACACTGGGGAACCATTACAGACTAAGGGTGCATCTGGTCTCTTATGAGAAGCAGCTGGCTCAGTTACTACTGATTGTAGTAAAAGATTTGGGCTCAAACTTGGGTCTAGTTGGTTGAGAAAGATTCACTTGGATTGGCTCAACATTTTTCTGTTAGAAAGCGACTGCCTGAGTGAAATCCTACTTCAATACCTAGAAATTTCTCAGGAAGATCTAATAGTAATTAATACATATATTATTTTGTTCAGCATTTCCATAGAGTCACAGCTCTTTTCTTTAATTTTATTTTGTCTGTATTTTAGCTGTACTGTGTGTTTTGTTTGAAGTTAAGTAGTTTGACCAATGTAATTGCACATGGAACACAATGCCTTATACTTATCTTTACAATAAGAAAATGTTAGGGTCTAAGCTATTTCTTAACATACATTGAGGCGGTTTGGTCTGGTCCATAACATATATTAGAGGGCATTATTAAGAATAAGATTGAGGAGTGCATTGTAAAATAGGCTAGGCAAAAGTGAGGACTGCAGATGCTGGAAACCAGAGTTTAGATTAGAGTTGTGCTGGAAAAGCACAGCAGGTCAGGCAGCATCCAAGGAGCAGGAAAATCAGGTTGAGTCAGCATGACTTTATCAAGGGGAGATCATGCCTGACAAATCTGTTAGAATTTTTTGAGGAGGTAACTGGCATTTTAGATAAAAGCAAGCCAGTGGACATGATCTATCTTGATTTCCAGAAAGCTTCTGACAAGGTGCCACACAGAAGGCTGCTAAACAAGAGAAGAGACCATCGTGTTAGGGACACGTTAGTGACATGGATAGAGGATTGGCTGACTGGGTGAAAACAGAGAGTGGGGATAAAGGGTTTTTTTTCAGGAGGGCAGCTGGTGATCAGTCGAGTTCTGCAGGTATCAGTGTTGGGATATCAGCTATTCACGTTATACATTAATGATCTATATGATGGAACCGAGGGCATTGTTGCTAAGTTTACAGATGACACAAAGAGAAGTGGAGGGACGGGTCATGTTGAGGAACTGGGAGGCTGCAGAAGGACTTGTCAGGCTCAGAGAGTGGGGCACAAAGTGGCAGATGGAATAAAATGTGGGAGAGAGTGAGGTTATGCACTTAGAGGCATGGATTATTTTCTAAATGAGGAAAGGCTTCAGAAATCTGAAGCACAAATGGAGTCCTAGTTCAGGATTCTCTTAAGATGAGCATCCAATTTCATTTGGCAGTTAGGAAGGAAAATTCAGTGTTAGTATTCATTTCAAATGTACAGCTAAGACTGTCTAAGACTCCAGTCAGTCCATATTTGGAATATTATGAGAAGTTTTGGGCCCCATATCTAAGGAAGGATGTGCCGGCCTTGGAGGTGGTCCAGAGGCTGTTTACAAGAAATGATCCCAAGAAAGCAGAACTTGTCACATGAGGAGCAGTTGATGATTCTTGATGATTCTTGATCTGTATGCAATGGAGTTTAAAAGGACGAAGGGGGAGCTGATTGAAAATTATAGAATAATAAGAGACTTGAGTCAAGTGGATATGGGAAAGATGTTTCCACAAGTAGGAAAGACAAGGACCAAAGGGCACAGCCTCAGAACTGAGATGAGGAGGAATTTATTCAGCTAGAGGGTAGTTAATCTGTGGAATTCATTGTGGGTTGTGGAGACCAAGTCACTGAGTGCATTTAAGATAGAGATAAACAGACTCTTGATTGGTAAGGGAATCAAAGGTTATGGGAAGAAGGCAGGAAGAATAGCAGTTAGCACTGTTGCCTCACAGCACCAGAGACCCGGGTTCAATTCCCGCCTCAGGCGACTGACTGTGTGGAGTTTGCAAGTTCTCCCCGTGTCTGCGTGGGTTTCCTCCGGGTGCTCCGGTTTCCTCCCACAGTCCAAAGATGTGCAGGTTAGGTGAATTGGCCATCCTAAATTGCCCGTAGTGTTAGGTAAGGGGTAAATGTAGGGGTATGGGTGGGTTGCGCGTCGGTATGGTCTTGTTGGGCCGAAGGGCCTGTTTCCAAACTGTAATGTACTCTCAAAGGTTATGGGAAGAAGGCAGGAGAATGTGCTTGAGAAGCATATCACCCATGATTCAATGGCAGAGCAGACTTGATGGGCTGAATGTCCTAATGCTGCTCCTAATATCTTATGGTCTTATGGCCTTATCATTGAATGCCCAGTTCTCAAATGACATTATGCCCTTTTCTCTGGAATGTCCTATCAGAGGAAATAGTTTCACTGTAACTACTCCATGGTATTATCTTAAAAGCTTCAATCAGATTTCCCTTTAATCTTGTAGATTGAGGGCAACACACAGAAAAGAAGGCTTCTCACAGAGTAGGTGGTGAAAATTGAAAGGTACAAAGCTGAGAACTGACCAGGATTGCCATTAAGGTGGAAGCCGGATTGTCAAGAGGATGGGTCAATGGTCACTTGGCGGCTGGGAGTATAAGAATGGGAACGGGATACCAAGGAAACAAGCCCTGTCTCGTTCAACTGAGCAGCCATTGCCGTGGCTTCAGTCTGTAGATTATTTAAAAAAAAGCAAAGAAAAACACCTTCATATTTCTTATATAAATGAAGAATTGATACTTAGGTTAAAGGAAGGTTTAGTTCAATTAAAATGTAATTGGTGTGCACGTTTTTTCTTAAAGCTTCCACTTTAAAAAAAAAACTGAAATCTTTTTCAACTCTGCCAATCCTGTTCTTAAAACTGTTCAGTTTTAGTCAGATAAATGTGTCCAGTTGTAACTATGCAGGCGATCTTTCCCTCACTTGCGACACCCTCAGGAAAGTCAGCATTGTCGGAATGGCGGTGATAGATTGGAAAGCAAGCAGTTGGCCTTGGTCACCTATTTTTGTGCCAACCCATTTCAGAACATGAAAATCCATCCCTCAGGTATGAAAGCAGTTCTGAAAATGTAAGCCTTTTTGCTCCAGTATCTTTCTGGTGAATCTCTGCTGTACCCCTTGGGGCAAGACCATAACTGTATGCAATAAACCAAATGGAATAATTTAGAAATATGTGTAATAAATTCTATACTTCAGAATGATGAATTAAGCAGTGTATTTATAAGGCACTTTTTTTTAGCAAGTATGTCAATGTGTATTTTGCATATATTGCTTTAACAAATTCACACCGAAGCACCTGCTTTCTTGTACTAATTTATTGCGTGCATAAAAACAGAGCTATATGTTAATTACTTGTTGTATATTTTTTTCAGAGAATTTCCAAATAGTAATGAAATATAAAGCTTCATATTAGTACAGTGACCAAAAGAATACCCCAGTGGAAATGATGTCCAAATTTTCATCTCTAGCCTTGTAAGAATTTTCAAGTGGCTCAACTTTAAAATTCCAAGTTTGCGCAGCATCCAACACAAGTGAAGAGAATGTATCCCATATAAATACCATGTGCCTTTCTCATTTGTGGTCACTTTCTTAACTTCATGCTAGATTAAACCTTCAACTTTTCTGTAGACTTGTCGAGGTGTCCTTGTCCCCAGACTCTGAGATCTGCTGTCCACTCAAAACACTTTCATAAAATCTGGACCATATTCAAAATATGTAAATAAAAATGTACTTTGTTTCATCTTAAAGTTAAACAATCAACAATAAAGAATTATGGATTATTATACAGATAAATTGATTTAATTGTTGTTTTAATTTGACCTTCCTGTAAAGTAAAATTACAGTCAGTTGCCTGTAGTTTATTCACTCGACACACTAGTCTTGAAGTCTTTGGAGCCCAACAGATGTTTCAGGAAATGTTTTCCAAAAGCTTTCAACCTCTTGCCAGAAATAATGAATGTTTTTTTCCCCACAAAGGTTAGCAGTTCCATTGAGATGAGAAGCAATCTGTTAAAGGGCAATTTAATACTTATCATTTATGTGTATTTACCTGTGTTAAATATAATAATATGACCTAAACCTAAAAATCTTGAAAAGCTTCTTCCATAGCTATGGCGCAGTGCAGACTGCTGTGTTTATTTAATCAGATTGGGAAAGTACAAAAGATTAATTAATGGGATAAAGTCGTGTTCTATTATTTTACTCAGGCCATTATCTTTCTGGAGGCAGCAAAATATATCAAAACCTTTAGCAGAAACAAATAAGTAGTATACTACAGAGTGACATGGATAGGGACTGTGTAATGGTACTTACTTGTATTCAAATTGCAAGCTGAACATACTCCACTGTTACATTAACATTCCACTCTGTTAAATTATCAGTACAGGCAAGAAAAGGAAACAATGTGTGCATTGATTGTTTAGTGTAAATAATCAATAAATTCTGACAAGTGATGATATCTGTTGATTTATAATGAAGCAAAACAAACTTCAGGACCCTATTAATCCCCAGCGAAGTTCCGCTCTTACTTAGCATAAAAAGATTGTAGCAATTTAAATATTATCAGAATACGGATATTGATCTCTGACATTGACACAATGAAAGCAAAAGCACATTTGACTTTTTAACAAAAGCATTTCCATATAACAAATCAGAGATCTTTCCGTATTGCTTATTCCATGAAGGACAGCTGAATGGGGAAGTCCAGACCACAAGTAATATTGATTTGATCCACAGAAAAGTCTTTAAGTAAGTATCTGGCGGCAAGAATTAATTTTATCATTTTATCAGTACCTTCAAAGCCGACAGTCAAGGTGAATTTTCCAGATATTCAGCTTACCACCCTACCCGTGCCACCTATACAGCTGTATTTGTGTAGGCTCTGCAGAAGAATCAATATCATTAATTCATAGCTAACAGTTAATTACAGTGAGCTTCCTGTTAAACTTCCCCTTTAAGCTATTCTTTATCCAATAGTCACAACTGATATTACTTCTTTAATTCTATCTCTATTAAGAATAAAGTAATTGCCAGAGTCCTAAAACAGCTTAACTGCTTGCATTGTATCTAAAGGAAAGGATTTGATTAAATAAGTACTTGTGTTTATGGGGTTGTGATACAGAACAGGCACTTTATGGTGTCATTTTGAAAGCTTTATTGTGTGACTGGTTTTTTGATTGTGAAATTGTCATGTATCTTGCTGGCATACTGGCTCACACGAATGGATGGAAATCTTGCTAAATGTGAAACATCATACATGATCCTTAGTTTCGTAAACAGAGGCATTGAGAACTTATGCTAAACCTTTCCAAATCACAGGTTAGGCTTCAGCTATATATTGTCCAATTCTGAATACTCCACTTTAGGGAGGATATCAAGGTTTTGGAGACAATGCAGATGAAATTGCTGGTATTAGGAATGAGGATATTTAGTAATGTGGAGAAACTCAAGCAGTTTGGATTGTCCTCCTTAGAGTAAAGAAAGAGAAGGGGAGATTTAACAAACAGTTTCAAGTCATGACAGTTTTTTTATTGAATTAATGAGGGAAAGTTATTGCCAGTGGCAGGAATGTTGGAACCAATTAGCACACACCAAAGATGATTGTATAAAGTACCAGGGTGGAGATGAGGAGAGCTGAAAATGTGTTGCTGGAAACTCCGCCCCCACCCCCACTCCGGCCTATCACCCTCCCCTTATCACCCTCACCTTAACCTCCTTCCACCTAGAATCGACGTTTCGGGCATAAGAAGAAGGGCTCATGCCCGAAACGTCGATGCTCCTGATCCCTGGATGCTGCCTGACCTGCTGCGCTTTTCCAGCAACACATTTTCAGCTCTGATCTCCAGCATCTGCAGTCCTCACTTTCTCCTGGAGATGAGGAGAAAACACTTGCACAGCATGTAGTGATGTGTTGCTTGAAAAGATGAAACAGGTTTCGTAGCAACATCAAAAGAGAGTTGGGCACATTAAAAAAGTAATAAAAACTGAAGGGTGATAAGGTAAGTTGAAGTGAATTAGACTCTTATGAAGAGCAAGTGAGCTTGATGGAATGAATGGGCTCCTACTATGCTCCATATGATTCTGTGTAAAGTAGTAATGGTTGTCAGGTGCCAGTAGTCACAGTCATAGAGTCATAGAGTCATACAGCATGGAAATAGACCTAACTCAACCATGCTGACCACGTATCCTCAACTGAACTAGTCCCATTTGCCTGCATTTGGCACATATCCCTCTAAACCTTTCTGATCCGTGTACCTGTCCAAATATCTTTTAAATATTTCAATTAAATCTGCCGCCATCACTTCCTCTGGCAGCTCATTCCATATGCAGACCACCGTATATGTGAAAAAGTTGCCCCTCAGGTTCCTTTTAAACCTTTCTCCTCTCACCTTAAACTATTCCCTCTAGTTTTGGATTTCCCTATCTTTGGAAAAAAGACTTTGGTTATTCGCCTAATCTCTGCCCCTCATGATTTTATAAACCTCTATGAGGTCACGCTCAGCCTCCAACGCTTCAGGGAAAAGTCCCGTGCTGGGACCGCAGCTCTTTACAATATATGTTAATGATATAGAAGATGGTATCAGCAATAACATTAGCGAATTTGCTGATGATACAAAGCTGGATGGCAGGGTGAAATGTGATGAGGATATTAGGAGATTACAGGGTGACCTGGACAAGTTAGGTGAGTGGGCAGATGCATGGCAGATGTGGTTTAATGTGGATAAATGTATGGTTATCCACTTTGGTGGCAAGAACAGGAAGACAGATTACTACCTCAATGGAATCAATTTAGGTAAAGTGGCAGTACAGAGAGAAGGCAGTACAGAGAGATCTGGGTGTTCTTGTACACCAGTCAATGAAGGCAAGCATGCAGGTACAGCAGGTAGTGAAGAAGGCTAATAGCATGCTGGCCTTCATAACAAGAGGAATTGAGTATAGAAGCAAAGAGGTGCTTCTGCAGCTGTACAGGGCCCTGGTGAGACCACACCTGGAGTACTGTGTGCAGTTCTGGTCTCCAAATTTGAGGAAAGACATTCTGGCTATTGAGGGAGTGCAGAGTAGG
>NC_057711.1:126715575-126744552 GCF_004010195.1 Chiloscyllium plagiosum
AGAGTACTGGGTCAATGGAAAGATTCTTGGTAGTGTGGACGTGCCGAGGGATTTTGGTGTCCATGTACATCGATCCCTGAAAATTGCCACCCAGATTGATAGTGCTGTTAAGAAGGCATACAGTGTGCTAGGTTTTTTTGGTAGAGGGATTGAGTTCTGGAGCCTTAATGTCATGCTACAACTGTACAAAACACTAATGCGGCCTCACTTGGAATATTGTGTACAGTTCTGGTCACCCCATTACAGGAAGAATGTGGAAGTATTGGCAAAGGTGCAGAGGAGATTTACCAGGTTGTTGCCTGGTCTGGGAGGAAAGTCTGATGAGGAAAAGCTGAGAGATTTGGGTCTGCTCTCTTTGGAGAGAAGAATGCTGAGAGGGGATTTAATAGAGACGTACAAGATAATCAGAGGATTAGATAGGGTGGACAGTGAGAGTCTTTCCTGGGATGATGACTTTGGCATGTATGAGGGTGCATAGCTGCAATTGAGGGGTGATAGATCTAATTGAGAGGTGATAGATCTAAGACAGATGTCAGAGGCAGATTGTTTACTCAGAGAGTGAAGAGGGCATGGAATGCCCTGCCTGCCAATCTAGCTAACTCAGCCACATTAGGGGCATTTAAACAGTCCTTGGATAAGCATATGGAAGATGATGTAATAGTGTTGAGGGTTGGGCTTACAGGTCAGCGCAACATTGAGGGCCAAAGGGCTTGTTCTGCACTGTATTGTTGTATGTTCTGTTGCCACTGCCACGGGATGCTGTTCCTGCTATTGACACCAGACAGGAACCTGTTCCTGCTCTTGCCACAACCATGGGACCCTGTTCCTGCTCTTGCCACAACCACAGTACCCTGTGCCTGCTATTGCCATCACCATGGGACGCAGTTCCTGCTATTGACACCAGACAGGAACCCTGTTCCTGCTATTGCCACAACCATGGGACACTGTTCCTGCTATTGCCACAACCATGGGACACTGTTCCTGCTCTTGCCACAACCACAGTACCCTGTTCCTGCTATTGCCATCACCATGGGACGCAGTTCCTGCTATTGACACCAGACAGGAACCCTGTTCCTGCTATTGCCACAACCATGGGATCCTGTTCCTGCTATTGCCGCCATGGGAACCCTGTTCCTGCTATTGTCACAACCACAGTGCCCTGTTCCTGCTATTGCCATCACCATGGGAACCCTGTTCCTGCAATTGCTGCCATGGAAACCCTGTTCCTGCTATTGTCACAACCACAGTGCCCTGTTCCTGCTATTGCCACAACCACGGTACCCTGTTCCTGCTATTGCCACAACCACAGTGCCCTGTTCTTGCTATTGCCACAACCACGGGACCCTGTTCCTGCTATTGCCATCACCATGGGAACCCTGTTCCTGCAATTGCTGCCATGGGAACCCTGTTCCTGTTATTGCTGCCATGGAAACCCTGTTCCTGCTATTGCCATCACCATGGGAACCCTGTTCCTGTTATTGCTGCCACGGGAACCCTGTTCCTGCTATTGCCACAACCACGGGACCCTGTTCCTACTATTGCCATCACCATGCCACCAGACTCGAACCCTGTTCCTGCTATTGACACTAGACAGGAACCCTGTCCCTGCTATTGCCACAACCATGGGACCCTGTTCCTGCTCTTGCCACAACCACAGTACCCTGTTCCTGCTATTGCCATCACCACGGGACGCGGTTCCTGCTATTGACACCAGACAGGAACCCTGTTCCTGCTATTGCCATCACCATGGAACCCTGTTCCTGCGATTGCCATCAGTTCCTGCTATTGCCACAACCATGGGACCCTGTTCCTGCTCTTGCCACAACCACAGTACCCTGTTCCTGCTATTGCCATCACCACGGGACGTGGTTCCTGCTATTGACACCAGACAGGAACCCTGTTCCTGCGATTGCCAATACCATGGAACCCTGTTCCTGCTATTGCCACAACCATGGGAACCCTGTTCCTGTGATTGCTATCACCACAGGAAACCTGTTCTTGCTATTGCCGCCCCCACAGGACCCTGATCAGTTATCTAAACAATCAGTTATCCAAATGAAATACTCCCCGCCCGTCTCAGTTGGATAATTGAGGTTGTTCTGTATGGAAAATCCTGAAGGGTGTGGACAAGATGGATGTGGAGGGATTATTTCCTGTTGTGCAAGAATCTGAAACTAGGGTCACTCTTTAAAAATAAGGGGCCACCCATTTAAGACAGAGAACATAATTTTTCTTTCTCTCTCAGAGGGTTCTAAACCTTTGGAACTCTCTTCCTGCAAAGACAGTGAAAGCTGAGTTGTTGAATATTTGTATGACAGAGGTAGATATTTTCTTAGTAGACAAGGGGATGAAAGAGTAATTGAGAATGTGGTGTAATCAATCAAGTATAATCTTATTGAAAGTCACAGCAGGCTAAAAAGTGGTCTATTCCAGCTCCTAATTGGTACAGCTGCATTGTGAAGTGGCTTGAAAGGGTAGATGCTGAGAGGTTGTTTCTGCTGGTCAAGGTATCTAAAACATGGGATGACAATCTTACAATAAATGGCTCAGTAATGAAATGAGGAGAAATGACAGAGCTCAAAGGGTTGTGGAATCTCTGAAGTTTGCCATTCTGGAGGTGTTTGCGTGTTCCACTTTTGAGTATATTTAGCATCGGGACACTCAGCAACATTTTGTGTCTCAGGGAATCAATGAGTATGGGGAACAAGCAGAAATGTGGAGTTGAAGCCCAAGGTCAGCTACAATTAAATGCCAGCACAGGCTCAATGGTCTACAATAATATTCCTGCATAATCTCAGTGTAACAAAAAAATGAGGTATCTGGATTCCATTGACTTCGAGATCTTTCTGTGTTTATTTGCTGCAATGTTAATATATTCAGTAATTTCCAATCATAGCCTGTGCCTTAATTGCTACATTGCAGGGAACCTGTGTTCATGTGATAACCTGTTGGTACTTGACTAACTTGCGTGTTGAGCTCTTAATGGGACTTCACTCCAAAGCTGATGACACACATGATCTATTCCTATCTACATTTCTTGGGTTCTTCTATCTGAAGCTATGGCTGCTGCAGTTCACAGATTTCTGCAACATCCATTTCAGAGAAGTGCTGACATCCAATTGGGAATCATGAAATGCATGTGAAACAATAATTTGCTGAAATCCTCATGGTAGATATGACATCACACTGCTAACATGCTTCCCACCAGCATCTGCTTCTAGCTGGTCTTGTGTAGCATAAAGGGTTAGTTATACTTTTACTCCAGAATGGCTACTAAGCATGTGCAAAATAAGCTATTTTACAGCGACATCAGGTCACAAGAAATTGTCACTGTGTCAACCAAGTTCCTGCAATCCTCTCTTACCATGTGTTGTATTTAGTTATGTTTGATAAAGACAGTTGATATTCACTCAAGAGTGTAGATCACACATTATGACATGCCAACAGCAATAACCAAACCCATGGATCTGGAGGCAAGTAACACTAAACGTCCAAAGTGAAGTCCAGAGACAGCATGGTGTTATGGGTAAAGCAAGATGCCAAGCAAGGGATCTGACTCCAGAAGTGAGGGACACAGTTGAAGTGAAGCTTGGGACAGGTTGGGAACAGCAACAGATTTCATGGCCCACCCAGGCACTGACCTACATAAAGGGAAAGCCCACATAACAGCTGTGAAAGCACAGGAGAAGATCAACAGCGGAGTATGTGCTCGACATTTAAAAAAACAGTCAATCACCAACAGTGAGTAAAACATTACTCTAAGCCATAGCTTTAACTTACTTAGATGGGAAAGAAATGAACCCTTGTAAAATGCACCAACACCAATCACACCAAGAAACAAGGCACAGTCAAAGCTAATAAGAAAGTTCTCCAGCAGGAAATCAACCCAGTCAGTAATGGGGGTGGGGGTGGAGTGGTGGTGGGAGGAGGGGAGATGAGTGGGGGATGTCCAGTGAAAGATTACTCTCGAAGAATACCGCTACTTTAAGAGTAACTACTGAGCATGTGTGAAAGGAGATACCTTTTTCTGATGACAGGTCATATGGAACTTGATCTTCTCTTCCAACGAGATCTCCTCTCTTACTAACACTTGTAAGTAGCTTTGTTTAAATCAAGTCTGTTAATGTTCACTCACAAGAACATAGAACTCACATGACAACATCTCACACTGTATGATTGCTTAGCAGTAAGATAACTGTTGGATATATGCCCATGACCTGTGGATGCCATTTTAGAAACTTAAGGGACTTGTGATTGAGCCAAAACCCAAATTCACTCCCAGTGTGGGACTAGAATAATCTTGTCAGCCAGAGCTGGTAAAGGTGGCATTTTATGTTTCTTGCAGAAGGTCATGACTAAGTGATGAGAGGTGAATTAGCTCCTCTCTTGCAATCCCCTCAGTTGGTCAAAACAAAGATTCTTAGTTCTTTTAAGCACATAGCCATATTGTAGTTGAACTAATATGTAGTTATACTTTTACTATATTTCAAAAATAGCTTATTTTGCACATGCTTTGTAGCCATTCTGGAGTAAAAGTATAACTACATATTAGTTGAACTATAATATGGTAATACTTTTCGCTATTTCAAAAACAAAGAAACCTTTTACAAGGATTCCTTGAATGAAATAACAATATATTTTATTGCTTATTAAACCCAAACAAAAAATCAAAATGTAACATCAAACATACACTAACACAGGTATAAAGTTTTAAAAGGGGAGTGCCGAGTAAACAGAAAGATCTAAAATATGCAGTTTAATAAGCATTTTCCAATCCAATGAAACCATAAGATCATACGACCCTGAAAGTTGCTGAAGTGTTAAGTTTAACCTGAGACCATGCTTGGTTAATTGATGAATTATATCCTCTTCAGCCGAAAAATTTGTGGATATCTTTGAATTCTTAGTGAAAGGATTTTTCTCCAATTTGTTTTTCACCAGGCATTATTTTCCGAGGGGCTGAGAGAAAAATACATGGAAGAGGGAGAGCAAAACTTTTGACTTATTGTTAAAAATCCATCAGGGGAGGAGAAGTGGTGATGGACTGTAATGTCTTTGGAATGTTATGGGGACAAGAATTCCACCTTGGCAATCAGTGAAATTTTGATTCAATTTAAAAAAATCTCTGGAGTTAAAAAAAGCTAGTCAAATAATGACCATGTAACTGTTGCCAATTACATTTTTTTTTTAAATCTGATTTACTAATGTCTTCTGGGGAAAGAAATCTGCCATTCCTTCCTGGTCTGGCCTACATGTGACTCCAGACCAATGGCAATGTGTTTGATTATTAAATTCCTTTAGAAGTGGCCTGAAGCATTTCTAGAGCAATTAGGGAACAAATTCTGGCTCCCCTCCCTGCAGGAAGTGAAAAGAATTCTGTTACGTCTGAAAGAAATTGTCTACAATCCAGTTCCTTTGTGTATTCCTATGTCTGTCTTAGTTGATTATTCCAAGCTAGATAATCTGCATATGATTTCCATCCCAATATGTGAAACTTCCAGAAAACCATTAATCAACCAGGAGACATGAATCTAAGTGAGTGGCCTTAGTCATTATGATGACATGTTCATTTACACCTGAGACTGGGTTCAATTTATTGATAGTTTAATGGACTGGCTCTGCTTGTGATCAGGTGATCACTTTGACCATCTTAAGTCAGTGTTTTTACTTTTTTTAAAGCCATTTAGTCTATCAATGGCCCCAAGTATTTCAAAATCAAATAATGGAAGGTGAAAATTGGTAATCCACTTTTAACACTAACTGAAGAATGATGTCAGTTGAACCACCTGTGCACGTTCAAAAATCCGACAGTTCTCAAGCACTTATTTTCTGCAATGAACCAACAAATCATCAGGTTTCTCAATTTCAATCTTACAATTTGTTATGATGGTATTTGAACTCACTGATATCCATCAGTGAAGGGACGATCCCCTTTCTCACTCACTGCAAGAATCCTACATAAAAGAGGTTTTACTCATAACAACTGAATTCTTAGTTGATATAAGCCCCCAGGACACAACTGAGCATCATTTGAAATAGTTATTAATTGGTTGTCTCACATAGGCCTTAAGGAAATAATATGCTTACTTGTTCAGCTGATGGCCTCCTCTGAGGTTGATATTGTAGCATGTTGTTGGAAGACTGGGCCACAGCTGCTCAGTCCCTCTGATTGATACCTTTCACCTTGATAAATACAACTTTTACTATTGCCCCATGCTTTATGAAGCAGTATCTTCCATATTTGGTCATTTTTTAATGAACAGTGTGGAAATAGAGTGCCCAGTTTAATAGTGAGAAATCATTAAGAATGTGTCTGTTCTATCTTAATGTAGAATTACATAATACATACAGCACAGAAAGATGCCATTTGATTCATTGGTCTTTGCCTGTATTTTTACTCCATTACCTCTTCCCACCATGATCCTGTAATATCCTTCTATTTTCTTCATTCTGATGTGTGTATTGAGCCTCTCAAATTTGTCAATGGTTTCTGTTCACAGTAGATAATGCTGTACAAAAAACATACAGTTTCATAAAAACTTCCTTTAGATTTCAACCCTTGACATAAAATTAAGAGCACATTTAATACTACATGACTAAAAAGGGTTAATTGTTTCACAGTGAGTACCATGAATAATTAAAGAGAACATCATTAATTTTCAGCCTTCCCTGTGACAGTTGGCAGCCTTCATAGCAGTTGCTGGACTGGCCCTTGTTAAGTCATAGCCAGAAATATTTGTAAATATAAACTTTGAGGCATTTTGTTGTTGATTATGTTTTTAATGATGAAACCAGCCAACAGGAGAATGATAAACGCTGCTCTGAAAGAAAGCTCAAGTCAAAATAAATATTCTTAATGATCACATTCATGGGTGGATTCGAAATGAAATTTCAAATTGGAATTGTTGGTGGCGAATTATATATTTATAGAATGTTTATTTTTATGTGATTGTGAATTCCCAGATAGAAGTGTTAATAGCTCAACCCGGATTTGCTATATAAAACAAAAGCAGCAATTTGTGACATGTGACTATTGCTGTGGAACCATAAGAATCTGTATATAGTGAAACAAAAATTATACTTTAGAAGACCAAGCCCGCTATAGTTAATATTAAACTATTCAATAATGAAGTGTTGCTGGAAGTGTGTTTCAAAGTGGCACACAATGTTTCGAATGATTTCTATCTGCAACACAATTAAATCTGTGCAGTGTTTTATTTTGCCTAACACGATCAATAGTCTGCTGTTTGTTTCATAGGAACATATGAGCTGGAGCAGGCCATTCAGTCCACGAATTGCTGTTCATTTATCTCAATGCCATTTTCCCATGCTTTCCCTATATCTCTCGATACCATCAGGCTCCAAAAATCTATTGATTTCTGTTTTGAGCATGCTTAATGATTAAACTTCCACTAAGGGATAGTGA
This sequence comes from Chiloscyllium plagiosum, assembly GCF_004010195.1. NCBI lineage: Eukaryota > Metazoa > Chordata > Chondrichthyes > Orectolobiformes > Hemiscylliidae > Chiloscyllium > Chiloscyllium plagiosum. Next base: position 126,723,002 of record NC_057711.1, read on the forward strand.
ATTCAAAAGATTCACTATATTTTTAAATGACGATGTTTCACCCTATCTCAGTCGTAAATGGCATGCCATTATGCTGAGTGTACATCCTCAGTTCTAGAACCCTAACAAACCCTGTAGAATTTGGTAAGTTTCCATGACATAACTTCAAAACCCGAGACAAAACATACCCCGTTTCTTCAGTCTCTCGTCACAAGGCAATGATGTCATCTCCACATCCACTTGATGAGCCTCCATTGCACACCTTCTACTGCAAGTATATCCTTCCTCAATGAGTCAACCAAAATTGTGCACAATTCCCCAGGTGCAGACTCACCAAGGGCTCCGTTCTGAAGAATTACTGCAAGAAATCCTTGCTGCTGTATTAAAATCCCCGAGAGAAGCAGACCAATTGTATCCAATTGACCATTCTAACCGCTGGCTGCCCCTGTGTGCCAGCTGTTAGTGACTCATAAACAAGGACACTAAGTTTCTTTGGAAATCAACACTTCCACTCTCCATTCAAGCTAGCCTGGCTTTCTGCTTTTTCTACAAAAGTACCTAAGTTCACACTTATTCATATTATATTTTGTCAATACATTCTAGCCCATTTACTCAGGGAATCTGTTAAGTTCACTTATAGTCTCCTCACATCATCCTCCCAACTTTTATTCCCACTTAGTATATGCCATTAACAAATTTAGAAATATTGCATTTGGTCCACACATAATTCATTTGTATCAGTTGTGAACACCTGTGGTGACAGCATTGCTTTTTACAGTAACCCACTCATAAGACCCAATCATCCTTGGAATGACCTGGTTATTCTTACTTTATTTTCTGTCTCTTATCCAATTTTCAATTCATGCTAGTATATTACTCTTAATGTCTCCTACTAACACCCCTGTGAAATACCTCATCAAAAGCCTTCAGAAAATCCAAATACACAACATCCTCTGGTTTTCCTTTGTCTAGTGGAGTTTGCACATTCTCCCCGTGTCTGTGTGGGTTTCCTCCGGGTGCTCCGGTTTCCTCCCACACTCCAAAGATGCGCAGGTCAGGTGAATTGGCCATGCTAAATTGCCCATAGTGATAAGTGCATGAGTAGGGGAATGGGTCTGGGGCGGTTACTCTTCGGAGGGTCGGTGTGGACTTGTTGGGCCGAAGGGCCTGTTTCCGCACTGTAGGGAATCTAATCTAATCAAACTGGTTCCAAAGCTGCTTCCACCACCTTTTTTGGCATTACATTTCAGATCATATGAAAATAATTTTCTCTTCACCATGCATCTTTTCTTGTTCTGCCAATCACCTCCAAGGTGTACTCTCTAGTTATTGCCTTTTCACAATTTGAGGTAATTTCTCCTTAATTATTCAGTCAAACTGCTCATAATTTTGAGCACCTCTATTTGCTTTAAACTCGCTGCTTTAAGGAAAACAGTCTTAGGTTTTGCTAATTTGTCCTAGTCATTCAGAGAATATAGGTTTCAATGGCTGGGCTAGCACTTATTGTCCTTCTCTAGTTGTTATTGAGAAGGTTGTGGTAAGCTGCCTTCTTGAAACACTGCAATCCATTTGCTGTTAGAGCGTCCACAACACTACTAAGGAGAGAGCTCCAGGAGTTTGATCCAGAGACAATAAAGGAATAATGTTACTTTCAGGGCATGCTTGGATAGGAATCTATATATAGTTGTGTTCCACCATTGCCTCTCTGTTGACTTCTAGGTGACAGTGATCATGAATTTGGAAGGTGCTTTCTAAAGAGCTTTGTGGAATTTGTGCAGTCCATCTTGTAGGTGGTACACCATGATGCTACTGAGCGCCAGTAAGGGAAGAGTGAATATTTGTGAATGTGGGGCCAATCAAGGCTGCGATGTACTGGATGGTATTAAACTTCTTGACGTCTGTTGCAGCTGCACTATCCAAACAAGTGTGCTTTGTAGTTGGTGGATAGGCTTCAGGGGGTCAGGAAGTGAGTTAATTGCTGAAAAATTTTAGCCTCTGGCCTGCTCTTGTGGCTGTAGTATTTATATGACTGGTCCAGTTCAGTTTCTCATCAATGGTAAATCCAAGAATCTTAATGGGAGGTGGAGGGGAAATTCAATGATGGTAATGCCATTGAATGGCAAGGGGCAATGAGTAGACTCGTTCTTGTTGGAGATGGCCATTGCCTGGCACTTGTGCATGATAATGTTACCTGTCACTTTTTAGCCCAGGACTAGATATTGCCCAGGTCTTGCAGCATTTGGACATAGATTGCTTCATTATCTGAGGAGTTATGAATAGTGCTGGGTATTGTGCAGTCATCATTGAACATCCCCACTTCTGACCTTATCATTGATGAAGCAGCTGAAGATAACTCGGACCTTGGACACTGTGCTGAGGAACTCCTGCAGAGATGTCCTGAAGCTAAGATTACTGATCTCTAATGATCACAACTACCTTCTTTTGAGCTAGGTATGACTCTGTAAGTCTGTCGAGTTTACTCTTGATATCAGTACCCCAAGGCAATCCCAAAATAAGAATATACCCAGTTGTTCTTATTAAAGCAGGGTACAGTACAAACATACTGCAAAAATAGTCTTCTTCTGCTCCTGAAATATATGTCCATGGTCTCAAAGGGGACATGCCTATATCCATTGGCCCCAAAAAAGTCTTAGTTATAATGGCTAACTTGCAATTATTTGCTATTATTAATAACCTACAACCAGTTTAAGACAAGCTGCTTTGCTCATTATAGCCCACTCATGTTTTCCTATACCACTGCACACTGGATCAGCCCTTTGAGTCCATCAAGAAAAGGTGCTGGTGACAGCAATCTACTCCAACCACAGGTGTTTGGTGGCTGGCATCACAGTACGAACAATAGCGATTCCTGGATCCAGCGGTAAGTAGGTCAACTTGGGGAGGCGGGAGGGGAATGCCAGATTGAGCTCTCAGTACAGGACAAGGTACAGTCAGAGGAGAGGCAGCGAAATGGCAATGGGCTTTACAGTTATTGGGCAGAACTGCAGAAGAGAATTCAGCCCCAGTCCAATAGATTATTGATCAAACCTGGATTTAGGGAGAGCTGCAGCTCCGATTTGTCAGTACAGAACAGGAAAATGTGATGTCAAAGTGAAACTGAAGGCAATTAAGCTCAGCCCTTAAGGGTTAATTGCTAGTTCAGTGATTATTTACTGCACGCTGTTAAACATTTGTTAACTCCAGCTTTATGAAGTTATGGTCTGTTGTGAGCTGACCTATGTATCTGCTTTTAAATTGAGGCCAGGGGCCAGGGAAAGAATCCAGTCGGGGGCTGACAATATCCCTTCGTCCACTCTCACGGAATACGACAAGCTCACCTGCTGAGGGAGCCTGAAGAAAAGGACAATCTCACTTTATTAAAAAAACATGACGGGGGTATCAAATCAGACTCAAAGAAAACCACTAGAGACATCATGTACCGCTTAATTTTGCAGGCGGTGGAAGTGCTTTGGCCTGAGGTAACTTCTGAAGAGGCCATGTTTGCGTGCAAGTCTCCACTTAAAGCGATGCAGGCTGGTGAAGCTGATGCTCATACGAGTGTAAACTTACAACGAAATGCATGAATCGCATGAGATGCTACGTCGCTCAAACCAGTCATTTTCAGCGGGTGGCTAATGTATTATTGAAGGAAATCCTTGGGGGAGCTCTAAAAATTCATTCAACGCCTTGAAAAAAAGTGTCTGTTTTGGTTGCAGAGAATGGTTCCCAATCACGAAAAGATAAAAACATCAAAATAAGCTAATGGGGCATCAGCCTTGAAATCCCCTCAGAAGGGTAAACTGGTTTCAAAGGGAATAGCGGCAGCAGATCATGTGCAGAGACTGTGTGCTCTTCCACAGCTTGAATAGACATTCACTGTACTTAACTGGTCGTGACAGACAAGCAGCCGCTACTGCAGGCAGGTCCAGACAAGGGAATAGAATACAACCAGCAAGCAGATTCTGCAGAAGGACTGGATTGTTCAAGGAGCTTAAAATTCTTAGTTTGATGGAGCTGTGTTGCTTTTATTTGTCAACATGCGCTCCTTTTATAAGATAACGCAAATAAAGGGTCAAATATTGCAACAAAGTGCCCTTAGATTCCAAAAAGCATTATATTTTAAACATAATATAACCAGTATACAATATAATAGGGTTGCTTCAGAAAAACAGGTAATTGGGTGACAGTGAATCAGCATCCCCGGTACATCTCGCTGTCTTTTTTATTCCCAATTATACCATTGGTCATAAAAGTTAGAAGAGATTCAAAATGCTTGGTATTGCTCCTTTGATACCTTTGCACAAAATTAATACTGGCCCACTTAAAATTAATTACTAAATGTGCCTTTTTTACAAGCTGCAATAATCAACTAGAAAAAAAAACAATTGGACGATAGAGGCATGGTTACAGTCATTAAACTCCAACAATCCAATAAGGACTGCACTTTCATGATCTCTCCATGACTGGAGAATGTGACAGGCCCAGAAATACAAAATGGGAAGACTGTATGCAACATTCTTGGAATTTATTCCAATTCAAAAAACAAAATCAGTGTGCTGACAATTCTCTGTCATGGATACATGTAAAGGTTAAATATGCAAACCATGAAATAGGGTTTCCACTGACTAAGTATTTTTGCTCCAGGATATGAGATGTTGATGTCTCCACTCTTTCTGTAGATTTAGATTTTTTTAATCTATTATACAGAAGGTGTTTATAGAGCCCTGAATGCATTTTAATTTCTGAAGCAAATCATACCAACACACATTTCAATTTCCTGTGTATTAACTGTGGCTCAGTGGCATTGCTCTCACCTCTGAATTAGCAGATTGTGATTTCATAATCCCACCCCAGATACTTGAGCACTATGTACAAGCTAATTATTTTTATTGCTGAATGGATGCTGCATTGTGAAAGCTGGTGCCTTTCAAATAAGACATGCAATTTAGTGCCCTATCTCTCAGATGGGTATGAAATATATTAGGGCATTATTCAAGGGAAGAGCAAGCCAGGTCTTTCATTCTTCTCTATGCCTTGACTATCATTTATTCCTCATGTCAGCACCATTGAAATTGATACTGGTCACCATTATGTTGCTGCTTGTGGGTACTTGTGTGCAAATTTTCATTAACTCATCCGACAAAAGTGGCGATATTTCAAAAGTGCTTTATTGAATATAAAGCACTTTGTGACTTCCTAAGAAAAGCACTACAAAGATAGAATTTCTTTCTTTTGTTTTTGCCTTTGTGGAGGCCAGTATAATATTAGTGTTAGAGCAGTGAAAGCAGTGTCCTTATGAATGACTATAGCTAACCTTTGACATCCTGTCAATGCTGCCTCGATCTCCTGACATCATTAAAATCCATGGTCAGCACCCTCATGGCTACATTCAGAGGTCAGAGATTGTAGGGTTTCAAAGTCCAAGGAATTGTAACTCTCAGGGATCAGTTTGAATGTCATAAGTCATCTACTTTTACCTCCTGCCTATCTCACTTGCCATGTGATCTGTGACTGAGGGACATCTCATTTCTCTGGAGATATGTTAAGATCGGTGCAATGTGTCTTGGCTTGGAATTTGTTTTTTTTCTCCTTAAAATCAATAATTCCAAGGTCACCAAGTTGCAATTTCCATGCCTTGCAAACACCTTTCAATTTTCCACCTCCACCCCATAAATGTCTGAAGAGCATGAATTTTCCTTTCAGTACCATTCATATTGTTTGTATTTAATTTGATATTGGCATCATTTTTAAAAAATGAGGGATTTGCTTTTTAAAAGTTCAATTATTTGGGAGGGAGTCTTCAACATTGGTGAAATTCAGGAAATATGAAACTAAAGTTGAATTTAAACAAATTGGAATGAAGAAGTCAAAATAAAATCGTAGAATCAGACAATATGGAATTTGCCTTTCAGCCCATTAGGTCTGAAGAAGGGCTTATGCCCAAAACGTCGATTCTCCTGCTCCTTGGATGCTGCCTGACCTGCTGCGCTTTTCCAGCAACACATGTTTCAGCTCTGATCTCCAGCATCTACAGTCTTCACTTTCTCTTAGCCCATTAGGTCTGTATTGTCAAAATTATATTACTATCTGCTCTAGTTCCACTCCCTACATTAGGCTATTACATGTATGACACTTTTCAAGTGTTCATCCTAAGTACTTTTTAAAGATTGTGAGTTTCCCACTTCAACTAGGTATTGGATTAGTGGTGCTGGAAGAGCACAGCAGTTCAGGCAGCATCCAAGGAGCAGCAAAATCGACGTTTCGGGCAAAAGCACTATCCTTGGTAGTACATTCCAGACCCGACCCCCCTCTGGATGCAAAGGTTTTTTCCTTCAAATTCCCTCTAAACCCCCTGCCTTTCACTTCAGAATTATTTTGAAGTCCTCACCCTATTAACAGTTCCACTAAGGGTAATGGCTACTTTCTATTCACCTTGCCCATGCCCTTCATAATCTTATACACATCTATCAAGTTGCCCCCTCAAACTTTGCTGTTCCAAACAGAACAGCCCTCATCCAACTTATCCAGCCTCTCTTCAGAGCTGAAATGCTCCATCCCAGGCAACATCCTGGTGAATGTCCTTTGCACCCCCTCCGGCGCACTCACAACCTTCCTGTAGTGTGGTGACCAAAACTGTATCTCGTACTGCAGCTGTCTCCTGTACAGCTCCAATATAATCTCCTTGCTTTCATCATCTATGCCACAGCTGATGGCACCCTATATACATTCTTAACTAAAATATCAATTTCAGATAAATAATATCAAATAACTTTTGGTGCTGCATTCTATTCTTAACTCATAGTTTCACCCAAACCAAAATCAATTGTAAGGAATTAGCAACATTTTGGTTTCTGTACACACTGATGCTAGCCTGGGCAAGAATGTGTATGTTTTAATTCTCTGAAGCTGGGAAGGCTAGCATTTGTTGTCCATCTCCAGTTGCCTAGGAGAGGTATTAATGGGACTTTATGCAACCTCTGTGATAAAGTTAAAAATCACACAACACCAGGTTATAGTCCAACAGATTTATTTGGGACCACTAGCTTTCAGAGTGCTGTTCCTTCATCAGGTGATTGTGGAGTACAAGATTGTAAGACGCAGAATTTATAGCAAATGTTTACAGTGTGATGCAACTGAAATTATATATTGAAAAAAACCTGGATTGCTTGTTACATCTCTCATACTTTAGAATGACCATGTTGGTCTCAGTTCCTTCATATGTAAATCCCAGAATCTTTTTTAAAGTTACATTCACAAGTGAACTTTAACAATAGGTGCCGTGTCCGCTCAGATAATGCATTGAAGGTGTGAGGTGCCCTGTATGAGGCTCTCTGTGCCCCAATGTTCAGACTGATTCAATTTCTTAAAAAAGGCATTTACAGAATCTTACTCCACATGGATTCATGCAGTTTTTGAGCACACTCTCTCACAGACACTCATAAACGCACACCCTGCCAACACACACACCCACATGAACACACACACATAGAAGTTTATGGGGTGAATGTTTACTTGCAGAATTACATTTTATTTTGCTCAAAAACTGCATGAATCCATGTAAGATTCTGTAAATCCCTTTTTTTAGAAATTGAATCAGTCTGAACACTGAGGCACAGACACCCTCACACTTTCAACACAGTATGTGAGCAGACATGGTACCTATTGTTAAAGTTCACTTGAAAAAGTAACTTTAAAAAAAGTTCTGGAATTTATATATAAAAGAACTGAAACCAACATGGTCATTCTAAAAGATGAGAGCTGTAACAAACACTCCAGGCCTTTTTTAAATAGATCATTTCAGTTACATCACACTGTGAACTTTTACTATAAATTCTGAGTCTTATGATCTTATACTCTACAACCACCTCATGAAAGTGCTCTAAAAGCTAGTGCTTCCAAATAAACCTGTTGGACTATAGCCTGGTGTTGTATGATTTTTTAACTTTGTACATCCCAGTCCAACACTGGCACTTCTAAATCCGTAATAAAGATATTTCAACAATGATTTCAGATAAAGTATTTAAACTTCTGAGCAAATGATAATCAAGATGCAATGATAAAGTTGAGATGGTATTGAGCTTTGAGGGGAACTCAGAGGACTGATGTTCCTTTGAACATGGTGCCCTTGTCCTTCTGCGTGGTATAGATTGCAGATTTGGAAAGTGCTGCTGAAGCAGTCTAGCCAAATTACTGCAGGAAAGGATAGCACACAGTGGCAACAATTGTATGCTGATGGTGGAGACAGTGGATGTTTAAACTAATATCTTGATCACGTTGGTTATCATCCTGAATTATGTTAAGATTTATATGTAGCAATTGTATCTATACATATTTTGTCTGAAGCAGTTACTATCATTAGTTTTTAATGCAAAATAATCTTTGCAAAAATGAACAAATCAAAGCATTTAATGGTGGACATGCTGAGCCAAACAGTAGTGAAACATTGATTGACTGAGTGCTTGGTTTTCTTGTTAGATTGTACAGCCTCAAATGGACTCAGGAACAAAAGTATTGTAAGCTACTTTAAATTCATTCTTGGGCAAGAAATTATTGCTCCGTCTAATTTAGAGGTCAACGCAGTATCAATCACACTGTTGTAGTTCTGGAGTCATGTTTAGAGCAGATTAGGTAATGGCAGTTGTCCTTTAAGGTGAGTTTTTACAACAATCCAATAATGTCATAATCATCATTAATGAGGTGAGCTTTTTATTTTAGATTTATTAATGAATTTCATTTAAATTTATCACTTTCTATGGTGGAATTTGATCTCCTCTCTCTGAAGGACTGGTCAATGCCTCTGAATTACGTAGTACCATTATTCTACTGTTCCTAGTCCTGTAAAACACTTAAACAAATAAAGCGGTCAATCCTTTGAATAAAATAAAACAGCAATTTATTATCTCTTACATTGACAAAAATAAAGGGAGATATAAGTCACCAAAATTCAGTGCCATTTGAATTACAGAAACAAATAATTGGGACAAAGTTTGACAAAGTTAATCTCTTGTTCCCTCCACGGCTCCTAGGTGACTGGAGTGGTTACGAGACGCCAACGCCAAAGCTACCCCTGAGGTTGCCAAAGCAAGGATTTCTAGACCGGTCCCACCATACTGCCATGCCAAAGCCACATCATCACTGCCATAGCAAGAAGGATCAGAGCAGACTTGCCAGGTTTAGATTAGATTAGATTAGATTCCCTACAGTGTGGAAACAAGCCCTTCAGCCCAACAAGTCTACACTGACCCTCCGAAGAGTAACCCACCCAGACCCATTTCGTTCTGACTCATGCACCTAATACTATGGGCAATTTAGCATGACCAATTCAACTAACCTGCATGCCCACGCAGACACGGGGAGAATGTGCAAACTCCACACAGAGTTGCCCGTGCCTGGAATTGAACCTGGGACCATGGTGCTGTGAGGCAGCAGTGCTAACCACTGAGCTACCGTGCCGCCATCAGGTTGCCAATGCTGAAGCCTTCGCCACTTCAGCCACTGCCTGAATGCCGCTACAATGCCATCATAGCCATGAGGAATGAACCAGAACCACCATGCCACCACTGCTATAGCCACCACTGAAACCGTTGCACCACTGCCAGGAGGAACTGGTGATGATGCCTCTGATAAAACCATTTCCACACTGGCCATGAGGAACAGACATCTGGATCCACCCCTCTGCTGCTGCAGATTCTTGCCTTCCTTCACTGCAGCTACACAAAAGAAGAAAGGGTGAACTCTGATACAAAAATGAAATTAAGAAACGAAGAAACAATACATAAAAATAAAGAGCGCAATGGGCCAGGTGAACAGGAGTATATGTGCACAGAGCCTGAACACCTCCAACTGTGCCACCACCACCATCTTGAACTATGCTTCTATTATTGACAACAGTGATTCATTGGTAGCACTCTTCCATGTGCCCACAGTCTCCTTCACTCCATCTCCACTTCTGAGTTTCAGGTTCCAGTCCCAACATAAAGTCATGATCAAATAATAGGAACTAACATTGCATTTGTCAGGGAAGAGATGTTAAATGGACACCCCAACTGCCGTCTGGGACAGATGTAAAACTTCACGTGAGGCCTGAAATGTGCAGGGAAGTAGCAGTTTCCTGACTACTATTTATCTCTCAATAAGTATTATTAGAAAAAAACAGTTCACTGTCACACTGCTGTTCATGTTGCTTAAATTACAACAATGACTGTACTTCAAATATAATACGTTGGCTATTATTTGCTTTACAATGTCCTGAAGACACAAACGATGCCATTTCAATGCAAACCTCTCATTCACTTCTGACTTAGTTTTGATCCTGAAACAACAAGTGACTGTTCTTAGCAAATATATTGCACGGAATTATGAAAAGAGCAGTACCACGTGAATGTGAATAACGTTTAGTCCTTTAATTAATGCTGATGTGGTGGCCTGGATCTTTATTCACAGAGACCTGTTGACTTTGCCAGAATGCAATTGAAGACCCACATCCGGGCGTCTTACCACAAAACTCACTCTCTACCATTTTTGTGCGGGTGGTACCATTGACTCCATTGTTTATGGAGACAACTGCACATGTCGAGCATGCTTAAATCATGATTTGTGCACTTTAAACCTGTTTTGAGAAAGTCTAAACATTCCAGAATTCTTTGAATAGATAGAGTCATCTTTTGGAGAGGTAAAGCAATTCCTTTGGGTATATTCCTGGCAAATCCTTTGGAGAGGTCGGGTACCATTTAGTGTTGTTAAAAGTAAACATGAGTCTGCATAAAAAGTGAATTAACTCATTGGAATGGTAAAAGTTATTGGAACTGTCAAAGGAGCTGTGAAGGGAATTCTTAGGGAAGGTGTCAACGGAGTTTTTCAAAGATACTGTTGAGTGGTTAAGGCATTTAAATCTCCTGTCTTTTAAATGTTTGGAACTATTCATAATGTTAAAAATAACAATATTTGCAATTTCACTCTGTTGACATAATCCTGAGGGCTATTGTTACAAGATTAGTGCTGCATGACTGACTTCACATAACATTGTGATGGTATGTGCCTGTCAGTTCATCATTTTAATAACAGTTCAAAGTGCAAGCAAATTCTTTGATGTGGGGCTGTGAAAAGAATTTTTTTATCAGCAATTATAGAAAGTTGAGTAGTGAGTGATTCTTTGTCAATGAAAGTTTCTTTTTAAAAAATAATGAACTCATCAATAGATACTTACCAAGTTTTCCATTGTCAAGATTGGGTAAATTGTCTTAGATGGTTCAAGGGAAAACATTGGTGGAAAAAAGGGTGCAGGTTAGTACTGAAGGTATAAAGAGTCATGGGCTGGGCAGAGGGTACAGATTGATATGGTGGGTATGAAGAACAACAGATGAGCATTGGTTCACACTGTGTCTGTAAAGGGTCATGGTAATGAACCGACCCACATATAATATGGTTTGGCAAGAATAAGACACTGGGTGTGTGTGAAAGAGTGAGGAGTGGCATCTAGAGGCTGTTTATTCTTTTTTTAGTAACTGGAATAAAGGAGCAGAGTCCTGAAATAGGCCTTTCCCACTACCCACTTCTACACGTTACAGCCCCTGTAACTGCCTCCTAACATTTTCTGGGAGAAGCAGGCACAACTCCCATTATATCCTACTCCCTGGAATAAAAATTTGAACCTCCAGAGCAGTATCCCAGATGTTTAACTCTTCCAAGTCTGGACTCCCACTTGAGGGTGAAAATTTAGGCTTGTACTTTTATAGCACAAAAATGTTGCACTGAGTTAAATTTAGTATTCAGTATCTTAAGCAACTTTGGAATTAAGATTTCAATCACTGCTCATTTTTAACATCTGCTCTAGAACAAATGTGATGGTAAGATACTTGCAAGCCGTGCACTGATGGTTATTGTTCAGTTCCTCATTCTTTGATATGGTACATCATTACTATAAGATTGTAGCTAGGAAATTTCTGTTCACATTTTTGAAAGAGTATGAGACTAAACTTTCTTCTTAGAACTAACATAATGACTTGAAATGAAGACATGTAAATATAGATTGTGAAAATCTTATTTCTTTACATGGGGTAACTTGTATTTAGTGCAATCCTGTAACCTATGGAAGCTGTCAGTGAAACTTCAATCAAAACTTTAATGAAAATAAATAATCAACAGAAATGTAAAATAGGCTGGCAATTTATTAGCATCTATTATATACTATTGCATAAAGTCAAAATGACTTGCTACCAAGTCCATTCCATTTATAATTCTGTAATCTACTTCTTGAGTGGTATATTCCGAAAATTTAATTTCATAAATGAAATTTCTGGTCAAATTCTGATTGATCTCCAATTGTACTCAAAAAAGAGCCTTAAATAGTTGATTTACTGCAAAAAGTTCAGTAAACAACCTTGACCTAATATTCTCTATGGACAACATTGACAAACTCTCAGTCCCAAGCTGAAGACAATCATCATGTTCTATAGAACATGTAAATTCTCTGTCCCTAGGCCTGTTCTCAGTTTCATTCGCAAATTAATATTCATGTTGCTTTTTGACTCAAACTCAATGATTTTAGTTAGCAGTCTGGTCCATGCATCTAGAATTTGATAGTACTCTAATCTATAATCTCACTTGAGACATGGTCACTTAACACGCGTGTCCACTAGTTCTGTGTTGACTCAGTTAGCTTGCTGCCAACTACCGGAGTGACATTTGTGAAAGGAGAAGGTTGCAAACCTCAGTAATATCAGCAGCTAATGGGAAAAAGAATATTCTGCTGAAAGGTTCAACAGAAAATCATTTGAGCATTAATAGTATTGAGCCCTGTCTGACTTGACTGAGTAACTGTCAGAAATGCTTCCCAAACTGTTTGAACAAGATAAGCTATATTCATTTTTAATTCATTGCCTTTAGGGCTTATTTGCTTTAACTATTTTGCTAAACTAAATTTAAATGAACTTGCTTTTACATTTGATCATTAATCATCCTTACTTCTATAACTACTATTAGTCATAGTATTACCGATACTTAGCAACAAAATAGTAAGCAAGCATTAAATTCACAAACATAACAAATAACTTCCCCAATGTCTCATTAGAAGTAAAATCGACAGAATGGGATTATGAACTTTATTCTGTAATTTGATAGGAGTCATTGTATTTCTTGCATATGTCTGTCCTCTTTGGGGAGTGCAGAGAAAAAATAATGATTGTAAAATATCGGGACTAAAAACAGAAAATGGTAAGAAATTTCCAATGAGCCAATCTTCAAATAAAAGTAAAAGAATGGGTGAATTACACTTCGACAGAACCCCAGATGAGGAACCATGATGATCTTCATTAGCAACAGCATCAGCCAACTACTGATGGAGACTCAGAGAGATGTACAGCACAGAAACAGACCTTTCAGTCCAACCCGTTCATGCTGACCAGATATCCAAAATTAATCTAGTTCAATTTGCCAGCATTTGGCCTATATCCCTCTAAACCCTTCCTATTCATATACCTGTCCAGATCCCTTTGAAATGTTGTAATTGTAACAGCTTCCACTCTGAGGGAAAATGGCCCCAGCCTATTCAGCCCCTCCCTGTAGCTCAAATCCTCCAACTCCACAATATAGCTGCAATTCTACAGGAGAGAGGGGATCAGCTGAGAACTGCAGCTTACAGGTACAGATGACATACAAGCGGAGGAGAAGCTTTTTGAAACATTCAAACTCCATGCAGCTTGCTGGAATAAGACCAAGCTGGCTCAGTGACTGCATATTACCAGGGGCTGCCAAAGTCACCAGAAACCTCAACTCCTTTTGTATCAGCCTGCTTCTGGGGTTCTGTCAAAGGCATTTACAGGATGCTGCAATCAGAAGCCTCCAAATGCATCACATGAATGACTGATGGTTTGTTTGCCATTATGTTGACTTTGCCAATGATGATGCCAATCAGAATGAGGGACATTCTGGTTTGTTGCTCTGATTGGCATCCCATAAGTTTCAATGACAGAAAATATTAAGGTAACCCCCAATTGATTTGTAGTTTACAAACACTTTATGCATCAATATGCAGTTGCTTTGCAATCATAAAGACATCTTTGTGTGCAAGTTCCCAGAAACTCTCCATGATGCCTTCATCCTGAGACAGTCCAAAATCCACAATCACTTTACACAACTAAACAGAGTTACCAGTTGGCTCCACAGGACAAGGAATACTTACTTAAAATTTGGCTCATGATATTGCTCAGAAACAAGAGCAACGAAAAGTACATTGACTGCCATGTGACTACCATGTGTGTCATAGAATAAGTCATTCATATGCTGATCAGAAACATCAGGGGCAATTTGAAGACACCTTCCTGTGCATCAGCCAGGGTTTCCTGAATGTCTGTGGTGTGATGATCTCTGAACAGCATTACACAGCATTAAAACTTGGGCCTGCAGGAGGAACAGGGCAAAAGTCATAGTCCCTTTGAACAATTTTGAGAAGGATGAGGCAACAAAAGATGATGTGGGCATTGCACCACCGTGGTACATATCACTGACCAAAATGTGTAAAATGCTCTGCTCAGTGTGAAGTGGACTCAAGTCTACCAATGCACACATCTAAATTACACATGCAAAGACACTTTTGACTCCACTCACCTCTCTATCAAAATATTTCTGCAAACAATTAAGCCTCTCTTTGATAGTGCCCAACTTTTCACTGTCAATTCATATCTTCACACTCATGATTAGAAACTGTGAAGCACCTAAACATATTGCAGTTTGTTGAAGATACTATATATGAATGCGAGGTTTTGTTACTATTGTTAGAGAACAATGTAAAACTGGATGTTTAATCTGGAATTTTCAGGCACAAGTAAACTTAAAACTTAATATTTATAAATAAGCATCAAGAGGTTGTGATAGAAATCACAGTAAAAAACACTTAAGGCATTTAATTCAATACTCTGTTCTTTTTGGTATGTTATCATATCGTTAAATGCTTCCATTATATTTATCACAAATGACCTTTAAGATATTACAAATAGCACAAAGTGTGCTGAAGAAGAAGCTTTGCTGTGCAAAACCATGCTGTGCATGTGTGACAGAAGAGCAGTTAGCTCTAGTAGTTTCTGCTGTGAACATCATCAATTAGAAACTAATTATACGTGGTTGACATGTCAGATTACTTGAGTGATAGAGGTGAGCTGACACAGGTTAAAGTAATCACACAATCAAAACAGAATACTCACCTGCACACACATCATGGGTGCTGGAGAAACTATAAGCACTACCACAGTTAGGTGAAGAAAGAAAATAAAAGAAAAAAAATCAAAACAGAATATTTGAGAGCGAATGTATATTCTTTAGGTCCATTCAATTTAATACAAACAGGGATTTAACAATTGCTCCTAAAGTGTTTAACTCTTTAGAATACAACAAATGCCATTAAAATTTGGAATGTGACTGTAATGAGCAAGATAAGCTGCCCTAACCTTTCCCTTTCATGGTTGTACCCATTAGTTACATCCATAGTGGAAACAATATTATGTACAATTTATGATCTACAGGAGAGTGATGACAAATAGTTAGGGCATGTAGCTAAGGCCATGCTCAGAGCAGCTACAATCTTATTGAATGGTGGAGCTGGCAGCATTGGTGAAATGACTCATTCCTGCTCCTGTGATCTGACAAATGTTTGCAGCTTCTCTTGACATGTCTCATTACATTAACATAGGAATTGCAGATTAAGAAAATGCTTAAGAATCAATGGAGTAATTAAGTCACAGAATTATACAACTTGGAAACAGACCATTTGGTCAAACTTATACATGCTGAATGGATATCCATTTGCCAGCATTTGATCCATATCCCTCAAAACCCTTCCAATTCATGTACCTATCTTTTCCTTTTAAATGTTGTATTTGTACCCACCTCCACCAGTTCCTCTGACAGCTT
This sequence comes from Chiloscyllium plagiosum, assembly GCF_004010195.1. Lineage (NCBI taxonomy): Eukaryota > Metazoa > Chordata > Chondrichthyes > Orectolobiformes > Hemiscylliidae > Chiloscyllium > Chiloscyllium plagiosum. The sequence continues at coordinate 126,738,884 of NC_057711.1, forward strand.
GTACCACACATGCACCTCCCTCTGCATGAAAACGTTACCCTTCAGGACTTCTTTAAATTTTTTCCCTCTAGTTTTGGACTCTCCTCTCCTGGGAAAAAGTCCTTTCCTATTCACCCCATCTATGCCCCTCATGATTTTATAAACTTCTGTAAGGTTTTCCCCCATCCTCTGTACTACCCCTGGCCTATCCAGCCTTTCCATATTGCTCAACCCTGGCAACATCCTTGTAAATCTTTTCTGAACCCTTTCAAGTTTAACAGTATCTTTCTCAAAGCAGAGAGACCAGAATTGCTCACAGTATTCCAAAAAATGGCCTAATCAATGTCCTGTACAGCTGCAACATGATCTCCCAACTCATTTATTCAATGTACAGACCAGCGAAGGCAGGTGGACCAAACACCTTCTTCACCAGCCTGTCTACCTGTGACTCCACTCTTAAGGAACTATAAATCTGCACTCCAAGTTCTCTTTGTTTGGCAATACTCTAAGTCTACAGGGTCTGATGATCTAACATGGTAGAGAAAAACCATTGGTAATTGAATGAGAAAAACCTGTTATCTTAAACAAGATGTAGTTTATGACTATTTGTGATGGCTGTTTTAAAAAAGTAACTAAAAGGATCCTTGACTTTAATCAATGGAGGCACAGAACATAAAAATTAGGAGGTTATGCCAAACCTTTTTTTAAGGCACTGGTTCAATCTCAGTTATTGCTTTTCAAATTTTATTTTATTCTTTTCTGGTGTTTGTTGCCTATTGAGGGCATTGAATTTGAAGAAGGACTTTAGAAAGGATACAGAAGAGATTTACTAGAATGGTGATTTACTGGGGACAGTGGAACTTTACTGTGCATCTGGAGTCAATTCTGCTTAGGTCAGAAAAAGTTAGAAATTGCACAACACCAGGTTATGGTCCAATAGCTTTATTTGGAAGTACAAGCTTTTGGAGCACTGCTCCTTCATCAGGTAGCTAGTGGGGCAGGATCATAGAACACAGAATTTATAGCAAAAGATCATAGTGTCATACAATTGATGTGATATATCCAACAAATCTGGATTTCTGTTAGAATGGGTTTCAGGTTTTGATTTATTAATATGTAAATCACAGAACTTCTTTCAAGTCACATTCCTGAGATAACTTAAGATTTTATTAAAAAAAGGAGACATTTTAGCTTACACAATGCATCAAAGGTGTGAGGTTAGAGTCTGTCTGTATTCCAATCAAAAGTCAAACTGGTTCTATTTCCAAAAAAAAATTTATAAAATGTCACATGGATTGACCACCTACAGACTGTGTTTTTTGAACAAAATAGAATGTATCTGCAAATATAATTCTGCAAATGCAAATTCACCCTATAGACTTATATGTGTGCTTGTGTGCATGTGAGGTGTGTGTGAGTGAAGGAGAGTGTGTGTGTGTATGCTTGATAGAGTGGGTGTGAATGAGTGATGGAGTATATGCGTGTGAGAGGATATGCACTTGGGTGTGAGTGTGGGTGTATGTGTGTGTCTGATAGAGAGTGTGTGTGTGAGAGAGGGTCTGCCTGAGTGTGTGACTGTATATGTTGTGTACTTGTGTATGAGTGTGTGTATGAGAGTGTATAATGTAGTGGGGTCACCTGTCGTATGACATGAACCCAAGATCTCGGTTAAGGCCAGCTTCATGGGTACCACACTTGTCTATCAGCCTCTGTTTGGCCACACTGTGTTGTTGCATATCCTAAGGATGCCTTGGAGCACAGTCACCTGAAGATTTGAGGCCAAGATTGGAATAGATACAAACTCTAACCTCATGCCTTCAATACATTGTCTGAGCTGAACTGTGACCATTTTTGATAAAACCTGAAGTTATCTTGGAATGTAACTTGAAAGAAGGTGTGGGATTTACATATTAATGAATTGAAACCTGCAATTCCATTTGAAGAGATTATAGTTTTAACAGCAATCTAAGTTTGTTCAACATATCACATCAGTGTATGACACTATGATATTTTGCTATAAATACTGTGTGCTATGATCCTGACCCGCTAGCTACCTGGTGAAGGTGCAGCTCTCCAAAACCTTGTACTTCCAAATAAACCTATTGGACTATAAACTGGTGTTGTGTGATTTTTAACTTTGTCCACCCCAGTCCAACACCGGCACCTCCTCATCGTAGGTCAGAAAAGATTAAGGTGAGATTTAATGTAGGTTTTAAGATGTTGAAGGGGTTTTAATAGTGTAAGGAGGAACTGTTTCCAACTAAAGAAAGATCTAGATATATATATATCCAAAGCGCACAGGTTTGATTGGTTAAAGAACCAGTGGTGGCCTGAGGAAAAATCAGTGCATGCAGTGAGAAGTTATAATTGGGACTACACTGCCTGAGGGGGAAGCAAATACAGCAATAACCTGCATTGGGAAATTGTCCAGAAATAAAAAAAAGAAATAACGTGCAAGTTGATGTGGAAGGAGCAAGAGGGACAAACTAATTAGAAAGGCCTTCCATATGTCTAATACAGGCATGATGGGTTGAATGGCCTCCTCCTGTGCTGTGTTATTCAATAAGAAGAAACATTGTTCATAACTCACAGCCCACAGTCAATCAGGTTCTGTCAAGCCACATCAAACAGAAAAATTCCAAATTCATTCCCCAGTCTACACAGGCAAAGTTCATCTCAGCCACAACTGCAATTGGCTGTGAATGAGGGAATGGTGATCTTGAACTGAGGTGTAGATTCTCCTGAGCAATATAACACAGAATCTGCCTAGTTTACTAGCCTTAAACATTGTGTTTAGTGGATGCACTTTTCAGAAGAGTAAAAGATTGATCTAAACTACGATAGTTGAAACTTTATTGCTGGAACAGCACAGCAGGTCAGGCAGCATCCAGGGAACAGGAGATTCGACGTTTCGGGCACAGGCCCTTCTTCAGGAATGAGCAGAGAGTGTTCAGCAGGAGAAGATAAAAGGTAGGGAGGAGGGACTTGGAGGAGGGGAGTTGGAAATGTGATAGGTGGAAAGAGGTCAAGGTGAGGGTGATAGGTCGGAGTAGGGTGGAGGCGGAGAGGTCAAGAAGAAGACTGCAGGTCAGGAAGGCGGTGCCGGGCTGGAAGGATCCGGCTGAGACAAGGTGGGGGGAGGGGGGATGAAGAAACTGGTGAAGTCCAAGTTCATCCCCTGCGGTTGGAGGGTTCCCAGTCGGAAGATAAGACGCTCCTCCTCCGACCGTCAGGTTGTTGTGGTTTGGCGGTGGATGAGTCCAATGACCTGCATATCCTCGGTGGAGTGGGAGGGGGAGTTGAAATGCTGTGCCACAGGTTGGTTGGGTTGGTTCGTCCGGGTGGCCCAGAGGTGCTCTCTGAATCGCTCCGCAAGTAGGCGGCCTATCTCCCCAATATAGAGGAGGCCACACCGGCTGCAGCGGATGCCTCACCATATAACAACCTGATATGCTATGGGCACAGTTCTAATTGAAGGGCTGCAGTGTAGAACTGTACTGTACAATGTATAACTGAAGAAAAATGGTGGCAGACATTTGGTTATTCCAAAGCACTTCAGAACTGATGAAGTACTTTGGAATTGTAGTCACCGCTGAATATAAAGAACACCAGCAGCCAATTTGCACACAGTCAGCTACATCAAACAGTACTGAAATAAATGAGTAGACCATATTTGTTGTGATATTGGCTGACAGATAAATATCAACCAGCACAGTGGGGGGAAATCACCTGCTATGTTTTAAATAGTATCATGGAATTTTTTGAAAGGAATATGGTTCGGGACTGAGGGCTCTGCTGTGCAGAGTCATTCATGGAGACTTCTGAATAGAAACCAGCATCTCTCGTGCAGCTGTCAGTGTTTACAAATTAGTATAATGTCTATTAAAACATTTAAACAAGGATGCTGATGAGCAGACATGATCAACAAAGAAAGAAAAATTACAATTGATATCTTGATGATGAAAACACTGCCTATGGGAGAAAACAAGACTATACCATGCTGATGACATCAAATCTACTGCACAGAAATTGGGCTATTTGCCAAAATTAATCCACGCTCATATTAATTTTCTGTACAAGCCTCCTCCCACTCCAACCACTTCTTTCCATTCCACACTCAGTTTTCTCTTTATCCTTTTCCCACATGTTTATATGAATCTTCCCCAAAAACAGCAGTACAATAACATTACAAGCAGTCACATGGCAGTGAGTCCTGCATTCTCATCAATATCTATATTTTAAAAAATCCTACTCATTCTTTCTTTATTTGACGTGTTTAGAAATTCCTCCTGAATACTTTACAAGATTTCTTATCTTTTTTAGACTGACTTCTTCATAGGCAATGGCGCTTCCATTGTGTGTGAGAGATTCCAGTCTAAGCTTTACAGAATTCCATCAAGAAATGTTGTATAATTTTATCAGCCAATCCATTGGCAAAGGGATTTTAAAAATTAAATAACCATCTCTATCATTTTCCATCCATGAGTTATTTTTTAAAAAGCCTTTTCAAGTTAATGGACACTGAGGCACCAACACTAGGATTCTATGTTTTGTAATGCCCAACTATTCTGGGTGTGGTGGGATAACATTTTTCTCACATGCTGCTCTCATAGATCAACATGGTAAAAACAATGACTGCAGATGCTGGAAACCAGATTCCGGATTAGTGATGCTGGAAGAGCACAGCAGTTCAGGCAGCATCCAACGAGCAGTGAAATCGACGTTTTGGGCAAAAGCCCTTCATCAGGAATAAAGGCAGAGAGCCTGAAGCATGGAGAGATAAGCTAGAGGAGGGTGGGGGTGGGGAGAAAGTAGCATAGATTACAATAGGTGAGTGGGGGAGAGGATAAAAGTGATAAGTCAGGGAGGAGGGTGGAGTGGATAGGTGGAAAAGAAGATAGGCAGGTAGGACAAGTCATGGAGACAGTGCTGAGCTGGAAGTTTGTACAGCTGTACTGTACAAACAGTACAGACTACAGATTCAAAAACACCAGCAACAGTTCTCCTTCAAGATCCTCCGCTCCACGCTTGCAACAATGAGTCGGTACCTAACCTCTCTACAGTCAGCCCTGTCTCAGCTGAGGGCCACACTCTCTCAGAATTGCAAAGGACCCACTCTGTACTACATCCTCAGGAGAATTCATACTCTCAACAAACTATTTCAATTCCATCTCAAACATCAAAAACTGTAAGTACAACAAACTTTTATCTACCCACCTCGATAACCAGCTCTCCTCAAACATTCCAGAAGATTTCCCCGACCTCTGGAACTGTTTGGACACCATTAGCCATGTGGCTGGTGCAGCTGCCACCCCCACGCTGATTGATGATGTCACTTCCACCCCAATCATGGCCACTCCCACAACCACTTCTGCCCCTCACAATTCCTCATGCATCACACGTGACATCACTTCCACCCCTCACGTCATTGCTGATGTCACACGCTTAGTGACTTCCGCGCCCCCTACTGCCGTGTCTGCCACCACTTCCGCCCCCACCAACGCCACTCACCTGCATTCTGCTGACACGCCCCCCCACATATCGCACTGTCACCATTCCCGGCCCCCAGAACCCTGAGGGGAACATCACCCCTGCTCATGACTCCATCCCCATTCCCCCCACCATCACACCCACCCCAGTTACAGGTTCCGCCCCCACTCCCAGCTCTACACCCACACCAGATCCCAGCT
>NC_057711.1:126746807-126843437 GCF_004010195.1 Chiloscyllium plagiosum
GCTTCAGGCTCTCTGCCTTTATTCCTGATGAAGGGCTTTTGCTCGAAACGTCGATTTTACTGCTCCTCGGATGCTGCCTGAACTGCTGTGCTCTTCCAGCACCACTAATCCAGAATCACAGATCAACATGACCTGTGAACGGAATTACATTATACCCATAACCAGAAACATTTCCTGGGTTTGCCACAAATCATTGACAAGTTAATAAAAGATTCTCTCCAATTTGACAAACAAATCAATCTTTAGCAAGGAGCAACGAAATTAGGAAACGTGAAATCAAAGTAGAGGCTGCTGAAAATGGAAAGCAGGTTATTCAGAACAGAAAAAAAGCTTAAGATTTCCAATGATGACCCTTCATCAGTGTCATGCAGTAACTCAATTAGGAGGCAGTCCCACATGGAGGACCAAATCGACTGATCTCTGTGTCGAGAGTGTGGTGCTGGAAAAGCACATCCGAGGAGCAGGAAAATCGACGTTTTGGGTAAAAGCTCTTCAACAGGATTTTACCACAGTAATTGCCTGCCGTTTCAATAAGTCATCTTGCTCCCATTCTAACATTCCCATCCTGTGCCCACTCCAGGTTTGCCTTGCTCGTCATATTGACCTTGCTCGCAGCAGAAAGGATCCATTCTCTCTCTGCACTTCTACAGTTACAGTTATTTCACCTGTCTACCTATCTCTCCTTTACCACTATTAGTACTCCCTTTACCTTTGCTGTGATCACCTTCACTAGCTTGGAGTTATGCAAAATATTTTCTCTCAGAGGGTTGTGAGTCTTTGGAAATCCCACGTGTAAAGGTGGTGAATGCATAATCCTTGAATGTTTCAAAACACAGAGCTAGATAGATTCTTGTTAAGCAAATGGGGTGAAAGATTATGAGGGCTAGGTGGGAATGTAAATTTGACGTTACTGTCAGACCTGCCACAGTTTTAGGGAATTTTAGTAGACAAGTAGGGGGCTAGAAGAACACAGCAAGCCAGGCAGCGTCAGGAGGTGGAGAAGTCAATGTTTCAGGTGTACCCCTTCCTCAGGACTGGAAGTGGGTGTAAGGGGGAGCTGCAAATAAAGAGGGATGGGGGACCCAGGGTGGCCAGGGCCAGTTACAGGGTATGACCTAGTTGGTCGATGGGAGGGATGAATCCAGTAGGTGGCTAAGAGGAATAGAAGGGAGGGAGAGGGTCTGGGAAGAGAGTCAGGGATGGAAAAGGAAGTTATTTGAAATTGGAGAACTCAATGTTGAGTCCTCCCGGCTGTAGACTGCCAAGTGGAAGATGAGGTATTGTTCCTCCAGTTTGCAGTTTAATTCATTGTGACAACGGAGGAGGCCAAAGATGGACATGTCAGAAAAGGAGGGGGAAGGGGAATTAAAATGGACGGTGACTGGGAGGTCTGGTCAGCGGAGTAGGCTTGAGGGATTAAGTGGCCTATTCCTGCTTCTGATATACACGTTGGTAACTCGCCAATCATGTCGTTGATCAGAAGAATGAGACCATAATAGTTAATAGAGAATCACTGTTAAATATTGATGATTTGATGTTAATTGTAGAATTGCAGAACCTTACTACACTACAAATCGAAGTGACTGTTGTTTAACCTTGATCCATGATCAAGGAGATAACTTAATAAAGCCAACACTGCATTCAATATACTGTCACAAAGAAACTGCAGAAACATAAACTTAAGACAGTTGGGTTTTCATGAAATGACTAGCTTTGTGGATCGACATGGATTTCTCCATTGAGAAATATGCAATGTATTCATTAACAATCAGGGCACTGCATTTTTTTTCCAATCATCCACAAACTATTTGAAGAATGTGAGACAGTTCAAATCCTCCCCAGGGTCATTTCAAGGTAAATTTTTCCACCCCAAGCTCAACCATATCGATTGTAATAAATGTTCCTCTTGTTTATCCTTATGGCTTGTACATAATTAAACTGCAGCTCATTTGAAGTGTCAATAATATTAAAGAGAAGTTAACCAAAGCATGAATACATGTATTGATTCATATTATGAAATTAGTAATATCATAAAGTCAGTTATGTACTGCTTGGTTTAAGAGTAGGTTTTGAATGGTGTTCAATTATCCATTGTATTACATGAATACAGTAATAGAGGGGGAAAAATGAAATTAATGCTTATGTTTGGCATAATCTTCAATTGATTTGGGGCTGATTTTGGTGCCAATTTTACTTCTCTTCAAATGGATCAGTTTTGAATGATACTGTCACACCTACAAGATCATTATAAACTACAGATCCCTAGTACCCTTTGTAGTTTCTTGTCACCCGACTAAGTGGAGACCAATAGATTTGTAATGTTGAAAAAGATATTTAATCACAATCCAGGGTCTCCAAGGTAGAAGGAGACATGTGCTGTTTTTTTGCATGAACAATAAGGAGCAATGTAAAATCAGAGAAACTACAACATAGTAAAGGCTAGTCAGCCCATCCCTGTCTGTGCCAGACCTTTGAAAGAACTATCCCCTTCGTGCTACTATAATGTTCTTTTGATAGGGTTCTTTTTAGTTCTCAGCATATACCAAATTCCCCATTGGAAGTTTTTACTGAACGTGCTTCCACCAGCCTTTCAGGCAGTGCATTCCAGACCATAGCAATTCATAATAATTCTCTTTCCTACTAGTGTGTTGAATAATTCATTCCATGTGATTTTAATAGATTTAAAGAATTAGAGACAGCAATACATCCAATAATTGATGTCATATATCATTGTTCCAAAACACTTATCTCAAAACACCATACAAAACAGCATATATTAGTTTTATGCCGTAATGTAACACACACATGATTATCCAAACCTATGCATTTACCTGGTCTTAAAAGTAGATCAAATATATTATTGAGTGAAATGCTACATCTCCTTTTTATTTCATTTCCTTTTCTGGTCTATTTCATGTTGAATGCATGATTGAGTGTTATATGGACCCTAGTTACATGAATTATGAGAAACGATTAGGCAAATTAGGCCTGTTTTCTCCAGAATTTAGAAGGCTAAAGGGTGATCTAATTGAAGTCTTCAAGATATTAACAAGAAAAGACAGGGGAGATAATGATAAATTATAGTGTTTGTAACAAGGTCAGCCAGGTGGACCTCATAGGATATGAGTTCCCTGGTTGGGGCTGTGAATCTGGTCCAATCAGGGAACCATGGCTGACAGATATGAACAGGATGGTCAGAGGTTTTGTTCACTCTGAGAGCTGGCTCTGAAGGAGCTGGATCAGTGTCAAGGACTCGCCATGTATAAATAAAGGGTGACTTGCTGACAGGATACTGGCCTCTGTAGAGTTATATCATAAACTATTTCCACTGGTTAGACATTCGAGAAGTATGGAGTTTAGTCTAAAAATTAGGGGCAGATCATTCAGGAGAGATATTAGGAAGCATTTCTGTCTACAAAGAGTGGTAAAAGTTTGGAATTCTGTTTTACAAATGGCAGTTGATGCGAGATCAGCTATTAATTTTAAATCTGAGGGAGATTTTCTTTTGTTAAGCAAGCTAAGGTATTAACGGATATAGGCCAAATGCAGGAAGATCGAGTTAGAACATAAATTAGCCATGAACTCATTGAATGGTGGAACAGGCTCAAAGAGCTGAATGGCCCAATTTTGCTCCTATATTCTTAAGAATAAATTGCTGGTCAGAGGTGAGAAGTCCTACATGACTTCACATTTCCCCTATTTCCTGAGCCACAGATTTTCTTTTACAAATCTCTGTTACTTAAGGTATAGAGCAACAGAAACTTGATGAATTTCACAAGAACAGTAATCCCCCGCATTTTTATACTCCCCCAGTTCCAATTCAGAATCTAATGTACTTTTTTTAATTGTTACCTCTTTTGCTTTCATATTATTAACTTCTTGTTTTCTTAAAAATAAAATATGTACCTATCCTGTTCTTAAAAATGTGTTGCTGGAAAAGCGCAGCAGGTCAGGCAGCGTCAAAGGAACAGGGGAATCGACATTTCGGGCTTACGCTGCCTGACCTTCTGCACTTTTCCAGCAACACATTTTTAAGCCCTGATCTCCAGCATCTGCAGTCCTCACTTTCTCCTATCCTGTTCTGGCAATGCTTCAGCAAATTTCCGTGTTTGCAGTGAAGCAAGGACAATGTTTATTGACCCAGAAATAAAGATTCAATAACTTCCGTCACAGGGACCTATGATGCATCAACAATATCATATGAAGGACAAAGTCATTTATGGAAAGACAAAGGAGAAATATTGCTGAAAATGATGGAAGGCTTTCTTGTCCTGGGCATACACAGTGTATGGATCATGACAACACATCAGAGCCCCCAAATACTTACGGAGATGTTGAACTTCGAATTCCAGCATGTGTTTTAGTTTTAATAAAGAGGACTGTTATAGCCAAAGGATGACTGCAGAGGTTCATTGATTGCCTGGTAGAATCCTGTATGTACCAATAACAAAACACTGTACAGAGTTGGAGAAACTTCAAACAGAAAGACTTTAAAGGAAGAGGTTGACTACCCATACACTCTCGAAAAGTGTATTGCTGGAAAAGCACAGCAGGTCTGGCAGCATCCCAGGAGCAGGAGAATCGACGTTTCAGGCATTAGCCCTTCATCAGGAATGTGGAGGGGGAAAGGGGGCTGAGAGATAAATGGGGGTTGGGGGTGGAGCTGGGGGGAAAGGTGGGTAGGATCAACTTCACCAATACCTTGCACCCTGACATCAAGTTCACATGATCATCACCGATACCTCCCTCCCCTTCTTGGACTCTCCATCTCTATCTCCGGCGACCCACTCAACATGGGCATCTATTTCAAACCATCGACTCCCACAGCTACCTTGACTATACCTCCTGTAAAAATATGATCTGTTACTCCCAATTCCTCTGCCTCCACTGTATCTGCTCCCAGGAGGAGCAATTCCACTCTGGGACATTGCAGATGGCCTCCTATGTCAAGGACCGTAATATCCCCTCCCACATGATCAACAATGCCCTCCATTGCAACTCCCCCAGTTTCCACCTCTTTGCTCTTGAACCCCACACCACTAAACGCAACAAGGATCTCTTGAACCCCACACCACTAAACGCAACAAGGATAGAACCTCCCTTGTCCTCATCTTCCACCCCACTAATCTCTGGATACAGCGCATTATCCTTTGCCATTTTCGCCACCTACAGTCAGACCCCACAACCAAAAATATATTTCCCTCCCCATTCCTATCTGCGTACCACAGAGATAATTCTCTCGTAACTCCCTCATTAGGTCCACCCATCTTCCACTCCCAGCACCTACCCTTGCCACTGCAAGAGGTGTAAAACCTGCACCCACACCTCCCCTCTCACCTCTGACCAAGGCCCGAAAGGATCTTTTCACATCTGGCAGAGATTTTCTTGCACATCCTCCCACCTCATTTACTGTATCCGTTGCTCTCGATGTAGTCTCCTCTACTTTGGGGACACCGAGAACTATCTTGCAGAGCGGTTCAGGGAACATCTCTGGGGCACACGCACCAACCAACCCCTCTCCCCTGTCGCCGACCACTTCAACTCCCCCTCCCACTCCCCCAAGGACATGCAAGTCCTGGGCCTCCTTCACCGCCAAATCAAAGCCATCCACCATTTGGAGGAGAAATTCCTCATCTCCGACCTCAGGACTCCACAACCACATGGCGTCGGCATCGATTCACCAGTTTCCAAATCTCTCCACCTCCCCTCCAACTCATCCCAGATCCAAACCTCCAACTCAGCACTGCCCTCTTGAACTGTCCTACCAGTCCATCTTCCTTCCCACCTATCCGCTTCACCTGCCCCACCAACCTATCACAATCACTTCCAACCTGCTTCCACCTATCGCCATCCCACCTACCTTCCCCCCAGGTGCACCCCCACTCCCCTATTTATCGCTCAGACCCTTCCCCCTCCACAGTCCTGATGAAGGGCTAACATCCGAAATGTCAAGTCCCCTGCTCCTTAAATGCTGCCTGACCTGATGTCTTCTTCCAGCACCATGCTTTTCCATTCTGACTCTCCAGCATCTGCAGTCCTCACTATCTCCTACCTATACCCTCTCCTGCGGATAATTTTGTGTTTTCCCCTTCCAGAAACATAGAAAAAAGGGGGTTAAAAACCAACTGCAACCTCTTGTCTGTGGGTAGTAATGGCTTGCTATAGTAGTGTGTGGACTGTTGTGTTGTGAAGGTCACAGTTTGAGAACAGCCATTAACTGCTCTGCCAGAAGGGAAAGGATGGTATCTTACTCCAAATGATGCCAGCTGGACCCTGTTAAATCGAGCCAAAATGAAAGAGTTTCAGCAATAATCTCGAAACCTACTACTCAACGACTAACGTCAATGATACTGGTACCATTCAACATAATGCCTGCAAATCCCACTCTCTATTTTTCATGATTTGGAGATGCCAGTGTTGGACTGGGGTGGACAAAGTTAAAAATCACACAACACCAGGTTATAGTCCAACAGGTTTAATTAGAAGCACACTAGCTTTCGGAGCGACGGTCCTTCATCAGGTGATAGACTACCACCTGATGAAGGAGCGTGGCTCCGAAAGCTAGTGTGCTTCCAATTAAACCTGTTAGACTATAACCTGGTGTTGTGTGATTTTTAACTCTATTTTTCATGAATGACTCAATGATGACCAGTCTATTTTTTTTTTCAACTTTTAATTTTCTTTGGACTTACTTCTTATTCCTTCACTGTGTTATTATTTTTTCTTGCCTTTAGTAACTAATAAAATCATTCTTTTGAGAACTCAAGAAAGCCTGGTTGAATTGGCTCTTTTTAAACTTAAATTAATTTGGTCTGATTTCATTTGCAAGGAAGATATCCACAAGGGAATAAATCCTATTTTAGTTAATTTTGTTGTGACCAAAAGGGGAAGAAGGGATTAAGAAAAACAGGGAGCCAGTCACCCAGGACCTCACCAGGATGACTGGTTGTGACAGATGAAAGATGGCTACATAGAATCATAGAGTCATAGAGATGTACAGCATGGAATTAGACCCTTTGGTCCAACCTGTCCATGCCAACCAGATTTCCCAACCCAACCTAGTCCCACCTGCCAGCACCCGGCCCATATCCCTCCAAACCCTTCCTATTTATATACCCATCCAAATGCCTCTTAAATGTTGCAATTGTACCAGCCTCCACCACATCCTCTGGCAGCTCATTCCATTCACGTACCACCCTCTGCATGAAAACGTTGCCCCTTAGGTCTCTTCTTTATCTTTCCCCTCTCACCCTAAACCTATGCCCTCTAGTTCTGGACTCCCCGACCCCAGGGAAAAGACTTTGCCTATTTATCCTATCCATGCCCCTCATAATTTTGTAAACCTCTACAAGGTCACCCCTCAGCCTCTGACGCTGCAGGGAAAACAGCCCCAGCCTGTTCAGCCTCTCCCTTTAGCTCAAATCCTCCAACCGTGGCAACATCCTTGTAAATCTTTTCTGAACCCTTTCAAGTTTCACAACATCTTTCCGATAGGAAGGAGACCAGAATTGCATGCAGTATTCCAACAGTGGCCTAACCAATGTCCTGTCCAGCTGCAACATGACCTCCCAACTCCTGTACTCAATACTCTGACCAATAAAGGCAAGCATACCAAACACCTTCTTCACTACCCTATCTACCTGCGACTCCACTTTCATCCTCACTGACTTATTGATTTGGAGATGCCAGTGTTGGACTGGGGTTACAATGTTTAAAAATCACACAACACCAGGTTACAGTCCAACAAGTTTATTTGGAAGTACCAGCTTTCATAGCGCTGCTCCTTCATCAGGTGGTTGTACTGGCACCCAGCATATGACAAGAGACTAGGTAGGTGTCCAAAGCTCCATTAAAGGATGATGTCAAAAGAGACATGAAACCCTTCAACATCAATCCTGAGAAGTGGAAAAGACTTTCTAAAGATGAAAATGTCCACTCCATGTGTGTGCAGGATAACAGCATATCATTTCAGAAGCTCAAAAGCAGATGTCAATTCCGGAAACAAAGTACCAGCAGGGATCACTTCAAATTGCAGCTTCATGGATGGCTCTTGTGACAGACTTTGCATTTTCAGGATCAGCTTGATCAACCATCAAAAGAAGTGCAGCAGATAATCTCATCTGACCCCAAGAAGTGCTGAGGCTGTTTTCTATTGTCTCTCCAGATGGATGTATGCAAAACAAAATAAATGCGTTGCAAAATAAAATCAATATACTTTTATGGTCTTTTTGACTTATCCATGTTAACATATTATTCCTGCCTGCAACATTTTCCAATCTGTTTTATCATTTTGAAAACTTATATTAAACCACTCGTTTACCTGTATCAATCTAAAATGCACAATCCAGCATCTTCATTTAACAGAAACCTTTCAGACCCAGTACCATTTCAGTAAATCTCCTCTGCAACATCCTTCTGGAAGGCCCACTGTTGGGAATGGTCACACTATTCTGGCTGGGGCCTAAGCAGTGATTTGTAAAGTTTAAGTACAGGTTTCTTGCTGCTGTATTCTGTGGTCCATGTTTTATGGTGCTGGGTCATGGCAATTGCACCAGAAACAGGTGCCTTTTCCACAGGAGCATCATGCCATGGCAAATGTAACCAGTTAATGGATAAGAAGTACCATCTTGCACATGGTAGCAGGAAAAGAGGAGCTGATCTCCACATCAACTTCCTGAACGATATCTTTCAAGAGGAGTTCATCGAGTCCATTAATTACTTTATATCAGGGAGAATTGTGCATGGTTTCCTCCAATAAGAGGTTAGCGATCCTCATGAGAAGCCTTACCCAGTGAATCGGTCAATGAATACCAGAGATGCATGCTGACCCATAGGTTACTGTCTCATCCTGAGCTCCATGTAGCAGTGACAAGGGAGGGAGGAGCTGGCACCACTTGAGTGACCATCAGGTCCTTTTCCTTCTCGGGTCAGATGTGCAAAACAAATGTGTCTCAAAAAGGGAGGAAATGCTGCTGTCTTTTACATCGAGAGGCTGTATTGAGTGTGGATTGTGGCTCCTCACTCGCTAACAGTGATTGTCCAGGTCTCAGACAGAGTACAGAACCACCGGCAAGGTCATTCCAGGCCACAGAGTAGGTTAGTCTCAGACTGCTTTTTCTTCAACTGCATGCACTGGGGCCACGCCCCATAGGAACACTCTTAAATGGATTAAGATAAATACCTAGACACACTGGGTGTTTACAGGTATCAAGACTTGATGAGAATTGACACAGTATTGCCACTAGACCGATGTGTTATTGTGAGTCCTTACTTTTCTTGCGGACTGGTTAAGTGTCATTCAGAGTCTTGCTGTCTTGAAGGACGAGGCAGCTTCTGTTTGCCTCTTTAGCTTTCCTAGTCTGTACTGTAATTCTGAGTGTTGGACAATGGAGTACTGGCTGCAAAAGGCAAATACTGGTCAGCATAAAGGTGAGGCTTTATTGTACAGATTGTGAAAGGGAATCCAGGTCATAAGAAACCAGTATGTATGAAATTGTCTTGAACCTCCCTGTTGTCTCCCTCAGTTCCTCTTGCCTCTAGTCTGAGGGATTCCCCTTGCTGTACATCAGCATCCTCCTCATCAGATCAAGTGTGGAGATTAATGAGGCCTTCCCCATCAGCAGACCACTAAAATACAAGAAACCCTCTGTGGGGCTTACTGTAGAGCTCCACTGACTTCAACTTAGCACCTGAATCACATGCTAAGCAGCTTAGTGGCCTGATTGCTCAGGTAGGCCTGGGGCAGGATGTGTACCTCTCCTCTGCTGCAGTGTGAGAGTTCCTCACAGCCCTGAGTATCAAATATTCAATGGATTGCTCTGAGAATCCATCTTGGAGATGCGTTGGGTACATGACCAGCTTTGGTACCTGGGGCTATTGGAAAATGTTGATATTGTGGTTACTTTCTAGGAACCAAGCACCCAGCTGAAAGAACCATTTTGAGTGGTCAAAGGCCATGACAGGTTAATGGAATGAAAGCCTTTGCTGTTGATGAAGGCCATCGTCTGGTCTTTGTGAGCTGTGATGACCACATGCTTGGGAGTTAACCACAACTTGCACCTGGGAGGCTTTTGTTAATTTATTATTGGCATATGAGAAACATATGTGAAAGGACAGAATGTATTCCCTATCCTTAGTTTGCCTTTCGGACATGAAAATGAACGACTACATCTGAGTGGTTTACAATTCCATTTCAAAGGGCAGTTAAGGATCATGGCGGTGCAGGTCAGGACTTACATGTAGGTCAGGTTGGGTAAAGACACTTTCTGTTTTTATGGCTGACTTTCTTGAAAGGCTCCAGTGAACCATGAGGGTCTTTTTTCTTAATGACAATCTAGATTGTTAAAGTGATGAACAATTTATGCCACATTTATTAATTGATTAAATTTAACTTAACCCAATCACCTTGATGTGATTTGAATTCATGTCTCAAAGAGCATTAGCCCAGGCCTGTGGATACTAATACTGAAAATGGCATTGGTCACTGCATTAATATAACATTGACCTTGCAGTCCCCAGGGAATCCCTGAAAACATTTGATATGTAGATGCTGGGAGCCACAATAATCATCAGAGTCACTATCATTGGAAGTCTCCCATGGGTCTCTGCATGGCCCTAAGCATAACCAAAACAAGTCATGACTTCCCTGAAGAAACACAGACTGCATGCCATTGCTACTTAGAAATGGTGCAGATAGTTCAGCCAAGAAGAATGGATTGTCCCCTGTAGATAGGCCTTTGGAGGCTGTTGGTGCACCCCTCTGAACCTCCTGGTGAGCCCATCTGGAGTCTGGAAGTTGCTGTTATTAAGGCTGTGATCCACCAGTGGCTGATTTCCCGCTATCTGATCCACACCTCCTCCTTATAAGGAGGGGGGAGGGAGCATGAAGATTGGGGAATCTTCCCAGCTCTCTTGTCAGGCTTTGCAGTTTATCTCCTTAAAACCTTCTTCTTACTACTCTCTTGAGAATAAGTGATGTCCACACTGTGCTGTGTTCTTGCCAAAACACCCCAACCTCACCTTGTAGGGATGACATGTTTACAGGTTCCCAACATTGGTAATGGTGCTTTCAGAGACTGTCTGCCTCCAGGGCAATAGCCATCTATTCCCCATGAACATTGCCTTTCAGTATGACTGGCTGGCAGAGGCAGCACACATACCTTCTTTCCACTGCCTTCACCTAGTCGGAGTTCTGAAAGTTCAAGAATCCAGTGTGCCATTCAAAAGATACAATGCACAGTATTAAATTACAGCCACTTGCCTTGAAATTCAGGTTAACTGACTTCCAAATTAGGTATTGTCCCATCACTTCATTGTTTGAAATCATCACTCAATCTTACCCACCAGTGGTAAAATTCAGAAATAACAGAATGACATTGGACTGCCATCAGATGGTATCCTGACCATGTTTTTCACTTTCACCAGCAACCCTCCATCCTCTACCCCTTAACCTGCTCTTATGGACCACATATAATTGTAGCCCATAACTCAGTTTTTAAAACCCATCACCTTATTTGCTTATGGATTCTTTCAAAGACATTGGAAGATCAGTGTATATGAACCTTATTTTCCCTGTTCCAGATCTTTCTTTCTGAAACGTATTGTTTCACAGTTCTCTGTATTAAATTCCATCTGCCTTGTTTCTGCCGAGTTACTCAGTCTATGTCCTCCTGAAGTTTGCCACTGTCCTCCTGTCTGTTACAATCAGAACATACTCACGTGTGAATTCCCCGAGCTATGGAAGGGGAAATAATCAGTGAGGATTCCTACTCTTGATTACTCACTCATGAACTCTGCTAAAGACTGAGAGTATTTGATGAGGACAAATGAACAATCACCGCCGATGCCCTCTGCAGCTAAATGGCCTGCTCGCATTTAATGTCGAGGTTCACAAAATCATGTCTGGTCATTGACTGAGTTAATGGAGACTCCTCAACATTAATCGCCTTGTTGTGGTTCTGTTCGCCGAGCTGGAAGTTTTTGTTGCAAACGTTTCGTCCCCTGGCTAGGCGACATCATCAGTGCTTGGGAGCCTCCTGCGAAGCGCTTCTTTGATGTTTCCTCCGGTGTTTATAGTGGTCTGTCCCTGCCGCTTCCGGTTGTCAGTTTCAGCTGTCTGCTGTAGTGGTTGGTATATTGGGTCCAGGTCGATGTGTTTGTTGATGGAGTTTGTAGATGAATGCCATGCCTCTAGGAATTCCCTGGCTGTTCTCTGTCTGGCTTGCCCTATGATAGTAGTGTTGTCCCTAGCCAGGGGACGAAACGTTTGCAACAAAAACTTCCAGCTCGGCGAACAGAACCACAACAACAAGCACCCGAGCTACAAATCTTCGCACAAACATTAATCGCCTTAACCAAATTTGAATCAACATTTTCAGGAGAAGGAGCTTAATCATAACACTGTAAAACTTGCATTTGAAGATAGTAATTAGATATAGTGGTTTCCTCTCCCCTGACTTAATGTGAGCTTGGACATCAATATTTACATTTTCTGCCTCCTTTTGACTTACAGATTTGAGCCTAACTCACTGGGTTATAATGTCAGAGCCCCAGGAGTGAAATTTCAAATCCTGTAAAATGACTGCAACTCATTACATCAATTTTGCAAATAACTCTTACCTCATGAACTTTAATCAGGTTTGGGAGCAAACTCAGTTACCTGGGCCATCAATTAATGGGAAACACAACAGCAGCTCAGAAGAAGCCAGTGACAATTCGAGAGGAGTATTTCTCCATAAATCTAGTGACTATTTGTCTTTGCTTTAGTTATGATTTTGAAACATAGAGCAAATTCCAGTATCATTTCAGTATCTTCATTCACTTCACTATTAATGCAAACATTGTCACAATAACAATGAAGTGGGATTACTCTTCTTTTAAAAGCAATAATATGGAGTTGACGCATTAGATGTAGTTCTCAACTGGTTTCAATTATCAGAGAGGAGGGATTTTCCAGAGATTCTTTCTCTTGTTATGACACAAAGGCCAAACTCCTCTGATTAATTAAAACTAACACCCAGAAAAGCTCAACTCACCTCATATTCCGCAAATAGTTTGACCGAATGAAAGAAGACCCAAGATTTCCACTGTTTAAAGAAAAAAAAACAATTTATCTTCCTAACTCTAACAGTGAACACTAAACATAAACTATTAACAAATCTGAGTCCCCCTTTGTCTTAACTAATCAGTAGGTCAGGCAGCATCCAGGGAACAGGAGAATCGACGTTTCAGGCATAAGCCCTTCTTCAGGAATGAGGAAAGTTTGTCCAGCAGGCTAAGATAAAAGGTAGGGAGGAGGGACTTGGGGGAGGGGCGTCGGAAATGTGATAGGTGGAAAGAGGTCAAGGTGAGGGTGATAGGTCAGACTGGGGTGGGGGCATCTGCAGACCTCACTTTCTCCTTAACTAATCAGTATCTGATCCCAACTCTAATAAAATGCTGCTCTAATAACATAATTATTAAATGTTAAATCAACTTAACGTCTCAAAGTCCACACAGCCTCATGCTGTTTTCCTTCCTCCCTTCTGATTCTGCTGTTTCCTTCCATCCTTCCAATTCTGCTGTCTTCTCCCTAGGTCTTCTTTCATTTTTTTCTGCGTGTGTCTTTTTATACAATATCTTGGTACCTTTAATAGATTATGCCTTCCAAGAGATTTCTTTTGAGAGCAAGATTTTTATTTCTTCAGATGGCAGTTGGTTCTCCAGTTCAATGGGTGTTAGCTCTGACCAACTTTCAAAATGCCCTTCCTTTTTTAACTGAAAATGTGTTGCTGGAACAGCGCAGCAGGTCAGGCAGCATCCAGGGAACAGGAGAATCGACGTTTCGGGCATAAGCCCTTCTTTTCCTGAAGAAGGGCTTATGCCCGAAACATCGATTCTCCTGTTCCCTGGATGCTGCCTGACCTGCTGCGCTTTTCCAGCAACACATTTTCGGCTCTGATCTCCAGCATCTGCAGACCTCACTTTCTCCTTAACTAATCAGTATCTGATCCCAACTCTAATAAAATGCTGCTCTAATAACATAATTATTAAATGTTAAATCAACTTAACGTCTCAAAGTCCACACAGCCTCATGCTGTTTTCCTTCCTCCCTTCTGATTCTGCTGTTTCCTTCCATCCTTCCAATTCTGCTGTCTTCTCCCTAGGTCTTCTTTCATTTTTTTCTGCGTGTGTCTTTTTATACAATATCTTGGTACCTTTAATAGATTATGCCTTCCAAGAGATTTCTTTTGAGAGCAAGATTTTTATTTCTTCAGATGGCAGTTGGTTCTCCAGTTCAATGGGTGTTAGCTCTGACCAACTTTCAAAATGCCCTTCCTTTTTTAACTGAAAATGTGTTGCTGGAACAGCGCAGCAGGTCAGGCAGCATCCAGGGAACAGGAGAATCGACGTTTCGGGCATAAGCCCTTCTTTTCCTGAAGAAGGGCTTATGCCCGAAACATCGATTCTCCTGTTCCCTGGATGCTGCCTGACCTGCTGCGCTGTTCCAGCATCACATTTTCAGCTCTGATCTCCAGCATCTGCAGACCTCACTTTCTCCTCTTCCTTTTTTAACTCCCAACATTGTAACCTCTCATTCGTCTGATGTTGTCAATACAATAAATTCAATTTCAGTTGGTTTTCGGTATCCTGAGCATAACTTAAATTAATTGGTTAAGTTCAAATCTGGTTGCCTTAACATCAAAACACAACCCCAAGCTGATTTTATCAATTCTCTGCACTCTCTGCACCTGTCAGCTAGTTACAGACGCATGTGCTGTCACAATCATTTAGCTCAGAAAAGGCACCTCTCTCTTAAGTGACCACACACTCTCTTGACTTTGTAACTCTCATTATTTTCATTTCACCCATATATCAGTGGCAGCATGGGGTGTGGAGTGGAGTGATGGGATTGGAGGCAATGGGAGAAGTAAGGCATTAGGAAGTGTATATAATGCTCCAGTCTTCATGCCTTATTGGTCCTTAACGCGCCATCATTGTTAGAGTTTATAAATCATAGAATAGGACAGCATAGTGAGGCCATTCAGCACACAGGGAAGTTGATGGTCCAGTGGTATTATTGGTGAACTGTTAATGTTCCTTGGACTTGGTTTTGAATCCCACCATGGCAGATATTGGACTTTAAATTTAGCAAAAATCTGGAATTCCAATTCCTGGTATGAGGAATTTAATGATGGCCACAAAACCATTGTCAATTATCAGGAAAACCCCATCTGGCTCACTAACTCCCTGTAGGGAAGGAAGCTGCCGTCCTTACCATGTCTAGCCTACAAGTGACTCAGACCCACAGCAATGTAGTTACCTCTTAACTGCCCAATGGGCAATAAATGCTGGCTGAGCCAGTGATTCCTGCATCTTGTGAATACATTTAAAAATAAATTGAAGAAGAGTGTCAAGTTAATTCCAGTCACCGTGTTTTTCCAAATAACATTGTAAAACTTGGAGAATTTATCCAATTGCCCTTTAATGAAAACTTTGCATCTGTGTCTTTCACCCAAACAGGTTGTGCATTCCAAATTTTGGCTGAAAATGTGTTGGTGGAAAAGCGCAGCACCAGTCATTGCATAAAATAATGCTTTTTCGCTTCTCCTCTGTCTCTGTTGCTGATCACCTTTAAGCAGTGCTTTTGGGATACAAATTCTTCAGCCATGGGAAATACTTTGAGTGCAAAATCTGGATCCAGGCCACTATAAATGGCACCAGGGATGTAGATTGGATTGCATACTGTGCCACCAACTGTTCCTGGTGTGGCCGCTCTACACCAGCCTGACCACCTGTGAGAGACCGTTAGGCATCTTGTGGCACTGCTGCCAAGGTCTTAAGTGAAATTTCCATGAATTGACCTCCCTGGCCAGCTGCTACTAATCTTTTCTGAGGATTTGTCATGAGGATATCCTTGTCCCAGTACAGGAAGATAGTCCTCCATTACTAAGACCCCCTGTACTTTATCCATCACTGTGGAAACTCAGCACTGTTCTGGAATTCCATTTACCTTGTTTAGAATTACAGTGTTTGTATTCTGCAGTAGTCTTCTGTAATTCAATGCAGCTTCCCTTTAGAGGCATCAACTGGCTTTATAAGCTGAAGACTGGCAGCATCAAATGTTATTGCAGTCAGATACCATTGACAGTATATAATAGCAACCAACAATGTAAGAAAGGGTCAGATCTGGACTACAGTCAGGAAAATCAGGTGGGAGTAGCAAATATCTGTGCTGCCTAATTCCAATAGAACTGGTGTAGGGGTTATGAATCCTCTTAGTTTTCCCTGTACTAAGGCAAGTAAGTGTGGCATCACCAGTCTGCCATAAATATGATCCCTCATTTCTATACACATTTCAAAACTTTTTTCAATGTGTTTTACCCAGAATTGTGCTTTTTCTCCCAGCTACTTTACCATACCTTCATAGACTTGAATTTATTTAACGTCTTTAAAACACGAAAACATCTCAATTTGTTTCATGGGAGTAAGGGTCATTATGAAACAAAATTCGACACTTAATCAAAGAGGAGATATTTTGATGTTCTGTCAGAGGCAGACTTTAAGGAGCATCTAATGAAGGACAGAGAGATAGAAATGGAACACCACAGCTGAGGACCTAGAGCCTTGACTACCAATGAAATCATTTTCATAGAATCATCTTTATGCCTTAGCTACATCTTAATCTTTGAGATAATACATACCTAGACTGTTCTAATCTAGAAATCCAGCCATTGAAGGACAGATCAAGACCCGGGTTCACACACTGGTATTACCATTTATTTATATGAATTGCACAAATAGAGCAAGTACCTCCTAGCTGGAACTCCTACAGTATCAGACTGTAATCAAATAAAGGCTCTGAAACCCCAGTTAGTGTCCACCACCTGCATTCACTAACCACAATTAATATACAATTAGCAAAGATAATGCAAGTTTTTCTCAAAGTGAAACTTTTGGATCTCTTAACATTCTGGTGAATCCCTCCCTAAGCAATATATGTTTCCTGAATTACAGTGTATATCTAAAACACCAGATCTGTTCGATTTATATATTTATAAAATACATGGCATTATTATGGCTCTTTTGTATTCCAGTTCCTTGAGATGAAAGCTAAACTTCTGTGAGTGTTTTGTGTACCTGTCCAATAGTTTTCAGCAATTTTAGTGTTGACAACCAATTTTTTTGTTCCTCCATGGCTCCTAGCTTCTCACCATGTAGAAACTTGCCTTTATCTATTCCCTTCAGTACAAAGGGGATGAACTTGCACTTCACCATGTTAAACCCTGTCTGCCACAGGGTTACCCACTTTGAGAAGTATGGTTTTGAGCGATTTGTCCATTCTGTGACCCATGTTGACCTAGGATCTTTATTGGGTTTCATTAGGTACCCTCCAAATAATTGAGGGATCCTTGAAAGATTGTTCTAGACCTGAAGACTGGAGATTATCATCAACACCAAATCTTCTGATTGATGGCATTAATTATGATTTAACAAAGTGAGGCGCACATATCTGCCATTTTCCTTTCCACAGATTTAGTTGAATCACTGGCCACTGGAGAAGTGCATTTGTATCTAGTGTATTGGCCAGTTTGCCATAGACATGTGACCATTATCTGTGCTACAACTGCCCTCACTTCAGTTTGTTGCTGCCTTCAAAACATTACATGAAACATGATATCAAAGTGTTCAG
This sequence comes from Chiloscyllium plagiosum, assembly GCF_004010195.1. Lineage (NCBI taxonomy): Eukaryota > Metazoa > Chordata > Chondrichthyes > Orectolobiformes > Hemiscylliidae > Chiloscyllium > Chiloscyllium plagiosum. Next base: position 126,764,479 of record NC_057711.1, read on the forward strand.
CTGAAATGGATGGATTTTCAGAGCATTAAGAGAACCAGCTGCCGTGAAAACAAAAATCAAGGAAGAGTTAAAACTACAGCCTACAACTTTGAAGTGCTGGCTGAGTCAGAATAGCTGCAAATTTCCGATACTTGCTGCTATTGGAAATTAAAGGAGATATAAAACAGAATTGAGTTTTTACGCCCATAAGTGGAAAATCTATGAAATAAGTATAGAATCATTTAAGAGCAATTAAGGTTATCTACACTGTTATCAGTGTTGGAAAAGGAGTGCTATAAACTATATTGCATCCTAAACCTCATTGAGAAACAAAGAACCTTCGAAAGCTGGACAAACATTCTTTAAACCCTTTATGAACAACATGTATTAAAATTCAGAGCGTGAGAGAGAGGGAGATTATTTATCAATATCTGAAGACATTAACAAATCTAACTAAATCCTGTCAGATTGGACAACTGAAAGACCATCAGAGTTAGAATCGGTTGAGCTATTAGAGATCCCGCATGACAACACATCTGCTGAGAGAGGAGAAACCTGCTCTTAAGGAATACACCAACACATGCAGAAGCTCAAAGGTTGTTAATCATCAGCAAAAGCATTCTAACAGGAGAACAGAGAAGGCTCTGTCTCATGCTGAGAGGGACATTGGAAAAGGGGAAGAAATGTTTACAGAACAGCCACCAGAATAATCAATCCCAGAGAGCAGAGTGGAAGTTATGCAAAGGCTAACACACAAAAGAAAAGAGAACATTCTCAACATGGGAAAAGCAGTACTTAAACTGGTAGAAACTAAATAATTTTGCCCATGAATATTTTGCAGAAAAGAAACAAAGCAAACTTATAAAGATGGTTGCTGATAATTCTGATGAATCACTCACTACATGACAACATCAAGTGAATGTGAAATGTAAGGTAGACACTGGTGCTTTATGCAACATCAGGAATTTGGCTTAAGATGTGACCCAAAAACGAAGCCTTTCAAGGTAAATTTGAGGCTATACAAAGTCATAGAGATGTACAGCATGAAACAGACCCTTCGGTCCAACCCATCCAAGTCGATATCATAAATTAATTGAGTCCCATTTGCCAGCACTTGGCCCATTATCCCTCTAAACCCTTCCCATTCATTTACCTATCCAAATGCTTTTTAAATGTTGTAATTGTACCAGCCTCCACCACTTCCTCTGGCAGCTCATTCCATACATGCACCACCCTCTGTGTGAAAAAGTTGCTCCTTAGGTCCCTTTTAAATCTTTCCCCTCTCACTCTAAACCTATCCATCCCAAGAAGACGAATGAAGCTGAGGGCCCAATCCAATGACAAGAAGAAAGGTCTGGGTTTGCAGGTGGTAAACATTCAGCAAAATCCACTCATCTCAGCTGAAACAACTCTGCAGCTTGGATTATTAACTCAACACATACTAGAAGAAGTTGCAATGTTTCACAGGCCTCTAAGCCATTGATTGCCGAATGATCCTAACAGCTTACAATGATACAGGAAATGGTCGCAGATCCTGATCAGAAACTGATGTGACTAATTCACTGGATGAACCTGAAGCTGAACAAGAAAAGATTAATTTGAAGATGTCTGACACCAATGTATTGACAGTGAAAGGACTTTGCCCCTATCCTGACAAGGTGTCAGGCTGGATTTGGGAATTACCTGGCACACTTCTTGTCTAATGTGAACAAGTGAGTGAAAAAATTTGCCTACACACAAATCAAAAAATGTAGCAATAATACCACATCATGTTCTGGATGTCATGGAGACCTAGCAGAGACCTAGGTCCAGATATCCTGGTTGTGAGGGAGCTATTGGAGCAGTGTAGACTGGAATTGCACATTGGAACCATCAGAATCCCCAATGCAACCTCCTCAGTGTGAATTTACCAGGAAGTCATATTTTCTGACAAGCAATTTCCCTACATCTGGAACCCTCCAAGAGAGTCCATTAAAGTCAGGGTTTCAGCTCACTTTAACTTAATATTTACATAGGAAATGTCAGGATTAAAAACATGTATTAAACTGAACCAACCCATCTAACTACACTTCAACCTACCCCTTGCACCTTTCAAATCTCTGACAACTGTCCTCTAACTCCCACCCCCATTCCCAATTCCAACACCCCCAACTCAGGAGCTGACCCTATTGAACCTGACCTGGCAGACTCAACATCCCACCTATCCTGCTGCCCTGATCTCTACCCACTCTCAGACCTGATGCCACACCTCAACCACTTCTCAACTGCTGGCCTTACGCCAACCCACAGAAATTGACCCAACAATCCCTTACTGCCACCACATCTCATCCCAAGTGGACTGACTCCTCTCTTCCTCCTCCAAGAACCAACACATTCATTGGCTATGCTTTACAATATTTGCGGTCAGTTCACTAAGCAATACAATTTCTAAAACCAATGCGCACAACATGGCAAAAATGGTCTCCAGGATGGAGGATCCCAAGGGGATATTAAAGGACCAGGATGTCCCCATGCTTATCTAAACTGTTGAAAGAACATTGTGAGCTGCTCTATGTTCAGGGTCTAAGGATTTCTGTGGACTGTACTCACACTGATGCCCTTCAATAGAGAGAGGTCTTAAACATTCTTGTGAATAACTACCTTATTGCTGTATCTTGTGCTTAGGGTTATTGAGATGTCAGAGTTTCATCAGGATTGGAGTTGATGCATTGACTATAGCCATATGAAATCCTGAACATATCAAAGAAAGAATGGGTGGAACACAATAAGACTCTTCTTCCAAAGGTATTATGGAACATAGTCACTACACCCATTGTGGGGGCCCAATTAGAGAAATTGCAGAAGAGATCCCAGAAGATAAAGAAGTTGCAATTCAGAGTTTGCAACCAGGTGACCGGGTGATGGACCTTGAAAGTAATAAAGTAAGCTCCATGTGGAATTGTAGTGACTTTATGAAGATACAAATACAGTGGCCCCAGTGAACTAAAGGGTAAACCATCTCAGAGAAGAAAGCCTGAAGAGACCTATTGTGTGAGTGTCTTAAAGTCATTGAGAGACCACGACTCACTGTCTGACTGCCCATTGACACTGCGATGGGAACCATTGGCTATAAAACTAGCACAACAATAGGTTCCCCATGGAATTTCTCACTTGAAATTTAAGTCCATCTGATATAATGTGGTTATCATTATGAAAGCAATGATACCTTTGAGGCATTATTGGATTGTGTATTTCATCAGTCCTAAATCTGACATCCAGTAACGTGGGGGGGTTGAATACCTTTGCTTGTTCCTTGCCTCTACAACTAATACTTTCTACACCGAGCACTTCTGGGAGTAAAGGAATGACCATTAGTCTCATAACTGGGCCCTAACTCTTGTTCCTTCTGTAGTGCTTCCTGTGTTTAGTCGTAAACCTGCCTTTCCTTACTTATGACACCACATTTATCAGCAATTTTGTTCAATTAACAGCTGCCCATGGCTCCCTGGTGCTATTTTGCTCTTTAAAATTTCCTCTAATTGCAGTCATAGCTGGTTGAACATTACATTTTTATTTTTTTAATCCACTGCAGCTGAGTTAGCTAACAGTATTTACCTTGTGTTTTGAAAGCAGAAAAATGTTTGCATTTGCTAAACTCTGTAATTCTAAAAAAAAGAGTAATCCTTCATCATCCTTCAAAATTGCATCAAAAAGCAATTGTCAGTCTCATGACCTGAAAATTATTTGTAGCAAACCATGTCAGAGTACTGTCACTGGCAAATTGTTCGTCATGCTTTATTAATGGAAAGAAGTTAATGGTGGAATTTTAAAAATATCTCCAACATGTCCTATCCATGCTGAGAGTGATTGAATAGGTTTAGGTGCATGTGCTAAATTGGTCGCTAATGGTTTGATCTTTTGTGGGCGGCACAGTGGCTGGCACTGCTGCCTCACAGTGCCAGGGACCCAGGTTCAATTCCATCCTTGAATGACTGTCTGTGTGGAGTTTGCACATTCTCCCTGTGTCTGCATGCGTTTCCTCCAGGTACATCAGTTTCCTCCCACAGTCCAAAGATGTGCAGATTAGAAGGATTGGCCATGTTAAATTGCAAATAGTGTGCAAGGATGTGTAGGTTAAGTGGGTTAGCCATTGAAGTGCAGGGTTACAGGGATATGGTAAGGGGGTGGGTTTGGGTACAATGCTCTTCGGGGGATTAGTGTGGACTCGATAGGCCGACTGGCCTGCTTCCACACCAAAGGGATTCTATTCTTATCTTCTGTACATCCCCCAGGTTTATATTCGAGATAAATGTCTGTATAAGGAAGAACTTTTGCGAAAGTTAGGAATTTCTAAAACTTTGAGGTATCTTTGCTATTATGACATTTCGGAGGCAAGAAATGCAGTGAATGCTGTAGGTGGAAAAATTTACATTTTAAACAATTGAGAATGTGAAAGTGGAAAGGATCTTGTATATGAAATTGGAAAGGACATGTTCAATTGTTGAGCTCCAGCTCCTGGTTGGTAGAAGGATGCACTTTGAGAGAAATAACTGTGCAAAGGACATCTTTGAGGGGTGTGTTTGTTTTGTGTTTGATAATTTGTAGGACAATGGAACACATAGTGAGTATGTGATTGGATTTCACTTATACTGCTTTTAGAATTGGTGCTCAATGTCAAATCTTTGTTTTAGGTAGTTACATATGCAACTATTCTGTACCTTCTCCAAAATATACAGGACAACTGTGCCTGTGCATTACACCATCAAAGGTACCCACTATCAGCATTAGTGCAAGTAGAGGAACAAAAGTCCTATTTGCACATGTATCGTGCCCTCAACAAGAACGTACACATTAACTTGCTGTTTAAAGTGGAAAATGTCAATTATATCATACTGAGGTGTTAGCAAACAAAATTTTGCAATGAGCTGGGTCAAGCAACAGACGTTAAGGAGATTTTAAAAAGGTACTTGATAATGTATCACACATTACTTAGATATACTTCATAAAATAAGAGCCCATGGTGTTGGATGATGTATATTAGCATAGACAGATGGTTGGCTATCTAATAGAAGACAGAGAGTTTGGATAAGGGAGCATTTTCAGGATGGCAACGTGGAGTGCCACAGGCACTACAGTTATTTATAATATATATGATGACATGAATGAGAAAGTGAATGTACTATTGCCAAGTTTATGGATGGCACACAATTAGGTGGGAAGGCAAGTGGTGAGGTTAAAACAAAGAACCTACATGGAAATATAAGGAGAAAGTGAGGTCTGCAGATGCTGGAGGTCAGAGCCAAAAATGTGTTGGTGTAAAAGCGCAGCAAACCAGGCAGCATCCAGGGAACAGGAGAATCGACGTTTCGGGCATAAGCCCTTCTTCAGGAAAGAAGAAGGGCTTATGTCCGAAACGTCGATTCTCCTGTTCCCTGGATGCTGCCTGGCCTGCTGCGCTTTTCCAGCAACACATTTTCGGCTACATGGAAATATAGGCAGGTTCAGCATATGAACAAACACTCAGCAGCTGGAATATCATGTGGAAAAATGTGAGGTTATGCACATTGACAGGAAGAATGGAGGAGCTGAATATTATTTAATTGGAGGAAGGCTTCAGAAAGGTACAAAAGAGACGGATTTTGAACTCCTTGTGCATGAATCACAGAGAGATAGCAGCCACATTCAGCTGGAAATAAGAAAGGCAAATGGAATGCTGGCCTTTATTTCAAAGGGAATGGAGTGTAAGAGTTGGGAGGTTTTGCTAAAACTGGAAAAGGGCCTTGTCAGATTATAGCTGGAACACTGTGAACAGTTTTGGGTTCCTAATCGAATGAAAGATAAACTTGCATTGGAGGCAGTTCGGAGAAGGTTGACAAGGCTGACACCGGAATGGAGGAACTGTTTTATAAGAAAAGATTGGATAGGTTGGACTTGTACTGATTGAAATTTAGATGAATGAGGTGACCATTTTGCAGCATTTAGGATTCTTAGAGAATTTGACAGAGTCGCTGCAGAGAGGTTGTGCCTCATTGTGAGAGAGTCTCGGACCTGAGAGGATAATCTCAGAATAATACATCACCCATTTAAGACAGAGCAGAGGAGAAACTTCCTCTTGTAAAGGGGATTGAATCTGTGGAATTCTGTACTGCAGAGGCATTTGAGGCTGAGCCATTAAGTATGCTCAAGGCAGAGATAGACAGATTTTAAATCAGTAAGGAATTAAGAGTTATGTGGAATAGGCAAGAAAACAGAGCTGAGAGGTATTGAATTAGCTGAGCAGACTCGTTGGACTGAATTATCTACTTCTGTACCTGCAGCTTATTGTTTTGTAGAGATTATTAAAAATGCAAAGAAACCTGGAGAAGAGACGATTGAGGGAGATTTAGACCTGACATTGAAGATAAGCCCACCAACAGCAGAGCAATTAAAATTATGGATAACTTTAAAAACATTCAACATTTTGGTGCAAATAACTTTTGATGTTTTCTACACTAATGTTCAAATTTTCCTCAGCAGGAAACCCAACACAGAATAATAAAAGTTTACGAATGACTGTTGCTGATAATAGTGGATGAATATTTAACATCCATCTAATATTTCTCTTTTTGCTCTTTTAAGTTGATTGATTTATTTGTTTAAATGGGCAATGCCTGAGAGGGAAAGCAGATTAATGTCATATGAACTGATTGTTTGTTCAGGTTTGTCAGCAGCATTAATTCCTCAGATACAGTAACAGAGGACTGAGGCCAGTTGTTCAGCCATATCAATGGGCCTTTAAGCAGCCTTCAAAAGGCTCAGTGCACGAGACCCATTCCCTGCACTGTACAAGCTGCTAGATTTCACTCAACGCCACCTAAGAAAGTGATTGCTTCATTGCATTTAGCAACTGCTTAGGTTTGTAAAATGAAGAAAAGCGAAATCGATCAAAGAGATTTGCCATGTTACCTATTCTTACCTTTTTCGATTTTCCTCACATAAGGGAAAGCTTATTATCATGACAGTCACACTGCTCCACAGTTTCACTGGACTATTCAGCAGCTTGGACGTACACAATTGAAGAGAAAGTTGGTAAAATTGAATTAAATCAAAGTTGAGTGACTTTCCACCAGAGACTTTAAAAGAATGAGACTGATAAAGATAATGGACATCAATGCCAGAACCAAATTGGCTGGGAAAGCACGAATAGTGGAATAGTGATCTTAATGTAAGAAGGCTACATAATAATCACGAATTTGAAATTTTGTTCTTAGTTTAGTATGACACTACGCCCTTGCATTCATCTGTGATATCCAAATCATGTAAAATGCTGAGATTTTATTCAGTCTTGGAATGTTGAAGAAGTGTAACTAATTTTGACTTAATTGCCACATTCATTCCACTCTTTTTCCTAAATCCAGTCCCCAATTAAAGTCTTACTTTTGAGCAAGGTATATTACAGTGCTAAGTCTAAATCCCATGGGGCACATACCCAGGTATTTTAATCTTCCAGTGACAAAGTGTTTATTTAAATGGAAATTTAGAATAAACACAGGGGAATATTCAGGTTTTATACACACACACATATAAATATTATAGGCTGCTGATTAATGAGCTATCCATAATTGGTATTCTAATGCACAGTAGTTTAAACGATCATCTCACTTTATTAAAACAAGATGAAGGTTTGTATGAGATTGCTGTCCACAGTATGTTTTAATCATTTACACGTGTTTTACTATATAAGGTGTCACATGTGTAATTTGCCATTTTAATTAGATGCAACAAAACAAGTTGAATGAATGGACAGATATATGGCAGGTGCAATATAATGTGTGTATATCTGAGGTCGTACACTGTATGAAAGACAAGAAACCAGTGTATTCTTTAAGTGGTAATAGATTGGCAAAGGCTGATGTATGAAGAGAACTGAGTACAGACCTTGTACATTGGTCATTGAAAGCAGGCATGCAGATGCAGCAAATAAGAAAGCAAATAATATATTAGTATTCTTTAGAAGAGAGTTTGAGTATAGATGCAAGGAAGTTTACTGCAGCTCTACAGGACTTTGGTGGCACTGCATCAGGAATATTGTGTGCTTTTCTGTGAGATAAGTTTCTTCACTTCGAGGGTGATTAACCAGTGGAATTCTGTACCCTGGAAGGCTGTGGAGGTCAAATCACTGAGTATATATTTTTTTAAAAATCTTTAAACACTATAAATGTTTAGGGGTTATGGGGAGAGTGGGAGAATGGCATTATGATAGAGGATTAACCATAATCATTTTGAATGGCAAAACAGCATGATGGGCTGAATGACTAATGCTGCTGCTATTTTCTATGTTTCTGTACCTGGCACAAAGAAGCTGGCTGTTGGAAAGATATAAAGAGACCTAAGGGGCAACGTTTTCACGCAGAGGGTCGTATGTGTATAGACTGAGCTGCCAGAGGAAATGGTAGAGGCTAGTACAATTGCAACATTTAAAAGGCATTTGGATGGGTATATGAATAGGAAGGGTTTGGAGGGATATAGGCCGGATGCTGGCAGGTGGGACTAGATTGGGTTGGGATACCTTGGTCAGCATGGACAAGTTGGACCGAAGGGTCTGTTTCTATGCTGTACATCTCTATGACTCTATGAACAGAAGTACTGTCCATTAGCAATTCTGGCAAAAGAAACCATTCAGAATTGAAAATGAACTGTTGACACAACTTGAGCAAAAATCTAAAGGAGTATTCAGACAGTGGCAGGAGTGAAAGAAAAGAAAGACTGCAAGCTTTGAGTTATAAGGAGAGGCTAGGTAGGCTGGGACTTTTCTCCCTACTGCATACGAGACTGAGGAGTGAGGTTTATAAAATCATGAGGGGCATAGCTGAGGTGAATTGTCAAGGTTTTTTTCCTCAGGTAGGTGAGTCCAAAACTAGAGCGTCTAGGTTTAAGGTAAGAGGGGAAAGAATCAAAAGGGACCTGAGGGAAAACCTTTTCACATAGAGGTTGGTGCGCACATGGAATGAGCTGCCAGTGGAAGTGGTTGAGACTGGTACGATTACAACACTTAAAAGATATTTGGATGGGTACATGAATAGGAAAGATTTAAAGGGATATGGGCTAAACTCAGGCAAATGAGACTAGTTCAATTTAGGAAGCCTGGTCAGCATGGAAAGGTTGGGCCGTAAGGCCTGTTTCTGTGCTGTATGAGTCTATAACTCATTTATATCGCACATTTTATAACCATTAGATATCTCAAAGCACTTACAAGACAAAGGTGTACTTTTGAACTGTAGTTACAGTTGAAAGAGAAAAATGCAGCAGCCAATATGCCAGAACTCTGACAAACAATGTGATAATATCCTGGCAAACTGTTCTTTTGTTATGAAGATTGAAGGACATTCATCTGTTTTTCTTCAGTCTGTAGGATCTTTTCTATCCTTGTGAGCCGGCAGACAGGGCTATGGTTTCTATCTCATCTGAAAGATGTTCCCTCTGACAGTGTCGCACTCCACTGGACTGGCAGCCTTCATTTCTCTGTGCAGATCCTGGAAGGGAATTTGAACTTTAGATTTAGAGGCAAGAGTGCTAACAAAAGGCTCATAGGCAGCACAATGTGGATAAATATTGATGTGGACCCTGGGAAGAACTCCGCCGTTTTCTGCCAGTAGTGACTTGGAATATTTTATAGCCGCACCAGAAATCAAACACAGAGAACACTGGAGAAATCCAGCAGGTTTGGCAGCATCTGAGGTAAAGAATTTCACAATGCTCTATCTCAGAGAGAAGAAATTCCTCCACATCTCAGTTTTAAATGGGTGACCACTTACTCTGAGATTATACCCACTGCTCCAAGATTCTTTCACAAGGGGAAATAATCTCTCCATATCAACCCTGTCAAGCCCCACAAGAGCCTTATGTTTCAATAAGGTTGCCTGTTACTCTTCTAAATTCCAATGAGTACAGGTCCAACCTTTTGTACTTAAGACAATTTCTCCACAGCTGGGAGCAACCCGGTGAATCTATCCAATGCCAGGATATCTTTTCTTAAATAAGGGGACCAAAACTGTTCACTGTATTCCAACTCTGATCTGATTAACACCTTTGGTTTTAGTTTTAGTAACTCTTCCCTAATTTTATACACTGAGCAAGAGACCAAAAGAAGTACGGATGCTGTAAGTCAGAAACAAAAACAAAAACAGAAATTGCTGGAAAAACTCAGCAGGTCTGGCAGCATCTGTGGAGAGAAATCAGAGTTAACATTTCAGGTCTTCTTCAGAAATTCCATTGGCCTTCAGTACTCTTATCTGAACTTGGATTCTAGCTTTTTGTGATTCATACTTAAGGAAATGGAAATCTCTCTTTGCTGCACCTTTCTACAGTCTTTCCCCATTTAAACAGTACTCATCTTTTCTATTCTTCCTGCCAAATTGCATAGCCTCACAGGCCAAGTTAAGTCCACTTACTTAACTTGTCTATATCATTCTGTAGTCTCAGAGTGTCATGGTCACTTGCCTTCCCACCTATGTTTGTGTCTTCCACTGTTACCTGGAGAACCCCAACACATATGCGCAAAAGATATAGGCCCTCTGGGATCAAGCTGCCATTAAGACTTTTTGCTAAAATCCAATTGTTAATAATGTATGAGTGCTCAATTTGTTTGATCTTTCCATGTGAGCATGATCACTTACATTGGGACAGTGAAGTGTTGTCAGAATGTTCACCTTAGTTTTGTGGTGAATGGTATTCTGTTCATTTATGCCTGTGTTCCAGTGTGAGGACAGTTTTGGTTGTTAAGAATTAGCTGGAAGTGTCTTGTCACTTGCATTCTTAGAGCCTATGCCATACCTTGTCAATAAACTTCAATTTGAGGTGCATAAAGTTATTAAGACGTACAGAAAAAAAACTAATAAAAAAGAAAATATTGCCTTCATTTACTACAGATTATTAATCACATCCTTCAATTACAGATGTACAATACTGTTGTTGCTCCTGCTACTCATAACTTAGTTTGTCACTATTCTGGGATTGTTAAATGTAGCACAATAAAAATGGAGCACAATAAAAATGGAGCAATATTATTCACAAAATGACAATTTGGCCTTGTCAAACTAGCAAAATATAAGTCACTAAAAAGTCAATAAAAATATCAGATTACCTACATTTTAAACTAAAATCTAAAACACAAAATTACTCGCAGTCCGGCCACCTTGCATGATATATATATATATATATATATATATACCCCCAGGTTTCTTTGCTACTTTAGAATGGGACCCTTTTAAGACCATAAAACAGAGGAACAGAATTTGGCCATTCGGCTCAGCTCTGCCATTCAATCATGGCTGATATATTTCTGAACCCCATTCTCCAACCTTCCACCCCCATAACCCTAGATCCCTTTACCAATCAAGAACCTATATACCTCTCTCTTAAGAATACTCAATGATTTGGCCTCCACAGCCCTCTGTAGCGATGAGTTCCAAAGATTAACCACCCTCTGGCTGAAGAGGTTCCTCTTCAATTCAGTTCTAAAGGATCATCCACTCAGTAGACTGCTGTGCCCTCAGGTCCTAGTCTACATCTCTATGACTCTGACTCGACTGGAGGAGAATCACATCCACTCTATCCAGGCCTCTCAGTGTTATGGAAGTTTCAAAGAGTCTCTCCATGTTCTTTGTATCAAAATGTATCATCTGACATATTTCACTTTGAGCTTCATCTGCCAGCTAACTGCCCACAACACCAAACTGTCAACATTCTTTTGCAGTTCTTCACGGTCCTCCTAGTTTACAATGTTCCCAAATATTGTATAATCTGCAAACTTTGAAATTGTACTTGACTCACCAAAGTCATAATAATTACCATTTTTCTAAAAATAACATCATTCATGGGATGTGGGCACTGCTGGTTGGGCATTTATTGCCTAGTTGGCCTTGGGAAGGTGGTGGTGAGCTGCCCTCTTGAACCACTGCAATCCATCTACTGAAGGTAGACAACCCCCACCCACACGCTACCCCCTCCCCAGTGCTGTTAAGCAGGGAGTTCCAGGATTTTGACCCAATGGAAGGGACAGTGATATATTTCCAAGTCAGGATACCAAGTGGAATGGATGTCAACATGCGATGTTAGACGCATCTAGGCAAATGAGGATTATTCCATTAGACTCATTACTTATGCCATGTAGATAGTGAACAGGTTTTAGGGAATCAGAGTGTGAATTACTCGGTGCTGGATTCCTAGTCTGTGACCTGCTCTTGTAGCCGTTGTATTTATATGGCTATTCCAGTTCAGCTTCTGATCAGTGGTAATCTCCAATGGAGGATTTAATGCTAGTGATGTAATTGAATGTTAAGGGGTAAAGGTTAGATGTCCTTTTGTTGGAGATGATCATTTTCTGGCAATTGTGTGGCACAAATGTTACTTACCACTTTTAGCTCAAGCATAGATATTATCCAGATCTTGCAACATTTGAACGTGGACTGTTTCAGTGTCTGAGAAATCATCAGTAGTGCTGAACACTGTGCAAACATCAATGATTTATCTCCACTTCTTGTCTTATGATGGAGGGAAGGTCACTGATGAACCAGCTCAAGCTTGTTAAACCAAGGACACTACCTTGACAAACCCCTGCAGTAGTGTCCTGGAGCTGAGATGATTGACCTCCAATAATAACCATGTTTGTATGTGTTGAGTATGACTGCAACCAGTGGAGAGTTTTCCCCTGTTTCCCATTGATTTCAGTTTGCCAGGGCCCCTCAATGCCACACTCAGTCAAATGCAGCATTGATTTTAAGGTCTGTCCCTCTCACCTTGGAAATGTTCCTCTTTTGTCCATCTTTGAACTAAGGTTGGAGTGACATTAGGAGATAAGTGGCCCTGGCAGAACCCAAACTGGACACAGGAGACCAGGTTATTACTGAGCAATGGCTACCTGATAGCACTGTTGATGATACCTTCCATTACTTCAGTGATAAACAGATATCAACAAAAGCAATCGACCCAGTTCCAATTAGAACATAAAACAGTACAGCACAGTACAGTACAGGCCCTTCAGCCCATGATGTTGAGCTGAGCATTTATCTTAATCTAAGATCAATCTAACTTACACACCCCTCAATTTACTGCTTTCCATGTATTTGTCTAGCGGTCGCTTAAATGTCCCTAATGTCTCTGACTCTACTACCACCAATGGCAGTGCATTCCATGCACCCAAAACTCTCTGCATAAAGAAATCTACCTCTGACTTCTCCCCTACACTTTACTCCAATCACCTTAAAATTATGACTCCTCATGACAGCCATTTCTGCCCTGGGGAAAAGTCTCTGGCTATCTACTCTATGCCTTTCATTACTTTGTAAACCTCTATCAAGTCACCTCTCCTCCTTCTTCTCTCCAGTGTGAAAAGCCCTAGCTCACTCAATCTGGTAAATCCTGGTAAATCTCCTCTGCACACTCTCTAAAGCATCTACATCCTTCCTAAAATGAGGTGACCAGAGCTGGATACAATATTCCAAATGTGGTCGAATCAGTGTTCTATACAGCTGCAGCAAAACCTCATGGCTCTTAAACTTAATGCCCCTGTTAATGAAAGCCAAAAACCATGCGCCTTCTTAACAACCCTGTCAACTTGGGTGGCAACTTTGAGGGAATCTATGTACATGGACCCCAAGAACCCGCTGTTCATCCACACTGCCAAGAATCCTAAATTTAACCCTGTATTTAGCATTCAAATTCAACATTCCAACATGAAACACTTTGCATTTATCCAGGTTAAACTCCATCTGCCACTTCTTAGCCCAGCTTTGCATCCTGTCAATGTCTTGTTGTAGCCTGCAACAGCCCTCGACACTATCTACAACACCTGCGGCCCTTGTGTCATCGGCAAACTTACTAACCGACCCTTCCACTTCTTCATTCAAGTCATTTATAAAAACTACAAAGAGTAGAGGCCCAAGAATAGATCCCTATGAGACACCACTGGTCACCAACCTCCAGGCGAAATATTTTCCATGCACTACCGCTTGCTGTCTTCTTTCAGCCAGCTAATTCTGTCTCCAGACAGCCAAATATCCCTGTTTCCCATACCTCCTAACTTTCTGAATGAGCCTACCGTAGGTAATCTTATCAAATGCCTTACTGAAATCCACCCTGAAGATCTCCACTGTATACAATTCTGCAGTACAAAAAAAAATCCATTAACTTTTCCACTCTGTTTCTAGTTTCTCACCAAAGTTTGTATCCATGGTGCTGTTGTTTATTCCACGTTGAGCACAAGTCTGTTGTGTGGCTCTGTATCAAATGCTTTTTGGAACTCTTATACACTCCATCAACAGTATTAACCTCATTAGTCCTCTTTGCTGCCTCTTCAAAAAGCTCCAGCAAATTTGTTAAATACCATTTTCCCACTAGATGTCCATGCTGAATCCCTTTAATTAATATACATTTGTTTATATGACAATTAACACTATGTGGGAATATTGTTTCTAGAAGCTTTCCCACCACCAAAGTTAAAGCAGCTGGTTTGTAATTGCTAGACTTGTCCTTACATCTTTTTTGTTTGAATATTTCCTATCAGTCTATATTAGCTCCTTTCTTCTGGTGAAACTGTTTCACACATTTAACTTCCACCAGGACATTTGTGAACTGAAAATGAAAGCTTATTATGTCATCAAGTAGCTGCAAGTTCACCATTTCTCTACAAAAGATAACACCGATATTGACAGCTTTCTCTTCTGCACATGTGAATGGAGAACTCTGTGGAAGAAACAGCGCCAGATCTCTGCCTCTTCTTAGATTTGAATTTTATCTTCTACAGTGGGAAAGAAGAAGCCTATGTGCCACCAAATATGGTGCATATTCAGATTATGGATGCTGGTACTTAGTGAGGTCGACTATCCTCAAATGTTCACAAGAATGAGGGTGCGTAGTGGTGATGGATAGGTATATGGGGTTGTCAGGCAGCATGTAGGAAAAGAAGGATGTGTAAGCCCACAAGCTAAATGAGCATGAGACCTGAAATTATAGAGTAGGCTGGAGAAGGCAAAGCGAAAGATTTGAGTGCTACATTTAACAGGTTGCACGTGAAAATAGCAATGTGGCCACAACTTTTGACTGAGATAGATTATCATCTGTATGGTGCAGTGCTCCTGCTTCTGACCTGCTGAGTCACTGCCAGCAACACTGGGCTGAATCTGACCACAAATCAGTTAAATATCATTTCCAAAGACCTGATGGGTTTTCTCTTTCTATCATCCCAAGCATGCCTCATTAACTGTACGCCACAACACACACACACCGACACCCATTCATCCTATTCTCTCACTTGCTACGGTCTGCCACTGCGGTATATCACAGTATCCCTAGCACAGATGCCACCTTCAAACCCCGACTCTGTGCTGAGGCACGCCAAGCAGTTCGGAGTTGCGCTTTACTGCATGTAATGGGAAAGCAATCACAGACCAATACTCCTCAGGCCTTAGAGGTGGCATGGCTGAGGCTTAATTGCACATACAACTACAGACTACTACAGCTATTGCCATTAAGCAGCAAGTCATACTGCTTAACTGCCCTTAACCATGTTCCATTTTACAACCCTGCCTCAGTCACAACCATTTCTTCCCCAATCTACATTGTCATTCAAATGTGGTACAATCACATTCACAAAAGCTTTCAAATGCTTCAAACCATTCACTTTTATTGAGCAACAGCAAAAACTAACAGAAAACAAACACAAGCTGCTTTTGTTTCTCAGAGCAGAAATAGTTGCTTCCTTTTTGAGACATTATAAAGTCAATGAGTGATAACTGCATTCGGCTCACATCTACTTGAACCGGGAATCAATTAAGTCCTGTCTGGCTTGTAGCAACCAATGCTGCTGTGCTCTAACACGCAGATAGTGATGCCCCTTCTACTTAAAGTTTTCATTTTCTTCCCCAGAAGACTGGTCCTGCTTTTACTCTTTCATCAACTTCCAACACATCTCCTCTCTGCCTGCTGTAGGTGCGCCATGCCCAACATGGTAGATTTTTGCAGCAGATCTGAAGTGGACTGTACTCTAACGCCCTCACCCCGTCCTTTCCCCATGACGTATCCAAACTGCAGAACCTCTTCAACATGCCTATTGTCACCTCCATTGGGTCCTAGTGGAAGAAGACACTGCATTGTATCTCCCCTCCACCTCAGTCAGTGAGTTGTACAATAAGGTTATCAGCCATGTTCACAGAGGGTAGCCCTTGACCCCAGTAAACCTTCCTGCAAGGAATAGAATCATAGAGTCATTTCAGATTAGAATAGATTCCCCTACAGTGTGCAAACAGGCCCTTCGGCCCAACAGGTCCATACCAACCCTCCGAAGAGTAACTCACCCAGACCCATTTCCCTCTGACTAATGCACCTAACACTATGGGCAATTTAGCATGACTAATTCACTTGATCTGCACATCTTTGGACTGTGGGAGGAAACCAGAGTACCCAGAGGAAATCCACGCAGACATGGGGAGAATACGCAAACTCCACACAGTCGCCTGACTGTCATTATATAGCATTCTTATAAATATCAGTATGGCAGCTCTCAGGGTACCTATCCTGGAGTTCTAAGAGGTGGTACCAATGTTAACAGACACACGCACATTGATTATAGTAGAATCTTTCTTATTGAGGATCTCCATTGTGTTTTGATTTGAGCCTCTCAATGTGACATATGTATAGTCTATCATTCCCTCCACCTGGAGGAAGCCAGCTATGTTGGCATAGCCTATTGCCTATGCTATAGCACTGACCTCCTCACAGGGAAATGAGATGAAGTGGTGTGATCGGGCACAAATAACATTGGGAACAGCCATGATGAATGTTTGTGTGGTTGATTGAGAGATCCCATACAGGTCCAAGTGGTTCCTTGGCAGCAACAAGTTGCATAACAATCCAATGCAACTTTCACCTCTACAGGATGGACATCCACTCCTTCAGGTCACAAGTCCCACTTCAGTAGTTGGTATAGTTTTGTTAAAATGTCCCTGGAGAGCCTCATCGCTCGTCCAGAGGAAATGGTATCAAGGATGAGATACTTTGGCACTCCTGTATCTCCTGAGATGATAGTCAACCATGAGCCTTTATGTGCAGGCTGTTTGGCAACTGCTGCAGGTTGCTCCAACAAGGAGAATCTCGGAATATCTGTCGAAGGCACTTTCACATTGGCTCTTATTCTATTGAACCTGCAGATGAGTCATTTTGCAAAGATGCAGCAGGACATTGTAAATTGTATATACTGTGACCTTGTCCTCCCAGCCCAGTATCACCTGAGAATGGCATTATTGCATTTTAGAGAAAACGTAGAACTCAAGGTGAGAGGAATTAATTCCTTGCCCTTGTGCAACCTGTGAGATTTCGCAAAAGGTTTGCGCTTTATGGCCCACAGGTGCCAGTTTTAAGGTTATTGATGATTTCTTCTGCTTCAGAGAGATGTCTCTCTTTAACCTGAGATGACCAATAATAGGCTTAATATTATTTGACCAGTATTGCACCCCACTCACTTGTGGACTGCATGTATTTGACGTGCACAATGTTTTGATTACAGATTACATCAACTTGTCTTGTGCAAGAGCAGGATTGATGCAATTATCCCTTGAAGGGCTTTATGTCACTCATGAGTGTAGCCCATCTGTGGTGCTGAAATAAAATGTTGACTCCTTCAAATCTGGGTGTGGCCACAACCTTTTTCCATTTGCAGTTCACATTTAGCGGTTCAGAGAGTATGGCAGGGAAAGCAAATCGTGTGTGGTACAGTGAGTTCTGGTTCCACCTGCTAATCAAGAATACTCCCCTAATCCTCCTTAGCTGTTTCTACATGACACTACCTAGCTAACCCATCGCTACTGATCTTCCACATCTTCTCACACACCACCTAGAATTATAACTCCAACTCTCATCCCTACGCCCAAATCCCATCCCTACAATTTAGTCCAGTCTACCATCATGATGTACACTCCTATTGAGGCCATGATCATTGTGGCTGTTGATAACCCCCTACCGGCCCTTGCAGTATCCTGTGTTACTCCTATGCACTATAATCTCCTCCCTGTCAATGGGAATGGTCTCTGTCCAACTCCTCAAATTATTCCAATGAAAAAATGAATTTCCTGATGATGGGCTTATTCCTAAAATGTTGACTCTCCTGCTCCTTGGATTCTGCATGACCTGCTGTGCTTTTTCCATTTTTGACGACAAAAATGAATTTGCAGCCAAGCCACCATTATTGTGGCATGTGAATGCTTTTGGCGATTATAGGGTCTTTTCAGGTCTCTGAGGTTACTCCTGGACTCAAGCAGGCAGGGAATGTCATCAATCCTGTATGCTAGCTTCCATTGCTGTGGGATTATGGATGCCATGCTCAAAATCCCAGTTTTGTTTATTCATTCATGAGATGTTGGTGTAGCCAACATTTATTGTCCATCCCTAATAGCCCTCAAGTGGAAGATATTCTATCATACTCCTGTCTTGTGCCTTAGGTATAGACAGTGAACAGGCTTTGTGGAGTGACCAGTCACAGAATGTTTACCTCTGACCTGCTTTTGCAATTGGAATAGCACCAAGAAAACCCCAGTAAAATTAAAATAAATGGAAACAGCTGCAAAATTCTCCTGTACCTCGGTCATAACCGAGACAAAGATGGTGACTGTTGGAGGCTGATCATCTCAAACCATAGTGCTGCATGCGCCCCTCAGGAACATCATTGACCAGAAACGTTAATGGACCCAGCTGTAAGAATATTCAAGTTGCCTCTAAGGCCAGGTCATTATATAACAAACTCGACTCCTGACTCTCCAAAATCATCATGCCATCTGTATGACACAAGCCAGGACTTTGATCGAATACTTCCAACTGGCCTGAATAACTGTAGCCACAACAACAGTTAAGGAGCTATCCAGGCAAAGCAGTCTACTGATTGGCATCACATCCGCTGCAAGAAAAATAAACTTGCTTCTCCACCAGCACAATCTGTACCATCTACAAAATGTATTACAGCAATTTGTCTAATCCTCTTTGACAGCATCTTCCAAAGCCTATAAATATAGACAAAAGTAGTAAACACAAAGAAACATCATCACTCACATGTTACCTTCTAAGTTTCTCGCCATTCCAACTTAGAAATGAATCAATATTCCTTCATTGTTATTTGCTTTGTCAACATTCTGCATTTCATCCTTAATGATAATGTGGTTAACCTGAAAATACAAAATATAGTGGATCTAGGAGATAGCCCACCTCAGAGGCAATTAGGGAAGGGAAACAGATTATGCCCTTGCCAGCATGAATGAATAAAAACTAAAAGATCTGGGACAGTTAAATCCACAATGGTACAGGACACTATGGATCATTAACCAATTAACCAGAAGTTGTTAATTGAATCTGGAGAACTAGTTATTATATCACTGAGGATCTGATATTCTTTCTGCTTTGCTGCAGATAACCCTGCATTGGTTGGCATAGACATATTGGGCCCAAAGCCTTCTTCTATGCTGTAGGACACAATGATTCAAGAAGACAATATTAAAACAAATAGGTTTGTCATGTTCAGGCCAAACTGTAGGGAGTAACTAATATTTTGTCCTGATACACCATACATTCATAAATTCCAGAAATGTCTTTCCTTCCACCAACCACATACCTGAGGTCCTTTTTAGTTTTGAGATCAAAAGCACTGAAAAAGGCTCTGGCCCATTGATTTCTGAGGAAGGGTCACTGGTCCCGAAATGTTAACGCTGACATCACTCCACAGATGCTGCCAGACCCACTGAACTTTTCCAGCCATTTCTGTTTTTGTTTCTGATTACCATAACCTCAGTTCTTTTGGTTTAAAAAGAAACACCTAAATATTCTAATCCTGTTTTCCAGGACTTGGCCCATAGCCTTGTATGCTTTGTGTCTTACCAGAGTCTAACTCCCTTGAACTTGAATAAATAAGATGACTCTCTGTAGGCAAAGAACACGATCAAACAATCTGCATATATTTCCCAGCAATTTCATCTGAAGTCTTTTCAATGGGATGAAAGGATTCTGTAGGAGAAAGTGAGGACTGTAGATGCTGGAGATCAGAGTTGAGAGTGTGGTGCTGGAAAAACACAGCAGGTCAGGCAGCATCCGAGGAGCAGAAGAGCTGATGTTTTGAGCATAAGCTCTTCATCAGGAATGTCATTCCTAACGAACATGTTTTGGAGCTGCCAGTATTGGACTGGGGTGTACAAAGTTAAAAATGGCACAGGTTATAGTCCAACAGGTTTATTTGGAAGCACTAGCTTTCAGAGCGCTGCTCCTTCATTAAGTGGTTGAAGGCACCATGCTCCGAAAGTTAGTGCTGCCAAATAAACCTGTTGGACTATAACCTGGTGTTATGTAATTCCTCATGAAGAGCTTATGCTCAAAATGACGATTCTCCTGCTCCTCGGATGCTGCCTAACCGACTGTGCTTTTCCAGCACCACACGTTTTGATTTTGATATGATTCTGTACTTGGAATTAACAAACAAAACATCATCATCACAATACTAAAAAAGATTTGGGATGGTTAATTCATAACAGCTTATAATATCAAAAGCAAAAATTGACTATTCATCCAATTACAAGGCTGAGATTAGTATGATTTAAGAAAACCCGAATAACCATACATGATTAATAGATGTGGATTATTAAATTCTCCTTTTGACATACTTTGTCCAATAGTAGGACAACTTAACAGGTATGAAGTAAATTCTGAAACACAAAAGCTGAATCTTTATAAAACATACAGACTCCAGCTAAAGTTTAATGCCAAATTCGCAGGACTACATTTTAGAGAAAATATCCAAGCCTTGGACGTTGCATAGACAAAATTTAACAGGGCTGGGAAAATTCAGCCATTTCAGATAGGCCACAGAATGTAGGAGGGTTTTCCCTAAGGCAGATATGTTTAAGAAGGCATTTAGTACAAGTGTCCAAAATTATACTTCTAAAATTATAAAAGCCAATACAATACAGGAGTTCTTGGGGCATTATGGTAGTGTCCCTACATCTGAGCTAGGATGACTGTGTTCAAGTACCACAAACTCTGGAGATGTATAATAAGATCCATCCCTGAACAAGTTGATTACAAAATATCACAAACGTCAGTATTTAAGTTAAGCATAGTACTTTGAAGAGTGATCACTGTTGTAGCATAATAAATGTAGTTGCCATTTTGAGCACATCAACTTTCACACACAGCAATTAAATTATTGATCTAATGATCTGATTTATTGATATTTGTTAAGGAGTAAATGCAAGCCAGACACAAACTGGAGTCCTCGCTTCATCATTGAATAATATAGTTGGGCATTTTACATTCGACTGCAGATGTTTAACAGCGAAGGTGAAATTCTGGTATTTGGAATGGGTCACAGAAGGTGGGAGGGTTTTCCCCAAGGCAGAGATGGTTAAAAGAATACTTAGTACAGGTTTCTAAAATAGGGAGTGAAGAGCCTGACATCGGGCAATCCTTCAATCCTGGGGCCTTTCTACCCTATTATGAGCTGTCTCCTCCTGGAATGAGGGAAATAGAGGGATTGAATGAAATTTGGAACACAGCAGTCAGTGTTAGTGCAAGTGAGTGTAAGGTGGTGAAGAGTCCCAAGTGAGTAGGCAGCACAGAAGCCATGTGCTGAAGTCAGCAGGTACCTGCTCTGACTTCAATATTAGGAATTCCTGGGTGTCTCAGAGCTGCACATACAGTTAATAAGTAATAATCTGTCTTAATAGATATGTCATTGCTCCCTCGTGTGAATCTTGACTTGACACGTGGAACCTGCTTCAATGATAGACCTCGCCGGACCAAATTCTGTCACCTTTTCTGTCATAGGCCCGTATAAGACTCTTCCTGGTTCTATGAGAGTGCATCAGTAGTTCTCAACCTTTTCAGTATCAAGGCACATTTCAATGAGACAAATGCTTCCACGGCACACCTACCTTTTTCAGCTGAATTGATTGCTCATAAACATCACATATACTTGCACTTATTACTAGCCCTGTGCATGTGCAAGCAGGCTGCATATTTTCAGCCTAAATTGAATTTGCAAATTTTAAGACATGCAGCTAATTCTTATCATACAGTTTAACCGATTGACAGTTAGCAGAAATCAGCACAGTGGCTCAGTGGGGGCAGCGTGATGGCTCAGTGGTTAGCACTACTGCCTCACAGCAGCGGGGACCCAGGTTCAATTTCAGCCTCAGGGGACTGCATGGAGTTTGCACATTCTCCCTGTATCTGTGTGGGTTTCCTCTGGGTGCTCCAATTTTCTCACGCACTCCAAAGATGTGCAGGTTAGGTGAATTAACCATGCTAAATTGCCCATAGTATTCAGGGATGTGTGTATTAGGTACATTAGTTAGGGGAATGGGTCTGGGTGGTTTACTCTGGAGGGTCAGTGTGGGCTTGTTGGGCCTGAACGGCCTGTTTCCACACTGTAGAGATTCTATGAATTATTCGCTGTTTAAATTTTCTGGGCCTCAATTTACATCCACTACTATTTTTAAATTAGCACATTTCATTGAGTGCAGAATCTATTGAATAAATCCCAATAAAAACTATTAGTGAAAATGGACTGTGTGATGGCAGAAAAACTGAGGAATGTCCAATATCACAAAAGTTTGCTGAATAAATGCAGAGTGTTATCTGTGTTGTAGCTTCTGCTTTGCTATGAAGTATTATTGGTATCTATCAAATGCCTGTGGCTATTGAACTGTGAGTCTGCACGCAATGTTCACTCAGATGAACTGATTAGGGAAAGATCAACTGGAGGCCATCAAGAGTTACTACATAGCTGATAGGGAGCTATACTGCAAACACCTCATTTCAAGGTGTCATGGAGTATTGAGAGCTGGTTGCAGAGGAATACCATGACTATTTGGTTTTGTGTGATTCTTTTCAAGGTACTCCTTTCAACATTTCAGTGGGAAAATAAAAGTCCAAATTCATCGGTAAGATGGAAGCTCGAACTTACATTCAAGTGCAATTTTTCACGGCGTCAGGATGCCCCAAAATGTTCTCCAGCTAATGAAGTCCTTCTGAAGTATAGTCACTGCCATAGTGCAGACTAAAAGGCAATTGTGGACACATATGGTTAGTCATATGTTACAGAATCTTGCATTTCAAACCTCAGAATATGGAGGAGAAGTGCAATACATGAACCATGTGCCTCTGCTGAGAAAATCAGACAAATGTTTTGGAGATATCAGACCCTAGTGGAGTCATGGAATGGGCATGAAGGAATCTAGTTATCCCATGTGCTACACAGTGTCACAGTGTTTTGAACAGGTATGTCTTCCACTGAGCATGTACCCTGTGACCAACCGCTTTGTGACCAACCAATTCGCAGCATTGCTCAGAGTGGATGCAGGAATAGTGCACCAACATGCATCAAATGCATGGCACAGCCAGGAACATTGCCCTGTTGTGGTGCAAATAGTGTAAAGTGGCATTGCAATGGATGCCAACTGCATCCTAGTTGGCATTGCTGTCTAGCGATCAAGGGTACCATGAAAGACCCAAGGAGCTGACAATTGGTGATAATGGAGGTTATGCCTCACAGGGCTCTATCCCCCGCTCCTACTGCCAATGGTCCCACAGAAGAAAGAAGCACCTGTAATGTTCTGTGACACAGATATATCCTTTTGCAATGATGCCATGCTGCAGCCTTTGGAGGAGCACACTACCCAGCAAAGTCAATACCATGGACATTTCAGTTCAAGTTGGATGATAATGAGTAGTACGCCTCCACTTTATCAGAAACCACTCATAAGAATGTCCATAAGCAGAGGCCATGCGTTGGTAATACCTCCTTTTTTTTTAATGAATAAAAGCCTAACCTGTTTTTGTGTTCTTGATAAATCAACCCCTTCATCCCAGGAGCAATCTGCTTCTAATGCCAGTGAATTGTTTCTTAAGTACACGGGAGAAAACTGTAAACAGTAATGCAGGTACAGCCTCTCCAACACCCTGCACAGTTGTAACGAGATTTCCCTATTTTTAAACTTTCACTGCCTAGCAGCAAAAGCCGATATTTTATTTGCCTTTTTAATTACTCACTGCATGCTAATATTTTGTGTGTTCAGGCACAGGAACATCAGTGATGCACTTTCTTTGGAGTCTCTCTCCATTTAAATAGTAATCGACCTTTTGATTCTTCACACCAAAATGCATGACCTCACACCCTCACATTTTCTTACATTAACTTCCATCTGCTAGGTTTTTGCCCGCTCACTTACCCTATTTAAAGCCCCTTGCAGATTGCTTATGTCCTCATCACAACATGCCTTTCCGCCCATTTTAGTATCATTAGCAAATTTGTATATATTGCAGTCCTTTCCATCCTCTACAATTTCAATATAGATAGTAAACAATTGAAGCCCTTGGACTGACCCTTGTGACATTCCACTAATCACAGCTTTCCAATCTAAAATAGACCCATTAATCCTGACTCCCTGATTTCTTTGTGTTAACCAATCCTTAATCCACAGAAGTACAGGAGTCCCAATAGCATGAGCTCCTATTTCATGCAATAATCCTTTCGGTGGTAACTCATTGAATGCCAATGGAAATCAAAATATATTACATCTGCTGGTTCCCTTTTATCAACTCAAATATATCATCAAAGAACTTTATCAAATATCATTTTCCATCATGTTGACTCTATTGATTGTGTTAGCCATTTCTAAATATCCTGCGATTTATTCCGTAAAAAAAGGGTTCTAACATTTTCCGAATGCCGAGTATTGTGCTTACTGGATAACAGTTTCCTGCCTTCTTAAACAGGGGTGACACATGAGCAATCTTCCAGTCTGCTGGAACCCCCTGGAATCCAGTGGGTTCTGGAATATTTCAACCGATTCCTTGACTATCTCTGCAGACACTTAATTGAAAGAATTGGATGCAAGCCATCAGGTCCTAGAATCGGGCGTACCTTCAGACCCATTAGTTTGTACCTCATAATAGAGACTATGAAGAAAACCTTTCTCTCATTTGACATGTCCAAGTAACTGTCAGGTGAACCTATGCAGACAGTGTCTGCATTGTTGCCTTCCTGCCCTCCTGTTCCTCATCCATAAATCTCTGTTGTCTAGGGCTTTGATCCTGCAGATGCTGTTCCTCATTACTAGTTATGCCTACCTTACTCCTCATTCTATCACACCCATCCTTCCTTTCAGTTTCAATGTCAAGACTTACTGAACCGTCATGAACCTGAGGACTGTAGCAGAAGGACCCAGCCATCAAAATCTTTAAAACCCCTGTGACAAAATGCTTTTGTCCAGAAGAAAGACACATTACAGATAATTCTCCTGACAAATGGGCGGCACGGTGGCACAATGGTTAGCACTGCTGCCTCACAGTGCCAGAGACAACTGTCTTGGGCAACTGTCTGTGTGGAGTTTGCACATTCTCCCGGTGTCTGTGTGGGTTTCCTCGGGGTGCTCCGGTTTTCTCCTACAGTCCAAAGATGTGCAGGTTAGGTGAATTGGCCATGCTAAATTGTGAGGTGAAAAGGGAAATGGGTCTGGGTGAGTTGCTCTTCGGAGGGTCTGTGTGGACTTGTGGGCCGAAGGGCCTGTTTCTACATTGTAAGTAATCCAATCTAATCTAAATGCAACTGGCTGCCTGTGAATGAGTGTTCTTTGAGCCTCCCTTTTAAATGGCACCTCTTGCTTCTCTCCTGTCATTCTGATTCATTCCCTGCAGTGTTAGTTCCAGTTCCAAAATCTTCCTTCTCCTGTTCTCCAACTCCCCACATGAATCCGAGTCTTTAGAAAGATAATTCCAAACCAGTCCTTAAGAAAATATTAACACACTCCTTGAGAGTCCTACATTGGCATTTATCGATTTCACATGGATTGCCTCTTTCTATTAGCCTCAGAGCCTTTAAACTGTCAGCATGCCAATTTTGTGTTGGAAATTGGGGTTAAGCATTCTCTCGCCCCTCTTCTCACCATTGTAGTTGACAAAAATCCTGTCTTTACAAGTACCGAATTCTAGTGTGACCTTATTGCACCAAGTCAATAAAGTGGAAGATCTTGTTGAATTTTTTACGCGAGATAGTTCAGTTTGGGCCTACTATACAAATGTCAACTTTTCCAATCAGTCAAGGGTGTAATATGTATCTGCAGGTCATGTCATCGGATGAGTGTCATTGGGTTCTGCCTGATGACATTCTGCTGTAATAAGAATGTAAAAAGCAGCTGGAGAGGTAGTTTTCAGCACCAGGGTCAGGGCCAAGCGAGAGGCTGTGTGGCTGTCAGCAAGCAAGACTCTATTATCTGGCTAAAGTGGGGCATTTATTATGTTCGATTGTGCTGTAATTTGCAGCCAGTCAAGCTGTCTCTATCCTTTACCTCCTCAATTCAGAAGCCATAAATCAGCTGAGCAATGGTTTGTCCCATATGGTTGAGTTTCCCTAGGTGAGATGGAAGTATGAAGAAAATGAATGAGGCGTGAAAAGCAGCCTCTGGATGAATTTAAAGTAGACACCTCATTACTCAGTGCCAGGCCATAAGCCTTATGGCACACTGCCCAGATGAGTGGGATTTTGCAAGACATTCGTTCACTATTTGTTCTTGTTCCAAGTATGTTACAGACAGTGGACAGAAATAATGGCCTGATTGTTTACATGGCTTCTTTTAAAGGGGCAGGTCTTCCAATATCCTACAGAAATTGGTAATAAAATTTTGAGACATCAAAGCTGTACAGCATTCTTTACTACCTAAAAAATAAATTATAATAATTATAAAATATTAGACTGTGAACATGACAAACCTTATTAAACACTTGTAAACCAACCTACCAGTTAGGACTTAGCATACACTAGTCTGACATCTACAATCAACAAACAGAAACACAAAAATTATTGAAATGCATTGGGAATAATCTTTAAACGTGTTAATCTCTTCATGTTGAGTCCATGGTACAAAATAGAATTGGGTAGTATTGCATTATTGCTGCGAATATCAGAGTTTCTTTTTATTGCTTCCTGAAATATTAGGGTAGAGTACATTACAGTGTGGAAACAGGCCCTTCGGCCCAACAAGTCCACACCGACCCGAAACCCACCCCTACATTTACCCCTTACCTAACACTACGGGCAATTTAGCATGGCCAATTCAGCTAACCTGCACATCTTTGGACTGTGGGAGGAAACCAGAGCACCCGGAGGAAACCCACGCAGACACAGGGAGAACGTGCAAAGTCGACACAGTCAGTCACCTGAGGCGGGAATTGAACCCAGGTCTCCGGCACTGTAAGGCAGCAGTGCTAACCACTGTGCCACCGTGCCGCCCACAATATCCTCAGTGTTTCAGCAACACTAATAAACTCAATATAAGGCTCATATCAATTAAAAAGAACCTGTACTTGCAAGTTTTGGAGGATAACATTAGCTAGTTGCCGACAATTAGTTTTCTTTTTCAGTTAAGTGCAGGCTCTGTAAACAGGAGCTCTGGTATTGCAAGTTGTTAAGCTGGTAGATCGAAATCAATATATACGTTTTGGTTGATTAACTGAAAATGAATCATTGCACCTTTGATATTCTCTTCTAGGTGTCTCATTTACTTCTTAATTAAAAGAATATTGCATCACTGGCACAATGTTGTAATTTCACACAGGAAAGGGCTGAGTTAATTCACTTGTGACTTTATTTCTGATTAGTTATGCAGCACTTCTCACATGCAAAATATGTTGTAGATTAATTTGCAGCTTCACATAAAATCTTTTATGATGACTGTATTTATTTATTGCTTTAAGAGTCCCCTTTATTTTCAAAGCAAGTGTTCAACTTGTCACCAATACAACCATTAGTCTGATGTGCGACTGAATCCAGAGATACTAGGAGTCTTCTGACATTTGGTATGAAGCTTGGCTTTGTGATGGATATTGTGGAAGGTTACCAGGCTTGAAGCTGCCTAAAAATGATCGACAAAGAAGGAACATGGCTACTGTTCAAATGTGTAGAACACTGATCTTGTTTATTTATATGTTGTGAAAAATATGTATTGTCATTTTCTATAAACAAGCAGAAATACATGCAGTGACATTGCAAAGGAAGAACTACTGATTTTGGATGTTACTGCAGTTTCTATTTGATGCTATGTTTCTTTATCCATTCAAACAGGTGTGGGGAAATCTACAGGAGTGGCACAAGTGGAAATCTACAGGAGTGGCACAAGTGGAAATCTACAGGAGTGGCACTACAATCAAAAAACACTGATTTTAAAGTTGTAAATCTCTAAGTATAAGTTCATTGATATAGAAAATAAGAATTTTTGCTTTCTAAATGACCGTGACAATTAGACTTCCATCACACGTTTAAGAACGTAAGTATTCCTCAGGTGTTAAAACTTTGCAAGGTTCCCCAATTTATTACAGTTCCAGAGAGGATTCCCCAAACTGTTAAGCTCCCTGGTGGGGAGGGATGAGCTGGCTTCCTTTCTTTATTCACCCAGTCCCTCAGCTGGTTGGAACAAGGTCAATTTAAAAATGGATCCTTTCCCTTATGGACACCTTTCTCTCAGAACCAAATAAGCTTCTGTTTTAAAAAGAACCAATTTAACTAGGCTTTCTTGACGTAACCTTTGTTTATTAATTATTAAATAATAGTGATTATAATAATGAAATAATAATAATTAAAATAATTATAATAAAATAATAAATAATTATAGCATTTTACTTTTTTTTGTTTTAAAGTTATGATAATGGAACACACGTAAACACAGTCAAGAAATGAGACAAGTCCAAAAATTAAGAAGTGTTCTTTTTTAAAATCTGGATATATGAATCACTCTCTGAATTAGGGGAGGTGATGTCTTAGTGGCATTATTGCTGGACTGTTAATCCAGTGACCCATGTAATGTTCTAGGGATCTGGGTTTAAATCCCACCATGGCAGATGGTAGAATTTAAATTCAATAAAAATCTGGAATTAAGAGTATAAAGGTTACCATGAAACCATTGTTAATTGTCAGAAAAAAAACCTATCTAATTTGCTAATGTCTTTTATGGAAGGACACTGTCATCCTTGCATCATCTGGCCTACATGTGACTCCCGGCCCACAGCAACATAAAAAACATAGAACATTACAGCGCAGTACAGGCCCTTCGGTCCTCGATGCTGCTCAGCCTGTAAAACCAATCCGAAGCCCATCTAACCTACACTACTCCATTTTCATCCATCTGTTTATCCAATGACCATCTAATGCCCTTAAAGTTGGTGAGTCTACTACTGCTTCAAACAATGCATTCCACACCCCTGCTACTCTGAATAAAGAAACTACCTCTGATGTTAGTCCTATATCTATCAGCCCAAAATTTAAAGCTATGTCCCCTCATGCTGGCCATTGCCATCTGAGGAAAAACTCTCGCTGTCCACCCTACCTAACCGTCTGATTATCTTAAATGTCTCAATTAAGTCACC
This sequence comes from Chiloscyllium plagiosum, assembly GCF_004010195.1. Lineage (NCBI taxonomy): Eukaryota > Metazoa > Chordata > Chondrichthyes > Orectolobiformes > Hemiscylliidae > Chiloscyllium > Chiloscyllium plagiosum. The sequence goes on from NC_057711.1 coordinate 126,793,861, forward strand.
TCTCAACCTTCTTCTCTCTAATGAAAACAGCCTGAAGTCCCTCAGCCTTTCCTCGTAAGACCTTCACTCCATACCAAGCAACATCCTAGTAAATCTCCTCTGAACCCTTTCCAAAGCTTCCACATCCTTCTTATAATGCAGTGACCAGAACTGTGCACAATACTCCAAGTGCAGCTGCACCAGAGTTTTGTACAGCTGCAGCATGACCTCATGGTTCCGAAACTCAATCTCTCTACTAATAAAAGCTAACACACCGTATGCCTTCTTAACAACCCTATCAACCTGGGTGGCAACTTTCAAGGATCTATGTACATGGACACCGAGATCTCTCTGCTCATCTACACTCCCAAGAATCTTACCATTAGCCCAGTACTCTTTATTCCTGTTACTCTTTCCAAAGTGAATCACCTCACACTTTTCCACATTAAACTCTATTTCCCACCTCTCAGCCCAGCTCTGCAGCTTATCTATGTCTCTCTGTAACTACAACATCCTTTGTCACTATCCACAGCTCAACCAATCTTAGTTTCATCCACAAATTTACTAACCTATCCTTCTATGCCCTTATCCAGGTCATTTATAAAAATGACAAAGAGCAGTAGACCCAAAACAGATCCTTGTGGTATACCACTAGTAGCTGAATTCCAGGATGAATATTTCCAATCAACCACTATCCTGTATCTTCTTTCAGCTAGCCAATTTCTGATCCAAGCCATTAAATCACCATCAATCCCATGCCTCTGTACTTTGTGCAATAGCCTACCATGGGGAACCTTATCAAATGCCTTACTGAAATCCATATACACCACATCAACTGCTTTGCCCTCATCCACCTATTTGGTCACCTTCTCAAAGAACTCAATAAGTTTTGTGAGGCATGACCTACCCTTCACAAAACCACGTTGACTATCCCTAATCAACTTATTCCTCTCTAGATGATTATAAATCCTATCTCATATAACCTTTTCCAACACTTTACTTGCAACCAAAGTAAGGATCATTGGTCTATATTTACTAAGGTTGTCTCTACTCCCCTTCTTAAACAAGGGAACAACATTTGCTATCCTCCAGTCTTCTGGCACTATTCCTGTAGACAATGCTGACATAAAGATCAAAGGCAAAGGCTTGGCAATCTCCTCCCTGGCTTCCCAGAGAATCCTAGGATAAATCCCATCCAGCCCAGGGAACCTATCTAGTTTTACACTTTCCAGAATTGCTAACACCTCCTCCTTGTGAACCTCAATCTCATTTAGTCTAGTAGCCTGTATCTCAGAAGGCACCATGGTTGATTCTTAACTGCCCTTTGGCCAATTAGGGATGGGAAATAATTGCTGATCTAGTCATTGATGCCCTCATCCCGTAAATGAATTAAGAAGTTATTGTTGTAGAGTTTTACTCCAGTATTAAAGGTGAGGGAGAGTCCTTTTGTTGTCCTATTTCCTTTTAACTGGGTTGTGGCACTCACAGTGAAAGAACAAAACTATTTAATTTTGTCAACAACACAAAGCTGGGTAGGAGGATGAGCTATGAGGAGGATGCAGAGGTACTTTACTGATATTTGGACAAGGCGAATGAGTAGACTAATGCATGTGAGATGCAGTATGATGCAGATAAATGTGAGGTTATCTGGTTTGGAAGCATAAACAGGAGGGCAGATTATTATCTGAGTGACTATGAATTAAGAGAGGGGAATGTAATATGAGATCTGGTTGTCCTATACACCAGTCACTGAAGGTAAGCATGCAGGTACAGCAGGCAGTCAAAGGGGCAAAAGGCATGTGGCATTTATAACGAGAGCATTTGATTAATGAACAGAGATGCTTTGCTATAATTGAACAGGGCCTTGGTGAGACCACACCTGGAATATTGTGTGTAATTTTGGTTTCCTTGTCTGAGAGAATATATTCTTGCTATAGAAAGAGTGCAGTGAATTTTCACCAGATTGCTTGAGGAGAGGTTGAATCAGGTAGAATTATATTTGTTGGACTTCAGAAGAATGAGTAGGCGTTTCATAGAAATCTATAAAATACTAATACGACTAGATAGGGTAGATGCAGGAAGGATGTTTCCAACAATGGAGGAGACCAGAACCATAGGGGGATACGGGGTCAATAATTTGATACTAAGGCATGAAGAAATTTCTTCACCCATAGACTGGTAAATCTATGGAAATTATTACCACAGAAAGCAATCAAGACCAAAACAATGTATGATTTTGAAAAGGAGTTGGACATAATTCTTGGAGCTCCAGGGATCCATGGAAATGGGGGAAAAGCAGGAACAGCCATGATCACAGTATATGAAAAACAGGTTTGAAGGGACAATTGCTTCTCTTGCTCCTTCATTTTCTGTTTCGATGTTTTCTATGTTTCTATGACACAAGGTTAACTAGAGGACAGTTCTTCAACCATAACCATCACAACATACTAATGTTTTAATTCAGGCTGGTACTCACAAAGGGTTCATCCCACTCATACACTCCAGTAGAATTGAAATTGGCTTTTTAAAGCCATCTCCTTATGTATTGGCAGAAGCACCAAATATTTTGCCATTTGCTGTTGATCAAGACCTATGGCTAACTTTGTAGCCACAAAAATAACATAGTCCAGCCTGTTTGAAGTTTTCTTGGCACTTAAAGTGTTATATTCCATTAGTCTCTCTATTTACCTCAGACAACCAGATAATTTACAATTACAGCCATTTTGGACTATTTCAGCCTCTAGTTATCATAACAAAGTCAACCAGCTAGACCTCATAGAATATGATTTCCCTGATTGGGGTTGTTCATTTGGTCTGATCAAGAAGCCCCAGCTGACAGATAAAAAGGGACATGTCAGATATATTGGCACTCTGACAGCTGACTCTGAAGAGCCAGTATAATAGTCAAGAACTGTTCATGGATAAAGGGTGACTTGGTGACAGGATACCAGCCTCTATGGAATTATTTCACAGCCCTTTAAAAAAAGACTTTTGCAATTTTGAGTTAAAAATTTCCACAGTACTTCAAAGTTCTGAGGTCATGACACGGGGCAAATACTTGCATTTAAAAGGTCCCTTTAAAGTACTTTATAAAAGTCTTCATAGGACTATCCAAAGTTTTATAATGAGCCATGTAAAAGCTGATTAAAATAAGTAACCACAAGATTCCCAAAAGGTGGCTAAGGTGAGAGAGTAAGTGGCAGAGAAATTTAGGGATGACATTCCAGATCTGAATGTCTTAGACAGTTGGCTGCAAAAGGAGAAGCAATTGAAGTTAGGGAGTACAAAAATGAGCAGAGCACAGAGGATCTCAAAGATTATGGAGACAGGGAGGGGCAAGGTTGCAGATGAATTTGAACAGAAGGATGAGAATTTTAAAATTGAGATGTTGGAGAATCAGGATCCAATATATATCCACAAGCACAGAAGTATGGGATGAGCAGGACTTAGTATAAATTAAATATGGCAGCAGAATGAATGCAACTCTATGGATGATGAAGACGAGAAGCTGGCCTGGAAACCCTTGTAACAAAATAAATCAAAAGTAAAAATCACACAACACCAGGTCACAGTTCAATAGGTTTATTTAGAAGCACTAGCTTTCGAAGCGCTGCTCCTTCATCAGGAGGTTGTGGAGAATAACACAGAATGTATAGCCACAGGAGTACAGTGGCATAGAGATGTAATGAGACATGAAATAATTTTAGATTCAGTCTTTCATTGTTTAGAATGGGATGTGGTAGTTTCTGTTCTTTGGTATGCTTCCAAATAAATGTTGAACTGTGACCTGGTGTTGTGCGTTTCTTTTTTAACTTTGTCCAACCGAGTCCAACACTTTTGAATGTCATGCTACTACCAGCTTGTGAATAGGCTCCATTCTTGAGACTATTTGTAAGTTGATTGGTATGCAAGGTGGAACATAATGCAAGACGATATAACATTGCTATTTGTAACCACGAGCAAATGTTTGCATCAGAGTCAAGAGTGTGGTGCTGCATCCGAGGAGCAGGAAGGTCGACATTTCAGGCAAAGGCCCTTCATCACTGATTTTCCTACTCTTTGGATGCTGTCTGACCTGCTGTGCTTTTCCAGCACCATACTCTTAACTGTAATCTCCAGCATCTGCAGTATACTCACTTTCGCCAAATGATTGCATGTTGGATCATTAAAATTGATATTAATACACCTCTGTATGTGATGACATTGGTAAGTACATCATTATGGAATAGCTATGTACATCCCCCTGAAAATGCTTCCTTATTATTGAAGGCTTGTGCCTTTAACACTCATTTCTAATGTGGGAGTGAAGGTGGGTGGTGATGGTGTGGGGATGGGATGATTGGTTTGGTTGAGGGACTAATAAATGAGCAACTTTCTTCAAGTTACATACCAACATACTAAAAGAGAGAGAGAATTTCCTTGTATCCCTTTATTATTGCTGGCAAGAAAAAACTCATAAATTTATAACCTTATTTAATTGCTTCATGTTACAGTAGCTTTGAAATTACTGGCCTGGCCTCAGCTGAAATAACAAAGGAATGTCAAAAGGCAGTTGTCCATATTCTTTTCAATTAATTTCTAAGCTAGTATCTGTGATACACTAATTACTTCAACATTAGATACATCTTTATAGTTTGTGTTGGAACATGTCATTTGTTTGCTGTTAAAAGCATTTACTTTCTTTCCTCGTTTAGACTGAAAATGCTGACAAAACCTGACCCAGGATATATTCACCAAAGAGACAAAAGCACAAGGAAACGTCCTTGCCAATCCTCTGGGTCAATGAAACTGAAACAGTTCCAAATGCTGGATTTTGAACACCTATGGCCGAGAAGACCAATTGTCCTTCTACACATGCCGAACACCTGCTTAGGAACATCATAAACAGTTGTTGGGTGTATTATTTAAATCCAGATCAAAAATACCATTATTTGTGTCTGAATGTCCCATCTGAATATTTAGATAAAGAGATTACATTAAAGCTGAGGGTCCCTTTTCAAAAGTCTTTCGATCAGCACCATATCAAGTTATTTGCTGTGTTCAAAGCGAACTTTCAATATAACTGATGTAGACAGCTTGAATCATTAGTTAACAATTTTATACGGCAAGATTTCTTGAAGCAAACGAACATTATTGAAAAATAATTATTTTGGCCAAAATGCCTTTGGGGAAAAAAACTCCATTTCTGATCTTTCTCTTCCTCCCTCTGCTTCAGGCTTCACCTAATAATCTAACAATGATGTCAGAGGCCCCAATCTCATCACTGGGTAATGACATTGGCAGGAGAAAGTGAGGTCTGCAGATGCTGGAGATCAGAGCTGAAAATGTGTTGCTGGAAAAGCGCAGCAGGTCAGGCAGCATCCAGGGAACAGGAGAATCGACGTTTCGGGCATAAGCCCTTCTTCAGGAATCATTGGCAGGTCAAGCTAATATTCCACCTCTAAAATAACCCTTTTGCTAGGTCTGAAAGTTCTGGCCAGTTTATCAATGACACATAACTTCTTAACTAATCTTTATTATACCACTAGGTAATAGTACACACTCACAATAACACTAGTTATTTAGAGGTCCTCTAAAGCAAGGTCATCCTGAAGTAATCATTCCATCAATAGAGTTTTGGCACGATTTCAGAGCAGGTGACCCCACTGCTCTGCCTGGCTACAGCAGTGAGTCCTTTTTATTTCTCCCAAAGTTTTTATATCCTTTGTGTTGCTATGACTGTGCCATATTAGATAATGTATGTTTTTCGTCCATTTAATTGGATTACAATTACACCACTGTCTTGTTCAAAGTCATCCCCAGGTGTGTTTATCCTAGGCTTCCCTACAATGTTATACTTGAAGAAACATAAACATTGGTGGCTGTCGAGTGCAGTCTCTGACTCCCTTTTCTTTATGGTCATGGAAATGATAGAATGCAGTTTTCCAACATGGCTGCAACATTGTCTCTTAAAACTATTTTGCAGACATTAGCGAATATTTGCATTCTGACCAATGTGTTCCCATCCTGCCTTCCAGTTCCCATTCCCACAATGCCATTCTTCTGTCAGAATATCAGCTTCGTTGTTGCCCATTCATAAGAGAAAATGTTGCCATTTTGGAACTTCACTACAGTCAGTTTATATTCACGAATAAGAAATAATAAAAGCAAAGTTATATAATTTACAGTGATAAATACAATGCAAGAATAAGATAATGCATTGTCTTGAAGAGCTATTGCATTTGAGTGTGAGTGTGTGTGTTAGCTGACACATCTTCCCAGGAGTTGAATTGTCAGAGCTAAAACCCTTTGACAAAACTACCTTCGAATTTTTCTGATTCCCCACCTTAACCTGTAGAATTGTTGGAAATACTGATGATGATCTGGGGAGCTGAATAAAAATTAAGAGTAGAAAAGAAATGCTTCAGTTATTTTTAAATATTTTTTAAACATCCAAAGCAATCCTTGAGAAACTCCATTCCCGACTGAAGGTTTTCGATCCAGAGGCAAATAAACTACATGATAGAATTAAAGAGGAATATAGACATTAAAGTGAATGACTTTCTTTTCCCATTTACTTGATTTTGGGTAAACCTTGCAAGGTAGAAAAATCAGGTGAGCCATAATTCCAGCATTTTCTCATCACCCAATATCACATTCATGATCTCATGTTGGAAACAAAACGTATGACAGCATAAGAACTAGAGGCAAGAGGGGACATTCTTACCTCTTATCTTGGCCTGAACTCCACTTTCCTTCCTGCACCCATAGCCCTTTCACCCATTGGAGTCGTACAGTCATAGAGATGTACAGCACAGAAACAGAGCCTTCGGTACAACTCATTCATGCCAACCAGATATCCAAACCTCCTCTAGTCCCATTTGCCAGCACTTGGCCCATACCCCTCTAAACTCTTCTTAATCATGTATCCAGTTTACAGCCATACAGCACAGGATCAGACTCTTTGATCCAACCCGTCCATGCCGATCAGATATACTAAATTACAGTTCACAAGGACAGAACCTCCATGGTGCTCACCTTCCACCCTACCACCTTCGCATAAACCACATCATCCAAAGACATTTCCGTCACCTCCAAACGGTCCCCACCACCAGGGATATATTTCCCTCCCCACCCATTTCCGCTTTCCGCAAAGACCTTTCTCTCTGTGACTACTCTTTGTCCACGCCCCCCCCTACAACCCACCCTCCTTTCCTGGCACCCTCCCCTGCCACCACAGGAATTGCAAAACCTGCGCCCACACCTCCTCCCTCATCTCCATCCAATGTCCCAAAGGAGCCTTCCACATCCATCAAAGCTTTACCTGCACATCCACTAATATCATTTATTGTATCCGTTGCTCCCGATGCGGTCTCCTCTACATTGGGGAGACTGGACGCCTCCTAGCAGAGTGCTTTAGGGAACATCTCTGGGAGACCCGCACCAATCAACCCCACCGCCCTGTGGCCCAATATTTCAACTCCCCCTCCCACTCTGCTGAGGACATTCAGGGCCTCCTCAACCATCGGTCCCTCACCACCCGATGTCTGGAGGAAGAACGCCTCATCTTCCGCCTCGGAACACTTCAACCCCAGGGCATCAATGTGGACTTCACCAGTTTCCTCATTAAGGTCACCCCTCGGCCTCCAACGCTCCAGGAAAAACAGCCCTAGCCTATTCAGCGTCTCCCTGTAGCTCAAATCCTCCAACCCTGGCAACATCCTTGTAAATCTTTTCTGAACCCTTTCAAGTTTCACAACATCTTTCCGATAGGAAGGAGACCGGACAAATCTTTCCTCATTTCTGTTTTAAATTAGTGACCAGATTCTAGATTAGACTGGTGCTGGAAAAGCATAGCAGCTCAAGTGATCCCTTTGTCTAAAACTATGGCCTCTCATTGTGTTAGCTCCACAAGAGGAAACATCCGCTCTATGTCTGCTTTGTCAATCCCCTTTAGCATCTTACATACTTCAATTAGATTGCCTCACATCCTTCTACACTCCAGACGGTTTAGAGCTAAACTGCATATACATGACTTTTAGGAATCAAAAATAATGCAATATATTTGAAAAGTATAACACTTGGCACCATCCTTACAACAAATTTATGGCCAAGCTGATAAACTGCCAGCCAGCCTGGCACCTGTCCTGGGTAACGTACTTGAAGGCTGCATAAAAGATTAGCAAAGACATTGCCAGGTTACACATAAAGGGGATCTTTATAGGTTTTTGAGGAATTAGAGGATGGAACAGTTCAAAAGGAACTTATTTGTGCTATTATGCTTCTTCTAACACTGTGAAAGAGCTTCTCAATTAGTCCTATTTCTCTATTCTTTTGCATGCCCTACATATTTCCTAGTACAGATGTCAAATTCCTGATTGAAACTTTAAATTGAATTGGATTCCACAGCCTATTCAGACAATGCATTGCAGATCACAACAACTCAATGCATTCAAAAAGTGCCTCATTACCAACTGCTCATTACCTTAAATCTGTGTTGTTTCCTTCCTTACCCTGCTGGCAATGGAAACAATTTTTCCATACCTGCTCGATCAAAAACTTTCTTATTTTGAAGTTCTTGTCTAAAATAATTACTGGAGTTCTTCAGGGAAATAATGGGCTGTGTTGATTATTTGTAATTCTGTGTCTAGCATATAGTTGGATATCAATGATCATTATGATACTGTGCGCACAAACAATCAGTCCACAATGTAGAAAATGGATTGAAAACTTGCTCTGAGAAGGGTAAGGTAAGGGGGATGGTAAATAAGCCTCTGCCACTAGTGTAAAGGATCATTAGCAGATATCACAAGCACATGGCTTCATGCTTATAAGACAGAAGGGTTAACAGAATGTGAATATTAAAAGTGAACACTTCATACCAAGATATGTGATGCTTGAGTACAAACAGAAGGCAGTGAAATGGAGTTTAATGTTGTAATTGTAAGAGACTGAAGACAGTGTGGAAGAGGACGATTGTTAGTATCAAGGTTGCAAGTAATAGTGATGGAAGCAGAAACTAAGAAAGCAGCATTCATAGCTTAATGACTTTGGTGAGGTCATTGAGCATTTTTCTACATTGCAGCCATGAAGTGGAAGATTCTAGTGTCAAGTTCTTTCACGACTTCTTTCCACTCATATGAGAGTTGTTCGTTAGTTAACGTTTTGGCCATTAGAATGGATGTGCTTTCTCTTGTCATATTCACTGCTTGAATTATGGCACCAACATCATGTCAAAGAATCTAGGTACTCTGCCTGGATCTCTTTCACCCACTTAACCATTTGTGAAGTTTTCCTGCAGCCTGTAGCAAGAATCTATCCCATCTGTAAGACACATTAGTTAGTTTTATGTGTTTCTTTCAAACCCAATTTTCCACATTCCCCCAAATAAACATATGACCAATGTATAGCACCGGTTGCATTGACCTATGTCATTGTTATAGGTTAGTACCGAATTTATGTACTCCTTGTAACATGATAAACAAATGCAAACTCTTTGTACCTCTTTGTTTTTAGGTGTAACAGGATTTCTAGGCCCATATTCCATATGCTAGAGAAATCTGGAGTGAGGCTTGAACTTCACTCCAAACTTTTACACCTCTTCCATTTATACAACATTGACATTTTTGGCGTAAACTGAGCACATTCACTAAATTTGAGCTCATCGAATGTGAATGATCAAATGCAGTACAAATAGGCATTGGATCATGCCTAATAAAATAAAGTTGAAAATATAATTTTACTCCAGAGGAAATTGAGTATTGTATCTTAAATAGGTCAAAACATATTCTGAGCAGGATAGCAGATTATTTCCCATCACTCACATTCAATAAGAAATAAACTGGCTACACCATTTTATTTTCCAGTACATACGTGCATCACAATTTAAAATATGTCAGATTGTTGTGTTTTTCCTCCCAATTGGGGTATTAATCAGTTAATACTGAAATCGTAGAATTAGGAAATAATGAAGTGTAGAAGGAATGGTTTGGCCTATTCATCCTGTGTTGGTTCTATAAAAAAAAAGTGATCATGTTTCATCCTACAACTCCACCCTTCATCCTAAACCTTGTGAGTTCCTTCGATTAAGAGACTTGTCCAACTCTCTTTTAAAATCAACCATGGAATCAGTTTTGGTCATCGTTTCAAGACAATACTTGTCCTACGACCTCTTCTGAATATTGCAATAATACAAGCTGCCTTCTGGTTCTCTATGTGAGAAGGATTGAAAGATTTTGACCAATATTTCTAGTTTAATTTCTTTCAGCAATCAAAAGAAATAAAATTGCTAAAACAATGTGATCTCTCACAGCCAGAAACAGGGCAATAAAGAAATGGCTGACAAACTAAATTCATACTTTGCTTCCATCTTCACAAAGGAGCGCACAAATAATGTACAAGAAATGACGAGGAATATAGGATTTGGTGAGTGGAACTGAAGCAACTCTGGTTTAGTAGAGAAATGAAGTTGCAAAATTGATGGGATTGAAGGCGAAGAAAACCCCAGGACCTGAAAATCTACATACCAGAGTACTTCAGGACGTGGCCCGATAAATAGTGGATACATTAGTGGCTACCTTCTGATAGTCTTTAGACTTTGGAACAATTCCTACATATTGGAATGTAGCTAATGTGATCCCACTATTTCAAAAGGAGGTAGAGAGAAAACAGAATTATAGACCAGTAAGTCTGAGATTGGTTGTGCAGAAGATGCTAGAGTCAATTATCAAAGATTTCATTGCAGAGATCTTAGAAAATAGTTGCAGAATCAGACTCAGTCAGCATGGATTTACAGAAGGAAAATTATGCTTAACAAAGTTACAGAAATGTTTTGAGGATGTATCTACTAGAGTTAATTGGGGAAGCCAGTGGATATGGTTTATCTGAACTTTCAGAAGGCTTTTGACAATGCTCCACACAAACTTTTAATTTGTAAAATTAAAGGGGACAGGACTGGGGTTAGTGTATTGAGTTGAATAGAAGGATAGAACATTGGTTAGTAGACAGGAAACAAAGAGAAGGAATAAATGGGTCTTTTTCTGAATGGGAGGCAGTGACTTGTGGGATACCATAGGGATCAAAACTAAGACCCCAGCTATTTGCAATATTTGTTAATGATTTAGATGAGGGAACTAAATGAAATATCTCAAAATTTTAAGATGATGTGAAGCTGGGTGGAAAGATGAGCTGTGAGGATATAGCTGAGATGTTTGTGTGATTTGAAGAAACTGACTGAGTGGGCAAATGTATGGCAGGTTTAACATGGATAAGTATGAGGTTATGCACTGGGAACAAACATTGCAAGGCAGACTATTATTTGAATGGCTGTAAACTGAGAGAGGGAGATGTTCAACAAAATCTGGGTGTCTTCGTACACTGGCTATTGAAAGTAGGCACACACAGCAGGCAGTAAAGAAGACAAACTGTATGCTGGCCTTCAGAGCGAGAGGATTTGAGTACAGGAACAAGGATGTCTTGCTGCAAATGTATACAGCATTAGTAAGGCCATACCTGGAATATTGTGTGCAGTTTTGGATGACTGAGGATGTTCTTGCTAGCAGAGGGATTGCAGTGAATGTTTACCAAATTGATTCCTAGATGATACGATTGATGTATGAAGAGAGGTTAAAGTGGTTAGGATTATATTCACTGTTGTTTAGAATAATGAGGTGGAATCTCATAGGGACCTCTAAAATTAAAGTTTAGTTAGGTTAGATGCAATAAGTATGTTCCTGATTGGTGGGGGAATCTAGAACCACAGGTTAAAGGATAAGGAGCAAACATTTCAGGATTGAGATGAGGAGAAATTTCTTCACCCAGAGAGTGCTGAGCCTGTAGAATTCTCGACTACAGGAAGTGGTTGAGGCCAAAACGTTACATATTTTCAAGATGGATGTAACAATAGTTTTTGTGGCTAAAAGGATCAAGGGGTATGGGGGAGGGTGGGATTAGGTATGAGCTTGATGATCAGCCATGATCATATTGCATGATAGAGGAGGCTCAAGGGGTCAAATGGCCTACTCCTGCTCTTCTCTTCTCTGTTTATGAATATATTGTATCCATACCAAGTGACTTACTAACATACAATAACACTACTCACTGTGGTATGTCTTCTCTAACTGTTAACTATCCTGTTCATATGCTCTCTCTCCTCCTTTAAAGTAACCAATGCAACATCCACTTCCTTCATGAAGATGGATGTAAAGTTTTTTCTACTGTTGTTTGGGGCAAAGCCAACATTGGTTGTCCATCCCTAATTGTGCTTCAGCTGAGTTCCTTGCTCAGAGGGCAGTTAAGGGTCAGCCACATTATTGTGGTTCTGGAGCCACAGATAGGCCTGACAGGTAAGGATGGCAGGTTTTCTCCCCCTTACAGCATTATTCAAGTAGATAGGATTTTACAGCAATCAACAGTGATAATAAGCACCATTGGGCAAGTTTTTGATCATAAATTTTGACTAGGTTCAAATTTCATCATCTACTATGGTGGGATTCGAAATCCAGAGCATTGGGTTGGATTTTCCATTACTAGTCCAGTGACATTAGCTGTATGAATTCACCTTCTCTAGGTACATGATGTTTAGTGTGAATTGGAAAAGACATCTGATGAAAACCCCATCAGTTGATCTGACATTTGTAGACATCAGCTCAGATACCGTACACATATACTAGAGGATTTCCCAGAGGTGCAACCTTCACAAGGAAAGCTAAGACTGGGCTACAGCCGTACCAGGACGAAGGGACTATCAGTTCTCTGCAGGGTGAGGTCACAGATGAAGACTTTGATCTGGCCGTTTTGAGGAGAAGACCGATTGGCCATACATAAGGAGAAACTTAGTGCAGTAGTAGTTCTGCCAGAATATCTCTTGTCACTGGTAAGAAACCTAGAAGTTTCCAACTTCAGCTTGGCACAGAATGTTGTGCAGAGTTTGGAGCTTATCACTTTCAGCACGACAATGATAACAATGAGAGCATTTTCCAATTCAAATGTAATGAAGCCAATGCCTCAAATCCTATTGAAGCACAGGAGGAAACCGCTCTCAATGCTATAGAACAAATGTCAACTGAGTTGCCATGAAAGCACTGTGTGCTGCCTATGGAACTGCAGTTACTCATGCTCAGTGAGGCATTCCAGCTTTTGCATTAGCCCAAGAATCTTCTCCAGGAGTTTATGAAGATTGCCAAAGGACCGTGCCAGAGTAGTAACACCAGTCTGTGCTGAATAATGACACTGTCCTCATTCATTCAGTCACTGACATTCCTCAAATGCCTCTGTTGATGCCTCTCAACCAACAAGCACAGAATTAAATCATCCATGTTGGTGATGTAGTCCAACATTAAGCTGTTTGAGGTCATTTTCATTTACCCCCTCTGAAATTCATCAACCTCCCAGCAGCCATCTTGCTGTCACTGTGTTATGTTTCTGGTATAACGGTCTGAAAGGGTCAAAGCTGAGGAGGAAATTAAACTTATGATGATGTCACATCAGGTGGTGGGGCAGTTTTGGATTCAAAGGAGAAAGATCTAACAGAATGGACTCCTTCAACTCTCAGTAACATCGCATATAATACCATTGCATCCTGTGCTTAGTTGCTTTCATACAATGAACTTGCAGGAAAGAGATTATGGCAGTAAATCTATCAGCTGAATCCTACACCATGGTGAGCTATGGTGTAGATTCATCCTATATCAGTGCTGAGTAGGAAAACTAGGTCAAGTAAAGGCAACTGCTGAACAGTTACTAGGAAGTACAAAACGTTGATTTTTTAGCTTAATAAGTGGTATGGGGGTTCAGTGGACAGCACTGCTGCCTCGCAGCAACTGGGTTCAATTCCAGCCTGGGGCAACTGTTTGTGTGGAGTTTGCACATTCTCCCTGTGTCTGCATGGGTTTCCTCCAGGTGCTCTGGTTTAGATGATGCGCAGGTCAGATGAATTGGCCATGCTAAATTGCCCATAGTGTTCAGGGATGTGTAGGTTAGGTGCATTAGTCAGGGGTAAATGTAGAGTAATAGGATAGGGGAATGGGTCTGGGTGGACCTTCTACTGTCCTTTTCCCTGAGATATTCTGGATGGACTCTTCGGAGGGTCAGTGTGGACTTGTTAGGCCAAATGTTTCCACTCTATCGGGATTCCATGATAAGCATTATTAGTACTATTAATGGAAAAGGTTGTTAAGGGTTTATTTTTCTATCAATGACTTTCAGTTCTGAGTTTTAGCCATATCAATCTAGTGAAGCTCCACAGCAGAGAGATGAAAAGACAGTGAATTATGGAGCAGAAGCGATGTTTTCAGGGAGTGCAGAATCTGGTTAGCAACTTAATGACAGGTTGTCTACAGCAATGGTGGCCTGGATGCTGCTTCCATAGCTTCTCTTCTTTCTCCTTCTCCTGTCCTTTTTTCTGAGATATTCATTCCTGGACCTTTAGTAAGGTAGCACTGTCAAGGTACAGCGGATCAGGAAGAGTCTGAAGACAAACTCTGACAAGATTCCTATTCGGCAGTCTAACCAAAGGAATCATTATATTGGAACAGTCCAGTGAAAACCTCAGCCTATACAATCTTCCCTCATAAGTCAGCCCATTCATTCCAAGTATCAATCTAGGAAATCTTGTCTGAACCACCTCCAACGTATTTGCTGGATACTTAAATAAGGACATCAAAACTGCACACAGCTTTCGGGGTGTACTCTAACCAATGCCTCATATAACTGAAGCATAAGCTCTTTATTTTTATATTCAGTTTTTCTTGTAATACAGGACAACATTCCCTTAGATGTCTTAATCACTTGAGACATGAGAAACCAAATGGCCTCCCTCTATGCTGTAAGGCTATGACTTGATGTACCTGCATCTTAACTTCTTGTGACTCATGCACTAGAATACAGTACCTGGATCACTGTGCATCTTGGAATTCTGCAGATTTTCTTCGTTTAAATAATGCTCTGTTTTTTTTTCATGCTTCTTGCCAAAAAAAACAACTTCACAATTTATCACATTACACTCCATCTGCCAGATTGTTGCCCACTCACTAAACCTATCTATATTGGTTTGCATCCTTTTTCTGTCATTTTCAAAACATACTTTTCTACATTTCCTGATATCATATGCAAATCTAGCCATCATTCCTTCAATTCCTTTTTCTTGGTCTTTGACATAAATTATAAGAAGTCAGAGCCTAGTACAGAATCATATAATCATATCCTTCCAATCTGAAAATGACCCACTTATGCATACTCTGTTTTCTGCCACCCAACCAGTCTTCTGACACAAATAAAACTAGAAGTTTCTGGAAAAGTTCCGCAGGTCTGGCGGCATCTGTGAAGAGAACTCGGAGTTAATGTTCCGAGGAAGGATCACCGGATCCAAAACGTTAACTCTGATTTCTCTCCATAGATGCTACCAGATCTGCTGAGCTTTTCCACCAACTTCTGTTTTTGCTTCTGATTTGCAGTATCCACAGTTCTTTTGATTTTTATTTAACCAGTCTTCTACCCACATGAGTATGTCACCCACTTTATCATGGACTCTTATTTTACATGTAATCATTCATGCTGAGCCTTATAAAATGCTTTTTGGAAAGCTAAGTACAGTACATCCACTGATCATGTTAACCCTTCAAAGAATTTCTTTTTTTTTTAAACATGATTTCTCTTTCACAAGAAAGGTACTGACACTTCCCAATGCCCTTGCATTTTTCCACGTTCCTAATTATAGCCACCTCAATGATCAATTCTAATACCTTTCCCACAACATACATCAATCTTACTGGCCTAGAATTTCCTGTTTACTGCCTCTCTCCCTTCTTGAATTGAGAGGTTATATTCACTTTTTCCAGAATCTATCAAATTTTGGACCTTAGGATGCGGGCTCGGAGATACCAACCCTAACAAACCATTCCATCAATTATCTCTGTACCACCTCCCCAGTGATTATAATTTTGCCAAGCTCACTGCTATCTTTTACATCCTGATTTATATATGTTATTAGGATGGTCTTTGTGTCCTCTATTATGAGCACAGAAGCAAAATATTCATTCATTACTTCCCCATTTCTTTATTATCTACCATTAACTCTTCATTCTCACCCTCAAATTTGAATCAAATCTCTCAATACAAATTTATGTTGCAAATTATCCCTGTAACTCGCCATTCTTATTGTTTACTTATTAGAATATTGAAGAAGGTGCAATTCCAACTCATTTTGCTTTTGTTTTCTTTTTTCTTTAGTCTGATCTCTTTTCCTGACAAATTTGTTTTAATTCCTCACAATGATATGAGTTAATCTTTTAGAACGTTGGTCGCAGCTTTGTTCAAGAGCAATTTGCCCCTCTTGTACAAGTGCATCTTACCCAAGAACTGGTTCCAATACCTCAAGAAGCTCCTTTCTGCATCATTCCCCCAGTTACGCATTTGTGTGCACTATATCCTGCTTATATATTGACTAGCACAATAATTGGGACTCTGAATAATCCTGAGATTACCTTTAAAGTCCAGTATTAAAAATTTTGCTTCCTATTTCCTGCTTCCTAGCTCCTGCTTCCTAGCTCCCAGCTTGTAGTGCCGAAGTATGATTGTTAACTGTATAATTAGCTCCAAGGTAGGCAACAATATCTGGGTGCTCCTCTTGCAAAAACAGAAGGCCTCCACTTGCTTAGTGATGGATTTCATCCTGGCACCCAAAACCACTATTCAAAAGTCAATTTTGTAGCTACGGTACTCCCGTACTATGTACTTAACTATTGAATCCCCTCTGACTACTGAGTCTCTACCCTTTCTTTATTTTTCCTTCGAACCCATTCAGATCTCCAAACAGAACATTTGAAGCAGGAAGAATTTAAGTAATTCTCCTGCAAAAGTTGAGTAATTGGCACTGTTACCCCACAATCTTGGATTGTTGAAATCTTCACAAAGCACAAACATATCGAAAATAAAATGGATAACCTATTAGTCCAGCTGCAGCTATTTTAAAAATCCATTTTTTTAATCCCATGAAAGCTCATATTTGCATTTATTTTGCTTTAGCTGCTTATAATGGGTATGTTTCTAAATTGACATGAGTTAACTATATTTTGGCAAATCCATTAAAGCAATGACTACATTTCAAATGTACCGTACTTTACTGGCTGTAAAAAGCACTTTGGGGTATCCTGAGGTCCTTAAAGGAGTTTTTATAAATGCAAGTTATTTCTTTTTATTTAAAAAATATGCAGCAATGTGTTCACCAGGCAATTGTAAAACAATATCCAAGGATTAGTCAAAAGGGAGCTCTGCTGAGGCACATTACACTTTAGCCAGAAATTTACTACAATGAAGTTGTTGGCAATGGTTTCCAGAAGTAAGGCTGTAGTTGATCCTGGTCCTCCAGTGCTGAACCAAAGCCAACATGTTCTGTGAAGCTCACTATTGTGTGCCAGTGGGATGGTAATGATAATTCAATGATCATTTTTTTTACATCCAAAAGAATTATTTGTTGAGCTCTGCAACCACAGATTTAAAAACACAAAGATTCACTCATAAACGTAAAACTTTACCCCAGAAGAATGAAGATACATAGAACAAATTCTGACTTAAATACACTGCACTTTGTGGTTTTGTTCATGAATTTGACTATTTTATGAAAAAATGAACAGAATATTTGTAGCAATCTTGTGTATGCTGGTTTCTACTGGAACCATCTGGAATTTCTTGGGTAGATTCCCTACTTCTTGTTCATATTAATCAAAAAGATTGATACCCACTCAAATGATGTGCATTCAACATCTTCAGCAGATGATAAACTCAATCTTGATGAATAGTAAATAGGTTTATTGCATATGACTTAGGAACTAGTTACACACATCTAAGGTACATTATTCTCTCTTGTGGGTTACATACTCAGTAGTAAATTCACATGATATCTCCATAGACATTCTCATGTCCCATTATCAGTCCTTTATATCCTGATGGGATAATTGGTGAAGGTCGTGAACCCTTTCAGTACTAACAGCCTATACAACTTATAAACATATATACTGTCACAGAAAATAGGAGCAGACTTTAATGTTGATCTTGCTTTTGTGCATCTCCTGTGCAGCCATAGCTTTGTCTGCCTTGCTCAGTTCAATCACCCCTTGATCTGTATACAATGATCTGCCTGTACTGCATGCAAAACATAACTTTTCACTGTACTTAGGTACATGTAACAACACTAAATCAAGTCAAATCAGAAATAGACCATTCAGCCCCTGCTCCACATTTGATATCGCAAAAGTGAGGACTGCAGGTGTTGGAAACCAGAATTTAGATCAGAGTGGTGCTGGAAAAGCACAGCAGGTCAGGCAGCATCTGAGGAGCAGAAAAATCAATGTTTTGGGCAAAATCCCTTCATCAGGAATCCTGAAGCTTCCAGAAGTGGAAGCCGATAGCCATGCAAGTTAATGCCAGGAGTCAAACCCTAAAAATTTAGTTACAGTGCTACAAAAAATTCAATGGCCTCACATGAGTGTTCAAGGTCACAAAATTCCTTAAATACCATATCTGACCAAATAATTATTAACCTCACACACTGTCCAATTAATTCTACACCCGCATCAATGACATTCGGTCGTACATGTGTATATTTGCCTGCACTCTCCCACAGTTAGCACTACTGCAACCCTTACATCCACATCCTACAGGTGGATTTACATACTCATGCAGCTCCTCCTATGTACTTGTTGTCATGTCACTCCAGCACTATTCTGAGATTTCTCACTTATTTGTCTCTTCCTCACTGCTACGTACTGTCTAAAGATTCCTCCTCACTGCTGCTGTTCTTTAAAACCTCTGAGCTCCTCCTCAGTCCTCCATCTTGTTTGGGGATTTCCTCCTTCCTTTTACTCCTTTACAATTTCACTGAGCTCTTCCTTCTGTGCTATGCATTAAATCACAGGAGTTGGGAAGTCATGTTGTAGTTGTACAAGACATTGGTGAGGCCTATTCTGGAGTAATGTGCCCAGTTCTGCTCACCCTACTATAGGAAGAATATCACTAAGTTGGAGAGGGTTCAAAAAAGAATTACTGTGATGTTACTGCGAATGGAAAGAGTTATAAGGAGAGACTGGATAGGCTGGGACTTGTTTTCATTGGAGCTTAGGAGGTTGAGGGGTGATCTTATAGATGTTTATAAACTCATGAGGGGCATACATAAGGTCAATAGCAAGGGCCTTTTCCCTAGGGTGGGGAAGTTCAAAACTAGAGGCCATATTTGTAAGGTGAGAGGAGAAAGTTTTAAAAAGGACATGAGGGGCAACTTTTTTTTACATGGTTCATGTGTGGAATGAACTGCCAGAGGAAGTGGTGGGAGCAGGTACAGCATTTAAAAGACATATAGATAAGAACATGAATAGAAAAGGTTTGGAGGGATCTAGCCCAAGCGCTGGCAAGTGGGACTAGTTTAGTGGTTGGCATGGTCTAGTTGGACCGAAGGCAAAAGTGAGGACTGCAGATGCTGGAAATCAGAGTCGAGATGAGAGTGGTGCTGGAAAATCACAGTAGGTCAGGCAGCATCCGAGGAGCAGGAAAATCGTTGTTTCAGGCAAAAGCCCTTCCTGATGAAGGGCTTTTGTCTGAAACGTTGATATTCCTGCTCCCCAAATGCTGCCTGAGCTGCTGTGCTTTTCCAGCACCACTCTAATCTAGTTGGACCAAAGGGTCTGTTTCCATTCTGTATGACTCTATGACTCGATAAGCAATGTTAGTGGTCAAGCAGAAATAGATACCAGCTTTAAAATTCATCAGCTTAATTTGGGCACGAAATGTCTTTGATTTCAAATGTTAAGACTTAATTGAACTTAATTGAAATAGAAAACCTCATTTCAATTGGCTCACAGTTTTATGTTGAGCTGCACTTTGTTAAATAACTTACACCATTCAGTGAATTTCAGTTTCCAATAAATTTCTGCAGTCATCCACTTTGAGGATCCTGTAAATTCTGTCTTTCCTCTGTAACGCTTACAATTATTTACTAGGTGTCAGCCTTGGCTCAGTGGCAGTACAGTCACCTCTGAGTCAAAAGGTTGTCAGCTTAAGTCACAATCCAGAGATCACAGTACAAAATCTCAGCCCCACTTCAATGAAGTATTGAGGGAGTGCTGCACTGAGGGTGGTGCTATATCTGCAATGAGCTCTTAAGCCAAGATTCCATTTTTTCCATTCTGTCACGAGATGGAAAAGATTCCTCATTCAAAGAATTGTCCCGGCCAAATTTATTCTTGATAATTAAAGATTATCAAGATAATTAAAACAGGTGATCTGACCATGTGGAAATTTGCTGCATTCAAATTTATCTCTTGGTTTTAATTTCACAAATCATTGGCTAAACTGATCAACCAGAGGCTTCAGCAGAAAATACATGAAATATTGATGCTCAACTCCTAATTAGGGAAGGTAGCGTGCTGAATCTACTTGATGATCCTAAGCATCCTGGGTAAAGTTTTAGCATTGAGCAATCAGGAAATTGAACCTATACTGCGCTTAAAATTACATTGCTTAGGTTACTGTTCACGTTTTCGCTACAAGTAATTTGAATAAAAACAAACGTAAAATCTTCCATGTACCAACATAATTGGGCAGCAAAATGGAACAAAATCATGTTTGTTTCAATGAAAAGGTATTCTTTGATATATCAGAAAGTCAAACTGGTGTACAACTGGATGGGCTTATCCTAAAAATGAGCATTTGATTAAATGTATCCAATCCTCAGAGATGAGGAGGAATTTCTTCTCTGAGAAGATAGTGAATCTATGAAATTTCTTACTGCTGAGGATATTCCATAGGTATATTCAAGATATGTTGGCATTACATGTAGTGCAGAGAAGATTTCCTGGACTGATTCGGGGTACAGAGGGATTGTCTTATGAGGAGCAGTTGAGTAGATTCGGCTTATACCTCAATAAGGTTTAGGAGAATGAGAAGTGACCTAATTGCAACATTTAAGATTCTGAGGCAACCTGACAGGGTAGATGCAGAAAGATTGTTTCTCCTTGTGGGAGAATCTAGCACCAGAGGACGTAATCTCAGAACAAGGAGTTGCCCTTTTGAGACAGGACGAGGAGGTATTTCTTCTCTCAGAAGTTAGGGATCAAGAATCCCAAAGGCTGTGTTGCTTGCCTGGTGCCCAGGTTCAGGATCTCTCCTCTGGGCTGCAAAGGAACTTGGATTGGGAGGGGAAAGATCAACTTGTCATGATCCACATAGGTATCAATGATATACATAGAAAAAGGAAACACATACAATTGAGGGAATATGAGCAGCTAGGGACTAAATTAAAAAGCAGAACCAAAAAGGTACATGAGCCATGAGCAAATTGACACAGGACCAACAAGATTAAAGAGTTAAATATGTAGCTCAAAGATTGGATTGGGAGAAATGAGTTTGAATTGATGGGACATTGGCATCAGTACTTAGAAGGACAGGGGTGTTCCAATGAGACAGGCGCCATCTGAATCACGCTGGGATTAAAGTCCTAGTGAATTGCATAACTGGGATTATGGATGTGGCTTTGAACTAAATAGTGTAGGGTGCATTCAATTGTATAAAAGATTATGGAAAAAATTAAAGGTGATGAGGCCTCAGCAGACATTATTAAAGCTTCCAGAACAAGTATTAGAGCAGAGAACATGGAAAGGGTCAGGAATCTAACTTCAAGCATAGCTGATAAAAAGATAACTATGAGAAGGGGACAGTCAATATAGGACTGAAGGTTTGTACTTAAATGCATGCAGTTTACATAGCAAGGTAAATGAGCTCATAGAGCAGATTGAAATTGGTGAATACGATGTTGTGGATATCACAGAGACCTAGCTGCATGGGATAAGGGCTAGGACATAAACATCTAAGAATACATGTCGTATCAAAAGAACAGGCAAATGGGCAGAGGGGACGAGGTTACCTTATTAGTCAGAAATGAAGCTAAGTCAATAGCAAGAAATGTTTACAGAGTCAGAAGGTGTGACTCTGTGTGGATAGAGCTGAGGAATGAAAAGGAAAAAAGACTGTGATGGGAGTTATGTGTAGGCCTCTTAGCAGTAGTCAGGAT
The DNA here is from genome assembly GCF_004010195.1 of Chiloscyllium plagiosum. Lineage (NCBI taxonomy): Eukaryota > Metazoa > Chordata > Chondrichthyes > Orectolobiformes > Hemiscylliidae > Chiloscyllium > Chiloscyllium plagiosum. The sequence goes on from NC_057711.1 coordinate 126,815,876, forward strand.
GTGGGGAAGAAAATAAATCAGGAGATGGAAAATGCATGTAAGAAAGGCACTGTTACAAGCATCGTGGGAGACTTCAACATGCAGACGGACTGGGAATATCAGGTTGGCAGCGAATCTCATGAAAAGGAATTTGTGGAATGCCTACAAAACTTTTTTTTGGAGCAGCTTGTGGTACAGCACACTAGGGAATAGTCAATTCTGGATTTTGTGATGTGTAATGAGGCAGAATTTATTAGGGAGCTAAAGACGAAGGAACTCCGAGGGGCAGGGTCCATATTATGATAGAATTCACCCTGCAGTTTGAGAGGGAGAACCTTGAATCAGATGTAACAGTAACGCAATTGAGTAAAGTAACTGCAAAGGAATGAGGAAAGAGCTGGCCAGAGTTGATTGGAAGGGGTCTCCAGCAGGGAAGGTGGTGGAGCAGCAATGGCACGACATTCTAGAGGTAATTCAGGAGACACAGCAGAAATTCATTCCAAGGAAGAGGAAACATACTCAGGAGATGACAAGGCAACCATGGCTGACAAGGGAACTCAGGAACATAGCATAAAAACAAAATAGAAAGCATACAATGTGGTGAAGATTAATGGGAAGTCAGAGGATTGAGAAATCATTAAAAGCCAACAGAGGATAACTAAGAAAGCAATATGGTGGGAGTATGGAAACATTAGAATAAGCTAGCTAGTAATATAAAAGAAGGTGGTAAGAGATTTTAAAATATCTAAAAACTAAGAGAAAGCGAGGTAAGAGTGGACACAAAACTGTTGGGAAAATGAGGCTGGACAACTAGCAAAGGGGAACAAAGAAATGACTGAGGAACTAAATAGATAATTTGCATCAGTATGCTGGGAGCATACCAGAACTTCAGGAGAGTCAGGGGGCAGCGGTAAGTATAGTAGCCAGCACTAAGGAGAAGGTGCTGGGGAAGCTGAAGGGTCTTAAGGAAGATAAATCATCCGGACCAGAAGGACTACACTCCAGAGTTCTCAATGACATCGCAGAGGAGATTATAAAGGCATTGGTGGTGATCTTTTAGGAATAACTGGAGTCAGGAAAGTCTCAAAAGACTGGAAAATGGATAACGTAATGTTCCTGTTTAAGAAGGGAGGGAAGCAGAAGAGCAGAAACTATAGGCCAGTTAGCTTGGCCTCATATGGTGATAAGATTTTAGAATTCATTGTTAAAAATGAGATTGCAGTGTACTTTGAAGTACATGGTTAAATAGGGCTGTGTCAACATGGCTTCATTAAGGGTCAATCATGCCTGAATTCTCTGAGGAGCTAATGAGCAAATTAGACAGAAGAGAGCCTGTGGGCATGATCTATTTGGAATTCCAGAAAGCCTTTGTCAAAGTGCTGCACAGGAGGCTGCTAAGTAAGAGGGGAAAGGGGCATGGATAGAGGATTGGCCGGCAGGCAGAAGGCAGACAGTCGGGATAAAGGAGCCTTTTCTCAGGATGGCAACTGGTGACTAGTGGAGTACTGCAGGGGTCAGTGTTGGGACCACAACTATTCACATTATACATTAAGAATCTGGATGATGGAACTGCGGCAGTGTTGCTAAGTTTCAGATGACACAAGGATAGGTAGAGGGACAGGTAGCATTGAGGAAGTGGGAGGCTGCAGGAGGCCTTGGATAGACGAGGTGAATGTGCAAAGAAGTGGCAGATGGAATACCTGGGAAAAAGACTCAGGCTATCCAGCCTATTCATGCTTCCTGTAATTTTATATACTTCTATTAATTGTCCTTCAGTCTCTGATGCTTTGGTAGGAAGAATGGAGGCATAGACTATTTCTGAAATGAGGAATGGTTTTGGAAATCTGAAGCTCAAAGGGACTTGGGAATCCTAGTTCAGGATTCTCTTACGCTTAAAATGCCGGTTCAGTTGCCAGTTAGGAAGGCAAATGCAATGTTAGCATTTATCTCAAATGTTCTGCTGAGGCTGTCTAAAGCTCTGGTCATACTACATTTGGAATATTGTGAGAGGTTTTAGGCTCTGTATCCAAGGAAGGATGTGCTAGCGTTGGAAGCTGTCCACAGGAACTTTTTTTAAGAATAATCTTGGGAATTAAGAACTTGTCATCTGTGGAGCAGTTGAGGACTCAGGTTCTTTACTCCATGGAGGTTCGATGGATGAGGGAGGATCTGATCAAAGCTTACAGAAAACTGAGATCTGGTTGGAATGGATGTGGAGATGTTTCCACCAGTAAGAGAGTCGAGGACCTCAGGGAACAGCCTCAAAGCGTAGGGACGATTCTTTGGAACTGAAATGTGGAGGAATTTCTTCAGCCAGCAGGTGGTGAACCTGTGGAACTCATTGCCACAGAGGGCTGAGGAGGTCAAGTCATTAAGTGTATAGAAAACCAAGACAGATATGTTTTTGATTGGTGAGGCGATCAAGGGTTACAGGGAGTAGGCAGGAAAATGTGGATGAGAAGCATATCAGCCATCATCAAATGATGGAAAAGCCTCAATAGGCTGAATGACCTAATTCTGCTCCTTTATCTTATGTTTTTATGGAATTTGTGAAATTCTTTACCTCAGCAGGTTGTAAAGATTGAATCCTAGAGTATTCTCAAGACGAGAGAGACCGATTTTTAATCAGTTACGGAATCAAGGGTTATGGAGAATAAGCAGGCAAGTTAGAGCAGTGGGATATCAAATCAGCCATGTTCTCACTAAATGACAAAGCAGACTCGATGGGCTGACTGGCCTACTTCTACCCTATGTCTCTGCCCTGTTGTCTTATGGTCTCCACTCCAGTGAAAATTAACTTAAAATCGCTGAGAAATACTTAAAATCCAACTGAATTATTTATTCCCTTCACTTGTGCACATTAGTTTCTCAAAAAATTAAATATAAATTGATCTTGAAACCTTTACAAACAACCCTGTGCAATAAAAAATGTAATTTGCAACTTAGCCATTGTAACCAGGTCACACCGTTGATCTGGCATTTGGGGCCAATGGTGTGAGTAAGACTTTAATTAGAGGAACTATACCTTTAATCAGTATAAAAGGTTGTGGAGAAAAGTGATTGGCTGTATAAAGATTAAACATTAACAGTACAACACAAGGACAGGCCTTTCGGTCCACCATGCTCGTGCTGACTATGTTGCCATTCTGAACTAATGCCATCCTCCTGCATATGGTCCTTTTCCATCTATTCCCTTTCTGTTTAAATGGCTGACTAAATGCCCCTTAAAAGCTGCAAGCATATTCGATTCTGTAAATTTCCGTGGCAGCACATTCCAGGCACTTACCACCCTCTGTGTAAAAAACTTGCAGAACAAATCTCCTTTAAACTTTTCCCCTCTCACCGTAAACCTATGCTATTTAATATTTGACATTATTAACCTGGGAAAAAGACTCAGACTATCCAGCCTATTCATGCTTCCTGTAATTTTATATACTTCTATTAATTGTCCTTCAGTCTCTGATGCTCTAGCAAAGACAATCCAAGTTTATCCAACCTCTCCTTCTAACTGATATACTCCAGACCAGGCAACATCCTGATAAACCTCTTTTGCACCTTCTCCAAATCCTCCACGTCCTTACTTTAGTGTGGCAACCAGAACTGCTAATAGCATTCCAAACGTGGCTGAACTAAAATTTTATCCAGCTGCAACATGGCTTGCCAACTGTTATACTCAATGCTCCAGTCATTGAAGGTAAACGTACAATACCATGTCTATTTTACCATCTTTTCCACTTGTCTTGTCACTTTCAGGAAGTTAAAGACTTGCACCCCAAGATCCCTCTGTATATTAATTCTCCGAAGGATCCTGCCATTTACTGTATACTTTCCTTTTACATTTTACCTCCTAATATGCATTACCTTACACATGTCCAGATTAAATTCCATCTGCCATTTCTCCACCCAACTTTCCAATCGATTGATACTCTGCTACATCCTCAACAATCTTCCTCGCTATCCACAACTTCACCAATTTTTATCTCATCTGCAAACTTACTAATCACACCACCTACATTTTCATCCAAATAATTTACATGTATTACAGACAGAGATTTCTGCACTGATCCTTGTTGAATACCAATACTCACAGACCTCCAGTCAGAAGAACACCCAGCCTCAACTGCCTTCCATGACAGAGCCAATATTGTGTCCAACTTACCAACTCACTGTGGATTGCATAGTGCTTTATCTTCTGCAACAGCCTACCACGAAGGACCTTGCTAAACATGTTAGTAAAGCCCATGTCGACAAGGTTCACTGCCCAGCCCTCATCAATCATCTTCATTATTTATTCAAAAAACTTAAATTTGTGAGACAAGGCCTCCCGAGCACAAAAGCATACTAACAATCCCTAATAAGTTCATTATTTTCCAAATGAGAGTAAATCCTGTCTTTAAGAATCTTCTCCAATAATATCCCTGCTGTTGATGTTAGGCTTATTGACCTATAATTTGCTGAATTATCCCTGTTACTGTTCTTAAAGAAAGTAACAACATTGGTTATCCTCCAGTCTTCTAGATTGTCACCTGTACATGCCAGCTCAGTGGTTAACACTGCTGCCTCAGGACACCAGGGACCCAGGTTTGATTCCAGCCTTGGGTGACAGTCTGTGTGGAGTTTGCACATTCTCCCCGTGTCTGTGTGGGTTTCCTCTGGGTGCTCTGGTTTCCTACTACAGTCTAAAAGTATGGAGGTTAGGTGATTTGGACATGCTAAATTGCCCATAGTGTCCAGAGATATGTGGATTAGCCGTGGGAATACAGGGTAGCAGGTGAGTCTGGTTGGGATACTCTTTGGAGGGTCAGTGTGGGCTGAATGACTAGTTTCCACACTGTAGGGATTCTCAAGAATGTCTTAAAGCCCAATATTTTGCACTGGTTTGGTCAATTCCACCTAGATTATACCACTTTTGCTTGTATAAAGGAACATAAACTCTACTCCATGATTTTCCCTTGGGCATTAATCAGTGAACCTTCAACTTGTTGATACTTGATCAGTAAACGTGCACACAGGCAGTTAGAACATTAAACGTTCAGACACAGACGTCACCAATCGGAAGTTCTAGCCTAATGTCTCCACCTAACACCAATATTATGTTAGCATCGAAGGAAAGGAAAAAGCCAGGGTCCCAGTTGTGACATTTGAAACATGTTTAGATGTATAGGAATCTGATGGAGTGTGAGATTACAATGAAAACATTTACAGTATGAGTTTCAGAAATGCCAAGCAGGATTGCTGTGGTTTAGTTTATATTGCTGCTCAAAAAATGTAGACAAGAGATACAGTGCCCCACATGGCAATTACTTATGGCAATATTTAATGTGTGAGGCCTTTTATGGTAGCCTAGTAATAGATTTTTGACAGGGCACTTATACACATAATAAATTCTCTCTGCACCCTGCCTGTGGGCTGATATCCAAGTGCCAAGGGTGTATTAGGCATTTTTTTCTCCATGTTCAGCTGTAACTTATGAAAGAAAGCAGTCCATCAGGAACAATTTGTCAAAATAATGGGGGAGCATTCAATGCTGGGGTTGTTTATCCAAAGTATTTAGGGAGTATTGAAACAGCTGCTCATAAGAAAAATGGCTGCAGATGTCCAAAAGTACATTTCTAAGGTTGCAGAGGGACTAACGATTAGGTCAGCATTCAGCATCTCTGGTCTGGATATTTAAATGTTAGTGAAAAATACACTTTTATAGATGCAGAGTAGTTATTCGAAACTCTGAATTGTAAATTACTGATTTTTTTTCAGGTTGACATTCATTTCAAATCTAAAATTATAATTAAAATCGCTGATTTATTTGTGAGTTTCATTCTTTTAAAACTTCCTATCATTTAACATTAGATTATAATCATGTTGTACAAATGTTCAGAGTTCCATTTTTCTTTTTCGTAAATTTATCATTTTCAAAAGGTATTTTCTTAACACGCAGCATAATTAAAAATACATGAATTGCATAAAATGCAAGGTCTGTGAAACTAGATAACAATATAACATTTAGATATTTTCTGATTGCCAGCTTTTCCTTTGGTACTGCATTCGTTACTTGATTCGGAGATGCCGGTGTTGGACTGGGGTGTACAAAGTTAAAAATCACACAACACCAGGTTATAGTCCAACAGGTTTATTTGGAAGCACTAGCTTTCGGAGCGCTGGTACATTACCTTTCATTTTCAAACGCAGTTTTATGGTTTGTTTGCATTTTATGAAGCACTTTAGTTTGTCAAACACATGAAACTAATGTCTCTCTTTCACTCTCTATTTCTAGTTGGCTGTAAGGTATGAGAACAACTTGAGTGATAGGAACCCACTTCATTCTGGGTGGAATTCCACACTTAACATCACAGTTTCAATTGGCATAACCTGTTGTTTTTGTAAACATGTAAAATGATGCACTGCCTTTTTCAGATTGGTGCTAAGGTATATGAGTGCAGCAGAATACCTTAATTCTTGACTTCAGTCATTCTGTAACCCATACACAATGTGTTTTTCATCACATTCCTGTTTGCTTTTTCCTTTGTGAGACACCTTGACCCTTTTGCTTTGCTTTCTCTTTCTGTCAACTGAGAATTGGGTTACTGTACCATTATCAAACTTAGGTACATACCTAGTGACCACAACAATTAGAGGGAGAATAGGGAACTTAAAGTTTAGAAGGAACATTTCAGAATCATAGATTTACAGCTGCACAAGAGAAATTTAGGAAAGTCATCTGAATTATGAATTTGGTCACACCTAGTGGATAGAGAGGATTCATTGCTTAACTCCTTCACAATCTGCAAATATAAAGAACTAGATGTTGTTGGTGTCAGAGGCAAAGTGGTAATGGTAATGTACATTAATAATCCAAAATTCTGGGCCAAGGCTGTGAGGATGTGCGGCACGGTGGCACAGTGGTTTGCACTGCTGTCTCACAGCGCCAGAGACCCGGGTTCAATTCCTGCCTCAGGCGACTGACTGTGTGGAGTTTGCACGTTCTCCCCGTGTCTGCGTGGGTTTCCTCCGGGTGCTCCGGTTTCCTTCCACAGTCCAAAGATGTGCAGGTTAGGTAAATTGGCTATGCTAAATTGCCCGTAGTGTTAGGTTAGGGGTAAATGCAGGGGTATGGGTGGGTTGCGCTTCGGCGGGGCGGTGTGGACTTGTTGGGCCGAAGGGCCTGTTTCCACACTGTAAGTAATCTAATCTAATCTAAAAATCACACCATAGGGGTATTGGTCAAATTTGAATTCAGTGAAATTTGGAATTAAATCTTATCTGATGGTGACTATGTAACAACAGTTGAGTGTCATAGAAACCCTTCTGATTGATAGATGCTCTTCAGGGAAGCACCTTGCTCTTCTTTCATAACCTGGTCTACATATGGCTGCAGATGCATAGCAGTTGATAAAGAGATTAATGGATAAGCTGCCAGTACTTAAATCTGATAAGGCATTGGACTGGATGAGATGTTAGGAAGAATGGAAGTTACGGAGACACACGCAATAACCTTTCAATCTTCCCTGGATTTGGGGTGGTATTAGAGGACTGGAGAATTGCAAACATTTCATGCTTGTTCACAAAGCATTGTAAAGATAGGCCAGTCATTATAAAGCATTCATTTTAACTTTGGTGATGGGGAAATCTCTACAAACAAATACTCAGGGTAAAATTTGTTGACATTTGGATAGGATCAGTTGATTAAGAAGAACCAGTATGGATTTCTAGAGAGGAATTTGCTAACTGATTTGCTGGAGTATTTTGAAGAGGCATCAGTGAGGAGTGATGAGGGGAATGCTGGTGATGTGGTCATATAGATTTCCAAATAGTGCTCAATATAGTGCCACACAACAGACTTGCGAAGGGTGTGAGAGGTCATGAAATAACGTGACATTAACAACATTAAAACAAAACTGGCTGAGTGATAGGAAACAAAGAATAATGGTCAATGGATATTTTTCAGACTAGAGAAAGGTTTGTAGTGAAGTTCCCCAGGGTTCAGTACTGGGACTCTTACTTTTCCTGATTTCTATATGTATAGTCTAGGGACAATTTCAAACTTTGTGTATGATATAAACCCTGGCAGAATTGTAAACTGTAGAAAAGCATGTCAGTTAAAGGATAGATCAGTAATGCTGTGTTCCTTGGAGAGGGAAAGGCTGAAAGGAGATATGATTGAGGTTTTCAAATTCATGAGGGGTCTAGTTCAAGCAGATAAGGAGAAACTTGTAAGAGGATCGAGAACCAGGGAGCATTGATTTAAAGTGTTTTGCAAAAGAAGCAAAATGAAATAAAAAGTACATTTTCACATAACAAGTAGTTAGGATGCGGAATATACTCCCTGGAAAGTGGAGAAGGCAGGTCCAATTGAGATTTTCAAGTCGGCATGAGATGATTATTTAAATAGAAGTAACATGCAGCATTACAGGGGGAAAAAAAGGAGATTGGCACTAAGTCAAAATGCTCGAAGAGCTGTTACAGACTTGATGATCACTACAGACTGTAGTGATTCTATGATTTAAAGTTGATTACTCTTAACTGCCCACCTGAAATAGCCTAACTAGCCAGTGAGTCATATCCAAATTGCTGGAAAACGTAAAGAAAGGAAGGAAACTGGACTGACTACCTAATATCAACTCAGGCCCTGGAAATGCCAATGGCAAATGAGAACACACCCTGCCCTGTTGACCCTGCAAAGACTTTCTTACTAATATATAGAGGCAAAATTGGGGAAGCCAGCCAAGAACACCTTAAGAACAGTCATATTCATGGAATCAAATCTAACAGTTTCCAGTTCACCACAATCACCTTCTGTGAGTATGCCCAGTCTCAGCAGCAGAAAAAACCCACCCCCAAAGATAGAGCCCAATGGTATATAGTTAGGAGGGAATTGCCCTGACAGTTTTCAACATTGACTCCGGTCACCATGAAGTTTCATGGTAAGGAAAACCCCTGCTGATCATTACTTACTACCCTTCCCTCAGCCGATTAAACCGAAATTTCATTTGAAAGAAGTATCAAGAGCGAGAAGGACACAGAAAGTGCTCCGTATGGGGAATTTCAATGATCATCACCAAGAGTGGCTTAGTTGTACAGCTACTCACCAGGTTTGTAAGTCCTAAATGACACAACTGCTAAACTGGGTCTGCAGCAAGGAGTGAGGGAGCCAATAAGAAGGAGAAATCTAATTGAATTCATCCTCACTATCTGCCTGCTGAAGATGCATCCATCTATAACAGTATGAGTAGGAGTGACAATTCACGCTGTTATGGAGGCAAAGTTCCATATTCGCATTGAGGACACCTTTCCTTGTATTGTGTAGTACTATCACCACGCTAAATAGGAGAGATTTGAATAGATCCAGCAAATCAAAGCTGGACATTCATGAGACACTGTGGACCATCAGCAGCTACAGGATTATGCTTAACCGTAATCTTTAACCTCATGGCCTGATATATCGCCCTCACTACCATTACCATTAAGCCAGGAGATCAACACCCGGTCAATGAAGGGAGCAACAGATCATACCAGGAGGAACACCAGGCATACTTCAAAATGAGGTGTCAACCTGGTGAAGCAATAGGACGGCTTGCATGGAAGTTGCATGTACTAGAGTGGGCTAAATGATCCCACAACAAATGGATCAGAGCTTCATAATGCTGTTATATCCAACTTTCAATGGTGGACAATTAAAGAATGAATAGGAGGAGGTCACTTCACAAGTATCCCCATTCTCAAATAAAGGAATCCCTCTTATTTTATTAAGGGCTTATGGTGCTGAAAGTAGTGTATTAGCATGGAGAGAGGATTGGCCAACTAATAGAAGACAGAGAAAGTTGGGATAAAGGTGATATTTTTAGGATGGCAACCTGCAACTAGTGCAGTGCTTCAGGGATCAGTGCTGTGAACAGTTTTGGGTCCCTTATCTAAGGAAAGATATATTAAGGAAGGGTTACTTGTCCTGAAACATTAATTCTGATTTCTCTGCACAGATGCTGCTAGACCTGCTGAGCCTTTTCAGCAATTTTTATTTTTGTTTATGAAAGATATATTAGCATTGGAGGCAGTTGAAAGAGGGTTCCCTGGATGATGCTTGGTATGGAGGGATTGTGTTATGAGGTGAGGGTTGAGTAGATTGAGCCTGTACTCATTAGAGTTTAGGAGAATGAGAGGCAACTTTATTGCAACATAAAGGAACCTTAGGGAACCTGATAGAGTACACATGGAAAGATAGTTTCTTCTTGCATGAGAATCTAGCACCAGAGGACATAATCTCTGAACAAGTGGTTGCTTTTTTAAGACAGGATGAGGAGAAAATTCTTGTCTCAAAGGCAATGAATTTTGGAGTTTTTTTTGTCACATAGAGCTGTACAGTCTGGATTGTGAAATATTTTCAAAGCAGAGGTAGATAGATTTTGAATCAATAGGGGAATCAGAGGTTATGCTGAATCGGCAGAAAAGCTTAGTTGAGGATCATCAGATCAGCCATGACTTCACTGAATTGCAGAGGAGACTTGAAGGGCTGAATGGTTTGCTTCTGTGCCCACGTCCCATGGTCTTAATTCCTGATATGAAAGTCAGAGCAACACCAATCTGCTGCTTCCATCTCCTCCGACTGTCCACTCTGGACACTTAGAACCAACGTCTCAGGGCAATAACTACAAACAATCCCATCCAAGGACCTTGGCATTTGAAGTATACCAGCCTCACTGCATCATCATGGCACATCTCCAATCCACTTACAGTCCAGTCGTATACTTCAATGCTGCATTTTGAACCTATAACTCGTGGAGTGCCACAGGGATCAATGTTGGAGCCACAATTATTTACAATATATAATAATAACTTGGATGAGTAAAGTGAATGTACTAGGGTTATGTTTGTGAATGACACAAGAATAGGTGGGAAGGCAAGTGGTAAGGATAACATAAAAAGTGTGCAGAGGAATATAGACAGGTTTAATAAGTGGAAAAAATTGCGGCAGATGAAATATAATGTGAGAAAATGTGAAGTCATGCACTTTGGCAGGAAGAGTAGAGGAGCTGAATATTATTTAAATGGAGAAGGTTTGCAGAAAGCTGCAGAACAAAGGGACTTGTGAGTCCTCATCCATGAACCACATAAAATTATCATCCAAGTTCAGTGGGTAATGGAGAAGGTGAATGGAATGTTGCTAAAACTATTCAAGGCACTAGTCAAACCATAGATGGAATACAGTGAACAGCTTTGTGCCGTTTAACTAAGGCAAGGTATAATGGCATTGAAGGTAGTCCAACGTAGGTTTAGTAGGTTGATCCTGGGGATGAAAGGATTGTCTTATGAGGGGAGTTTTAGTAGCTGGAACGTGTACTCACTGGAATTTATAAAACTGACAGGTGGCCTCATTGGAACATACAAGATTTTTAGGAGACTTGACAGGGTAACTGTGGGAAGGTGTTTCCCTTTGTGGACCAGAAGGCATAATTCCAGGAAAAGCGGTTACCATTTTAATACAAGATAAGGAGGAATTTCCTGTCAGAGGTTGGTGAATTTGTGGAATTCTTTCTGCAGAAGGCTGTCGAGGCCGGGTTATTGAGTATATTTAAGGCTGAGATGGATTATTAATCACGAAGGGAATCAAGGGTTATGGGGAAAGGGCAGTAAGGTGGAGTTGATTTCTCCTTATCTTATATTAAAACAGTGATCTCTTCTCCTGGAATAATGCCTTCTGGTACACAAGGGGAAATACCTTCCCGCAGTTACCCTGTAATGTCTCCTAAAATTCTTGTATGTTGCAATGAGGCCACCTTTCAGTTTGTAAGGGTTATGGGGAGAGGGCAATAAAGTTGAGTTGAGTACTATGTGATGTAATTGAGTGATGGAGCAGATTCAATGGTTTGAATGGCCTGATTCTGTGTCTTGTGGCTGTCTGGAAGCATGAGTTGGCATGTGCAAATCCTTCAAATGGCTATACCTCTGCACTTCTTAGAGGGAACATTGCAAGCAAATATCAGGCAATGAGCAGCTCTAATGAGAGAAAATCTAACCATTGCCATTTGACGTTCAATGGCACTAACTTCACTGAATCCCCACTATCAACAGTCACCATTGACCAGAAACTGGACTGGATTCTCCATATCAACATGTGACGACACAAGCATGTCAGAGGCAAGGAATTCTGTGATGAGCAGCTCAGTGTTCTATTTGTTTAGTTGTTTCTAAGTTGTGTACCAGAATGTTTTAATGGTAGTAATATGTATTATCTTACATATACCTGAGTTCAAGTTTGTCAAGAACTTGACCATACGTCAAGAACATCTCTGAAATGACAGCCAGACTACTGCGACCACTAGGACTCATAACAGCACACAAACCAACAGCCACTCTCAGACAACAACTCACCAAAACGAAGGACCCGATACCCAGCATGAGCAAAACTAACGTAGTGTACAAAATCCCATGCAAGGACTGCACAAAACACTATATAGGACAAACAGGAAGACAGCTAACGATCCGCATCCACGAACATCAACTAGCCACGAAACGACACGACCAGCTATCCCTAGTAGCCACACACGCAGACAACAAGCAACATGAATTTGACTGGGACAACACTACCATTATAGGGCAAGCGAAACAAAGAACAGCCAGGGAATTCCTAGAAGCTTGGCACTCATCCACAAACTCCATCAACAAACACATAGACCTGGACCCAATATACCGGCCACTACAGCAGACAGCTGAAACTGACAACCGGAAGCGACAGGGACAGGCCACTATAAATGCCGGAGGAAACACCACAGGAGCACTTCACAGGAGGCTCCCAAGCACTGAGGATGTCACCTAGACAGGGGATGAAACGTTTGCAACAAAAACTTCCAGCTCGGCGAACAGAACCACAGCATATATCTGAGTCTCACAAAGGACTCACATATGTCCCAGACCTAATGTAATGAACACTATAGAATAAACTTAATCTGTTTATCAAGGCTAAGCTTACCTTCTGCCAAAGATTTTCCCACTTGATATCAATAACTCAGACAAACACCATAAAGCAGGATTGGTGGCTGTGTATCTACCCAGGGCATCAAAGTTGGTTTCAATGGATCATGACCAGAGTGTAGGCAAACACCTAGAAGGGCAAGGGCAGGAAACCAGAACATCACAATTCACAATTTCCCCTCCAAGGCACTTATCTTCCTGACTTGAAACATATTACCATTCCTTCACTGTTGTTGGACCAATATCCTGGGACTCACTTCCTAACATCGCCTATACATCAAGGACAGCAATGGTTTAAGAAGGCAGCTCATCACCACCACCATCTCCAGGGCAACTTGGGATGAGCCATAAATGCGAGTGATGCCCACATCCCATGAATGAAGTTCATTATATAATCAGAGTAATGTGCATATTCATCATAATAGGACATGGTACGGCAACAATTTGCATTTATATAGCTTAATTAACAAGTCAACCATCCCAGGTCATTCACAGATGTGTTATCAAATAAAGTTTGACACCGAGCCATGAAACAAAATATCAGGACAAATACATATAAGGAGGAGGGAGAGATGGAGAAGCAAAAATCCTTAGAGAAAGCATTCCAAAACTTGGAATCTGAGCAACTGAAGGCACAGCTGTCAATAGTGAAGTGACTGAAATCAGAGATGAACAAACATGTAGTGATACTTAAGCCACAGTCAGGAATCTGCAGTGATCACAGTAAGATAGGTTTCCGTCAAAATAATTCTTTCTTTTAATTGAGTCATTAGCTGCATACAGCTGTTCAGTAAAGATAAAAATATGCCTCATGTAGACACAGAGGGTGGACTCTTAAAGGGTCCTGAATAATGTGAACTATGGCAGGAGATGTAGGAGGAACGCATGAGAAGTCCAGAGAGGCTTTTCCCAACATTGGGAGTAACTGCTGCATTTCCTAATACGTTCTGAGCGATGAGATGAGATACTCACCGGGCAGCAGCAGCAAGCTGCTTATTAAAGGGGATTATTGCTCGTTATCGGCCTCATTAACTGCACATCTTGCCTCATTAATAAGCAGCTTCCTGTTCCACTAGCCTTACCGAAGAAGCTGGATGCAAAGAGTTCGTGAAATGAAAGTCAGAGCGAGTCCCTGGCGACTCCAGCTCATCGATTGCTCTTCCAGATGACTGTCTTGACCACACGGCATTAAAGTCTCATCTTGCGCTGCATGGGTACTGGGCATGAGAATAAACACTGCCATCTGACAACTGCCAGTCCTTCAGATCTCTTAATCACTTAGCACCTCCCTAGGTGACACACTTTTAGCACAATGCTACCTCAGGGGAAGGAAAGCTTTTGGAGGGTGGTTATTGGCGTGACCAACACTATAGTCTCCACAGTGAAGGGCGGATGGGTGCTATGGGTGCTATGGCGGTCATCATTAAACTGTCATGTCAGCACTCAGTAGACAAGGTGAAAATTTGGAGTTCTATGGAGTTGGTGTTCACATTGGGGAGGGTCATTGAAAATGGGCTGTCCAGGTAGGTAAAGATAAAAGTGCACATTGAAGCTTTAGGAAAGTGCCTGACAATGAGGTTGAGCAGGGTGTTGGGGGTGTCCACTGTGAACTGTGCTCCCTGCCATCACTTGCTATTTGCTAGAGGAGATCTGCAATCAGAACATGTCTGGGACACTGCCCAGCATGGGCAGAATCAGTGTCAGATTGATGGGAAAAAGTGCAGTCTTCATGTCTGGGTGAGAAGCCACTGGAGGGAAAAATGTATCAATTATGCACTTGTAGAATGCAGATGCATTTAATTTTCAAACGTGTCATCAAGTGTGTCACTTCATCAAATGTGAAGTGCATGCAGTGTGCAAGTATTTGAAGTTGAGATGCTAGTCAGTAGTGATATCTATTGTATTATTGGTCCTTGCAAAGTACACAAAGACAACTCAATGAAGCAGAAGTTAGTGTCATTGCCTTTAGAGGAGGCAGATACTGGCAACAACCAACACAGTTCTGTGTCACTTCCAAGAGTGCTCTGGGACATGGATCAGATTTTGTCTATGACTGATCTGTGAGTATTATACACTATTGTATGCAGTGAATCTGTCCATGGTTGATGTGGGCTGGGGTAGGAAAGGTTCAGAGTGTACAGAACAATCCCACTATACTGTGGGACATTGATCACACAACTGCTGCAGCGCCTCTATCAAGTAGGTGGCTATCCCACAGGTACGAGAACTCTATACATGGTGGTCTTTGCCAGGGTACTGAACCTCCCACGACATGGACGTATGTGCATAACTTTCATCTACGGAGTGTGCTAACACTGACTTTGTTCGTTATGTTCCCAACACAGAATATTGCCAGCAGAAGTCATTAACTGCGCCACAGTGGAATGTTGGTCACAGGGGCTGCCTTGCTAAGATGGTGAGGGTGCGTATAGGAGGTGCAGGTGCTGCAGCTCACCCAGTGGGATCCAGGTACGTAGCCGGGTTCGCCAATGTAATAGGTAAAAACTCGATGTGGAAGCTGAGTGTAAATTTAACTGATCTCTGCAGTTTGCAAGCTGCTGAACTGGACCAGGCAGTATTCATGCAGGTCTTGGACAATCAGCTTCCAATCGAAAGTAGACAAGTCCGGAACCGACAAACTGTGGATGCTGCAAAATCGGAAACAAAAATACACATTGCTGGAAAAGCTCAGCAGATCTGGCCGCGCCCGTGGAGAAAGAAAGCAGAGTTAACATTTTGAAGAAGAGGGGTCCGTTCTGAGGAAGGGTCACTGGACCTGAAACATTAGGTCTGCTCTCTGTCCACAGGTACTGCTAGACATGCTGAGTGTTTCCATCAGATCTGGGCCTGGAACTGCCTGGCCCATGTTTGATTGACCGCATTGTTTCCACCTCCAGTGAAGCTGCTTTGTTAGAAGAATGTGATATGGACTTGGTGTCACCCAGCTCAGTAGGAGGACAGGGGCTCAGCATGACAGAGACAGCACTTGACAAGTTAGGCTACTTTTGGACTATTCCGTGCAGTTCTGGTCTCCTTCCTATCAGAAGGATGTTGTGAAACTTGAAAGGGTTCAGATAGGATTTACAAGGGTGTTGCCAGGGTTGCAGGGTTTGAGCTATAGAGAGAGGCTGAATTGGATGGGGCTGTTTTCCTTGGAGTGTCAGAGGCTGAGGGGTGACTTTATAGAGGTTTATAAAATCATGAGAGGCATGGATAGGGTAAATAGACAAGACCTTTTCCCTGGGGTGGGGGAGTCCAGAGCTAGAGGTCATATGTTTAGGGTGAGAGGGGAAAGATATAAAAGGGACATCAGGGGTAACTTTTTCACACAGAGGGTGATGCGTGTATTGAAGAAGCTGCCATTGGCTGTGGTGGAGGCTAATACAATTACAGCAGTTAAAAGGCATCTTGACGGTTATTTGAATAGGGTGGGTTTACCGGGATACGGGCCAACTGCTGGCAAATGGGACTAGATGAGGTTCGGATATCTGGTCAGCATGGACGAGTTGGACTGAAGAGTCTGTTTCTATGCTGTACATCTCTATGACTTTATGACAAGTTTGAAAGTTCAAAAACATGATCTACAACCTCCAAATATGGAAAGTAGTCACCTCAATGATCTTCCAACCCCACCTAATGTTAGTACTGGACAGGCCACAGAACCTTCGTGTAGATTGCAAAGAAGGGAATAAAAAGGACAACCTGGAGACCCAGCTCACTCAGCTCTTTGCACATTCACCAACGGTGTCTCCAGTGAGACCAGCTTAGTGAGACAACCAGAAGACCAGAACCATCCCTAGGCGAAAGAGAAAGCCCAAATCAACAACTGCAGATCCTGAAACATTAGCCAGCCCTCAGAGACTGAGACACAGCCTAATTAGAATTATAATTCGAAGCCCTACTGTGTGGAAACAGGTCATTTGGCCCAACAATTCCACACTGACCGTCTGAGCAGTATCCCAACCAAACCCATTCCCTATTACTTTACATTTACCTCATCTAATGCACCTAACCTAAACATCCCTGAACACTACGGGCAATTTAGCATGGCTAATCCACCTAACCTGTACATTTTTGGACTGTGGGAGGAAACCGGAGCACCCAGAGGAAATCCACGCAAACACGGGAAGAATGTGCAAACTCCAAACAGACAGCTGCCTAAGGCTGGAATTGAACCTGTGTCCCTGGTGCTGTAAGGCCCCTTATTGAGCCAGCCCTTTCAGACAAACAGTTCAAATATAACGGTAGTGACCTGCAGATTGGATGTAGCGAATGTCAGAAGAAGTTAGCTAGTGTAGGTTTGAGACTGTGTTTAATGAAGAGTCCTGCGAAGAGATTGATAGAGTTTAATTAAACTGCAGTTGCCGAGTCTGATAAATATTGTTTTTTTTCTTGATAAACTGTTCAATAAAGTTGTGTTGGACCTTCCCCTGACTCTTGTTAACGATGATTTCACCAGTTTCCTCATCACCCCTCCCTCCACCTTATCCCAGATCCAACCATCGAACTTGGCACCGTCTTCTTGAATTGTCCTACCTGTTCATTTTCCTTCCACCTTCCACTCCAACCTATCACCATCAGCTCCCCCCCCACCTGCATCTACCTATCGCTTTCCCAGCTACCTTCCTCCGAGCCCCACTAACGCCCTCCTATTTATCTCTCAGCACCCTTTCCACCCACCCTTCCCCCCTGCCTTCACATTCCTGATGAAGGGCTTATGCCCAAAACATCGATTCTCCTGCTCCTTGAATGCTGTCTGACTTGCTGTGTTTTTCCAGCACCACACTTTTCAACTCTTGTCTCCTTTTGTCTATCTCATGGCATAAAATGCCGGAGAGAAAAGGGTTACGAGCAAACTGGTCAGGGTTAGTCAGGGTACATTTACCAAAACTTCACTTTACAACAGCTGTATACAAGAAATCCTATACCTGCAAAATGAAACCTTTGTTTCTTGATGTTGTTACCAGTTCCTGCAAACAGTGAAAATAAGGTTTTATTTATATAACACCAGAGGTACATCAGTCTACTTCTTCAAGAGGCATACTATGGACTATCAATTACACTTCATTCAAATATCTTCAATATGTTGAAATCTCATTCCTTTTTTGCTGAAAACCTGCTCCACGACCTTTGTATAAATGTAATATAGCACAGTCTGCTCGTGTACCATCTCATGAGCTATCTTTGGTAGTCATGTTATGCCTAATGCAAATCTGACAGTGACTGTTCATAAGAAAAAAAAATTTCATGAGAGTATTGTGATTCATTTTAACTGCCAGTGCAAGGCTAGTGCTTTCAATGCCTAAATTTGGAATGCATTAAAGTATTAAATTGAAATACCTGTTCACAGTTTGTGTTAGCTTTGATGCCTGATCTTGCCATCCAAGATTCTGTTTCTTTAAAGAATTCTTTGACAGCCACAGCTTACAACAAACCAACCAAACAAACATCATGCTAAATTTGCACATTTCTATTTAACGCAGTGATTGAGAATATAAACATACAGCCAAACAGGAGAACATACAGTGGCAGTTATAAGCGATGTCACCCTGTCTCATTGAGAAGCTGGTCAACTTGTGGATACCATCCACCAATTGCTCTGCCAAAACCGTTGCTCTCAATGTCAAATTTCACCTTCGTATGTTCCCTTACTCCTCTGCCACCTACTCTATGGTTTGAGCAATTTACCTTTTTGCAACGCCTCCTTTACAATTGCTGTTCACAATTACCCACATAAATATTACATGACAGTTGTCACTGGGGCATTTTCACTTATGTCATCCTTCACCCTTTGCAGAGTGTAATTTCTCAGTCCTTATATTTTCAACCTCTATCTCAACACAATGTGATCTAAATTCTCTGATTTCACAGTCTATCTCACCTCCCTTCACTTTCCCCTCACACGATCTCTTTCTCTTGACTTCGTCATCCCATGTGACTTCTCTACTCCTGTAGACTCAAGCATAGATAGCGATCATTTTGATTACTTCTCTCTACCTTTTCTCCACTCTGAACCTACTTCCTCCTACATGTGTCCCTAGGTAAACCTTTCCCTTGAGTCATTCACATTTTTAAACGACCAACCTTTAATTGACCCTCTCTTCACCACAATATTTCTTCAAACTATATTCTGCTTCAATTACATTCTCACCTGAACGTTTGATGCCTTGCCCCCAGTAAAATCATTTATGCATTTCCATCCTGGTTTATACTGCTCCCTTCAACAACCCCTTAGGCCCCAAGGATACAAACTTCAACACTTATGGTAGCCAGCTTGTAAATCCAATAGGGAAATTAGAATCAACTTCTTTACCCACTTAATAGCAACCTCTTGAGGTCATTTGTATGTATGTATAATGCAGAATAAACTGAGTTAACATCTTAGGTCCAGTAATTCTATTTCTGAGCTGAAGTAGGCACAGTGGCTCAGTGGTTAGCACTGCTGCCTCACGGTCCAAGGTTCGATTCCGGCCTCGGGTGACTGTTTGTGTGGTGTTTGCACATTCTCTTCGTGTCTGTGTGGATCCAAAGATGTGCAGGTCAGGTGAATTGGCCATGCTAAATTGCCTATAGTATTAGGTGCATTGGTTTGAGTGAAATGGGTCTGGGTGGGTTACTCTTCGGAGGGTTGGTGTGGACTTGTCGGGCTGAAGGGCCTGTTTCCACACTGTAGGGAATCTAATAATCAACTGATGCTGCCAGACCTACTGAATTTTTTTCCCAGTAATTTGTGTTTTTATAAAGGGGGTGGCACGGTGGCACAGTGGTTAGCACTGCTGCCTCACAGTGCCAGAGACCCGGGTTCAATTCCCACCTCAGGTAATTGTCTGTGTGGAGTTTGCACATTCTCCCCGTGTCTGCATGGGTGTGGTTCGGTTTCCTCCCACAGTCCAAAGATGTGCAGGTCAGGTGAACTGGTCATGTTAAATTGCCCGTAGTGTTAGGTGAAGGGGTAAATGTAGGAGAATGGGTCTGGGTGGGTTGCTTTTCGGAGGATCGATGTGGACTTATTGGTCCACTCTGCAAATAATCTAATAAAAAATACATTTGGGTGGCACGGTGGCACAGTGGTTAGCACTGCTGCCTCACAGCGCCAGAGACCCGGGTTCAATTCCCGACTCAGGCGACTGACTGTGTGGAGTTGGCACGTTCTCCCCGTGTCTGCGTGGGTTTCCTCCGGGTGCTCCGGTTTCCTCCCACAGTCACAAAGATGTGCAGGTTAGGTGCATTGGCCATGCTAAATTGCCCGTAGTGTTAGATTAAAAGGGGTAAATGTAGGGGTATGGGTGGATTGCGCTTCGGTGGGTCGGTGTGGACTTGTTGGGCCGAAGGGCCTGTTTCCACACTGTAATCTAATCTATTTCTGATTTCCAGCATCTGGAGCTCTTTGGAGATTTTTTTTGCAGGATAAACCAGTTTAATTAGAGTTGACTCTTTATGTGCTACACTTTATTTTGATCTATCCTGCAAATATATCACATTTGGCAATGAGATAGGGTTATAGCTGTCCCTTGCTGATAAAGTTTAGTAGATATGCTTCCAACAAGGTAGAGTTTTTCTTAAAAAAGCAGTTTTTGCAAAAACGGTTGCAAACATGGGTAGATTGAGCTTGGAAGAAGGTTGCATTAACAAATATTCTTAGGTGACTGGGAGACCACAGCCATGATTAACAGTGGTTATAATGTGATATTTGTTACCATAGCAGTAGTATGGATGAATACTGTAGATGTTGTGAAGGGAGATAAATGTGAAAGAAGTATTTTAGGGAACAAGAAAGAGAAGGATATGTGCATGAGGACAGGTGAAGAAATGGAAAGAGATTCATGAGGAGAATGAGGACTAGCATAGACCTGTTGAACAAAATCTTATGATTCTATGCTGTAAATACTTCATTATAGATCTTAGATCATATATTTTGTAATACTATATCAAGTCCACTTAAAATTATAAAAGTTTTAACCAAATGTTCCCTTGACTTTTTATTTTGAGGGAAATGCAAAATCGGCCATTTATTTGAACCTCCAACCTCTAACAACCTTCTGGTGAATCTGCTACAACCTTTCCAAAATGAATACACCCTTCCAAAGGTCAGTCACTCTATCCTAAATATAAATTCCAATTACTTCTCCACAACAACCTATAAATTAATCTAAATCAATAAGTTTGTTTGTATACTACAAAAGCTCAGTTGAATTGTTGATCCCATGTTCAGGAGGCATAAGCATTAGGATACTGAACTGAGGCCTGTCTGCCCTATTAGAGTGATGGAGTAGAGCTATCCCTGGGATCTAGTCATTATTTTGCCCCCAGTGAACATGGAAAAAGGGAGATTGTCTGCCTGGCTGCTATGACAATGAAGCACATAAATAGGCTGTCCATGGTTGCTGCATAACAACATTGACATAACTTTGAAAGTGCTAAACTGATATCAAAGTGCTTTGGCACATCCTGGAGTCAGGAATAGTGCTGTAGAAATGAAAATCAAATGGTTTTGGCAAAGAAATAAAACACGAAAGTTAGCAGCACAAATTCAAGATTTGAATGAAGGAATTCTTAAGATTTTTCCATCCAGTTGTCCAGAAGACAGTGGTTAGGCTATTTTTGGAATACTGTGCTCAATTATGGTCTCCCTGCTATAGGATAGATGTTGTTAAACTTGAAAGGGTTCAGAAAAGATTTCCAAGAGTGTTGCCAGAGTTGGAAGGTTTGAGATATAGGGAGAGGCTGGATAGGTGAGAGTATTTCCCCTGGAGCATTGGAAGCTGAGGGGTGACCATATAGAAGTTTCTAAAATCATGAGGGGCATGGATGAGGTGAATAGCCAAGTTCTTTTCCCCATGGTAGTGGAGTCCAAAACTAGAGGGCATAAAGTGAGAGGAAAAAGAACCCGAAGGGCAACTTTTTCATGCAAAGGGTGGTGCATATATAAAATGAACTGACAGAGGAAGTGGTGGAGGCTGGTACAATTCCAATATTTAAAAGATATCTGGATGGGTACATGAATAGGAAGGCTTTAAAGGGTTAAGGGCCAAATGCTGACAACATAGGACTAGATTAATTTAGGATATCTGATCGGCATGGCCGAGTTGGACTGAAAGGTATGTTTCCATGCTGTGCATCGCTATGGTTCTATGACTCTAAGACATTCAATTCGGCCAGTAAACTGTGATAAGGAAGAAAAAGTTAATAAGCAACAATAATGGGCAAAGTGAGACTAAAACTCTGCTGGTTGACATATTGTGTAATGATGGTGTACAGTTCGCTTTGGATCTAGGTAAGTGAAATTTGAAGACTTCCTTAATTGTGAGAGAGGGAGAATTGTGGAGAAGCAAAATGGTTTAGGAGTCTGTGTAAATAAACAATCAAATGTTAATGGATAGGTTTGGACAGTGAATCCTGACCTTTATCTGAAAGGGACTAGAATTTAAAAGCAGTGAAGTTCTGCACTGATTTTATGGAGCATTGGCCAGACTCTGCCCCGATTATCTCATTTAGTTTTGGGCAACAAACCTCAGAAAATATTTTTTGACCTCAAAAGATCTGCAATGTATTGTGACGGGAGAGATGCCCTCTCTTGGTGCAAAGAAATAATTACTCTGTTGCATAAGTGAGGGGATCTCTGATTGTGAAAGAACTGGTGTCCTATCTCCCTCTGCAGCTCCAGTTCTGAGATTGTACACAGGTTGATGTCACTGTTTTGGACCACCTGGTTCACCCAAACCAGTCCTACACAGCACCAGGTTGGAGCATTTATGGCCATATCCACCGACTCCAGGATCTTCCTAGCACCATCTCATAGAAAGACCTTCGTGCCTTTCAGATCAGTTTGGAAGAGTTTGCCATCAGGGCTGCTTCTGCACTATCACCACTCCCTCACCTTTGTCCATAACCTAAATGGCTGACATGGACTCATGTCATGACCCCAACTGTCACTTGGAAAGACGAAGTCCCATTCTGCGCCACACTGCCCTGTCGGACTTCCAGCACTCTGCCCACCCACACAACGAGGTGCCAACATGTCCCTTTCTGCCACACGCAGAGTTAATGTCAGAAGCCATGTGGGCAGCCCTGGACAGACAAGTGTTTGTCTAGGTGCACAACTTGACTTTTAAAGATGGTGCGGGTGTAAGGGAGACTGATGATTTCTCGGATATCTGCTGGGGGCGAGTTCTGGCAATGTGTATGGTAAGATGGACTGGAATCAGACATGACACAGGCCATGTGGTAGGTAGTTAACGAGGTAGGTTTGATAAAATACAGCGAGAAAACTCGCTAGTCCTTGCAGCAGAAATCCCCTCGAAAAGAACTCGATGAAACTCAGAGTTAGCCGAGAAAGAAGTAAGATTCAGACCAAAGGAACCAATTTCTCTGATGTAGACTCCAGAACATAAGTGAACAATATTAAAAGTGGTGTTCAACTATTTAGGAATTAAATCGGAAAACTCTTTTTCCCACAAAAGTCTTATGAAAATCTTGTGTTCACTTCTCCAAAAAAGCTGTGGTTCCTGGCTCCATTAGAGTTTCAAGATTGAGATCAATAGACTTGGAAATGTATGACGGGATAAGAAGAAAAGCAGCTAAAGAGATTTAAAGTAATTTTGATTCATTTGAATAGCAGAACAGGACTGAGAGACTGATGGGTCTATTCTTTGTTTCTGTGGCTTCAAGAATACATTTTCTAAAATTTGAGCAGAAATTGACCCTAGATTTATTTTGCTTTTGTTTGCGTCCAAGAAAGAGCATTCAGGTAGTTGAAAAGGCAGGAAATGATGTTGCGCCATCTAGTGGAGTGGCTGAGCATTGATAGACTTCGCTGTTTTCTTGACCTCGTCATTATACATTTAACTAGTTCTTTGCTAGGACTGCAAAAAGGTAAAATCCTTTACCTCACTCAACCTTCCTTGTCTTGTACATTCAATACGCTTTTACAGCTTAAACTGGACACTATCTAGTCACCACTTGCTTTAATTAATTGACATTTGACAGTCTCCTCAATTGTAAAAAGATTTTGTAATAGCTCAGAATATAACTATAACTTAACTATAACTTGAGCTCAATGGAGCCAAAATTGAACAAGATGAAAATGAAGAATCCAGATTTACAAGGATGTTGTCAGGGTTGGATGGTGTGAGCTATAGGGAGAGGCTGGGTACGCTGGGGCTAGTTTCCCTGGAACATAGGAAGCTGATAAAATAGAGGTTTACAAAATCATGAGGGGCATGGATGGGGTGACTAGCCAATGTCTTTTTCCACAGGGTAGAGGAGCCCAAGACTAGAGGGCATGAATTTAAGATGAGAGGGGAAAGATTTAAAAGGGACCTAAGGGAGGGTGCATGCAGAGGGGGGTGCATGTATGGAATGAGCTGCCAGAGAAAGTGATGGAGGCTGGTACAATTAAAACATTTAGAAGGCACCGGGATGGGTATTTGAATAGGAAGTATTTAGGGGGATATGGGCTAAATGCTAGTAAATGGGACTCAATTAATTTAGGATATCTGGTCAGCATGGATGAGTTGGACCAAAGGGCGTGTTTCCGTGCTGTACATCTCCATGACTCTATGATCACATTAGATTATGATCCAGATCACTTACTCTGAGCTAAAGAGATCAACAAGTCTTAAAATACAATCCTGAACTGGGCAGTGTAAATTCCTCTCAAACGTTAGTAACAGAGGCATCAGAATCAATCCTTTTGTGCTAGACAAAAGAAAGTGCTGCTCTTTACTGCATAGCCATCCACCCTCACTGCGTCTGTGTAACTGAGATCAGCAGTGATACCTTCTAATGGAACATACTGTTAAAGATCACACATCACCAATGATAGTTTAGATAAGGTTGTGCAAAGTACTCACATCCTGTGGAACCTCACCACAGCAACGTAATCAATGCCTACAGGACAGGCAGGCAATGAAGAAAACTCTAGAGTGAGAAGCTCTATAATAACCAATAAAATCCAACCTACAGATATAATTAACACAAGAAAGTTTACTGGCAATCCCTAATATCTGCAGAAAATTACTAAATGTGCTTTTTTTTTAAGAATGCAAATTTCTTCCACAATGGAGGTAAAGTGATGGCAAAGTCAGCACCAATTCCATTTCTGTAGCACTGATGGAGCTGGGCAACTTTTCACTTGAGTGCACTGCATCACAAGCCACTTTCAACATGACAAAGGGCTTCCAATTTGAGAAGGACATCTGCTGCATTGGTATTCCAGGCCTTAGAGGGAAGCTATCCTGATATCATACAGCCCTAACGGCTGTTGTGGGGTTGGAATGCCTAATTTGAACAACACAAATCTGGCCAATGAATCTGCATTTATCTCTACAAAAAGCAAGCACAGAATTGCAAGATTCACTGAAGCCATTTTGGGGACCAGGCCCACAACTTGCAGGAAATGTTGACAATCCTTTGCCTGTGCATGATATTTGGAAGTATTCTGGAGTTTTGTTTTGAGGTGTTGAGTACTTGGATTTGACAGTGAGTATTGCTGCCTCCTCACAGCAGAGGACAGTGGTCTGTCCACACAGATTTTGCAACAGTTATGGGGGCATGGGTAATAGAGTCTGAGGTTCTGCCAACACAACCAGGAGATGGAGCAGAGAGAGCGGGGATGTACAAGTTCTAAGCCATGCCCTCTGCCAACTTAGAGCTGGATTCCTCTCTGTTCCCTGACAGTGTCACTGGCTATGCTGTGTGCCTGCTAATATACACGGCACCTCTGTACACATGTCCATCAGCGTTCTCTGGTGAAGTCTTCCCCACCGAGGTCCTCATTATGTCCGCTTCAGCAAAACTCATGTGTGACCTTGTCTTCTGATAAACTAACCACCCTTTACCCATGTCTGGCTAGAGTCCACTCAGCCCCAGTGACTTGCCACATGCTCTTTCAGTATAGATTGGATTTCCTACAGTGTGGAAACAGGCCCTTCAGCCCAACAAGTTCACACCGACCCTCCGAAGAGTAACCCACTTCCCTCTGACTGATATACTTAACACTGTGGGCAATTCACCTGACCTGCACATCTTTGAACTGTGGGAGGAAACCAGAGCACCCAGAGGAAACTCACGCAGACACGGGGAGAATGTGCAAACTCCACACAGACAGTTGCCTGAGGCTGGAATTGAACCTGGGACCCTGGTGCTGTAAGGCTGCAGTGCTAACCGCTGAGCCACCATGCCACCTTAATCACCAAGGAATGGGGAGGGTCAGCATCTGAGCTAATGACTACAAGTGACAGGTCAAGTAGCAAGTCTTCTTAGCCAGCAGTGTGCTGACCTCTCTCTTATTCCTTGGGCTGATGTCCTGAACAGACAGCAGTTCTTGAGGATCTGAATACAGGAATGTCGTAGTGAAAGGTTATTGGGATGAAAGTGGAGGAAGTGATTGAGTCACAGGTCCATGGTCAAATTATCAGCAATATAAAAGTAAATTGTGAAGCAAAAAGTAAAGCTAGATGCATGGTGACCATGAATCTGTCATTTGTTCTTGTAAAAATCCATTTGGTTCACGAATGTGCTGAAGGGAGGTTAATTTACCATCCTTTCCGAGTCTGACCTACATGTGACTGCAGATCCACAATAATGTGATTGACTCTAAATTACATTCTGAAATGACCCAGCAGGAACTCGGTTCGAGGGACTTACGGATGAGCAGCAAATGCTGGCCTGAACAGCAAAGACCATATGCTATGACACAGCAATAATAGAAATTGCAAGTGTCCATCTGCTCTGTTTCTTATGCATTGACTTGCCCAGTAAGAGGGAGGGCAGATGTGAGTGATTTGGTATCAACAGGATTTACTGTGGTTCCTCCATCGTTGAATAGCTGAGATATGTCGAGGTAGTGATAACTGTTTTTGAAGCTTGCAGTTTTGATGGGTGTGTGAGGGTGAGGTGGACTATCCAGATATTAGACATGCATCCTTCATTTCAGGGAATGCTGCAAGGTGAGTGATTGGGGCATGGTGCATTGAGAAGCATGAGATGTTGAGTGTCTGGTGGGGAAGAGGTGTGATATATTCCTTGACCTCGATCATATGGGCTTATTAAACATCTCATGAAATTGTATCTTTGGGGCTGTATGGTAAGAACTGACCACCTTCTCCCATTTTCTTAAGAAGACTGCACTTGAAAACCTCTGAGTTGCACACCTCTCCAAATACTCTATGGAACCGTTGTGCCTCTCCCCCTTGTCCAGATACCATTGATGTCTCCCATATAGCATACATTCCCGGGAATGCTTTCAGTGTCCTGGTCTTGCATTTGCATGAAGCAATCTTACTTAGAGCAGTTTCTCCTTTAAAAGGAGTGAAGTTTATTTTAATAAGAGTAAACTGGCTGCAGAGCATGTGTTTAACATAACGCTCATTGTCTCCATCTGGCCAGAGAGGCAGCCAGCAGGTGAAGGAGAAACTAGTACTGAGGCAGAAGCTGAACTCAAGGTTACAATGATGTTAATAAAGTGGGCACACCAAGTTTATATGCTGCCTACTGAGGGTCTTGTGGCACTGTGGTAGTGTCTCTACATCTTGGTCAGAAGGTCCATGTTCAAATCACACCTGCCCTGGAAGTGGCTCATAACATGTCTGAAAAGGTTGATTAAAATAACTACATGTCACCA